>NC_133103.1:17226483-17577346 GCF_022965805.1 Primulina eburnea
GAACTATAGCAATGGATGGAAGACTAAACAATGCCATGTTTTAGCATGATTTTTTGAGTTGTAATTCTCGGGGCTTATTTATATTCTTGTTCAATGTTTTACTCCTAATCGTAGTATGTTGTAAAACCAAATCTTGTTTGCTTTTTGAGATCTTGCGTTGGCGAATTTTTTCTTTGCTGTTTATGGTTGGATGACTTGAAGGTGAACGAGTTGTGATGAGCCATCCACAAGGAAGGCGAGCGGTTGAAGAGCAACGGCTTAAGTATCCAGATGTCGTGGTTTCCAATTTGCCAGAGGAAACGATACGTCTGAGCGTTCATTTGAAGTGGTTGAATTTGTGGATGAACCTGCTGGATTCTACCTACCGTTCTGAGAGTCAAAACACATTGCAGGGAATGTAAACGTGTGTACCATTGTTATTTCATTTGATCTAGAACAAGTTTGTTCCTTGGCATTTGAACAGTGAATTTGCGTTAGTTTTTACTAACGATTTATGTCAGAAAATATTACGCCAAACCACGTCAAATCAAGTATAAAGCAACTGCCCGCACAAAGAACCACCAGCCAAAAAACGATATAATTGTTTCAAGTAATGATCAAATATTATGTTTCAACAAAAATTTTGCAGATGGCCAAACAAAATAAATTGAAGTAAAATCACCACCAAACATAAATGGAAGTCTCTAATACTCTCCCTCGGCCTACTTTCCACAGAGAAGAAAAAAGAAAAAAATGGCAATCCCAAGAAGATGATTATCGAGCACCAAATCAAAAGTCGAGTGTTCAAATCTTCCATCATTCAGTACTCAGGTATGAAGATACTGCTTTATATCGAAGTGCTCAAAGTTTCCACCATTCGATATGAAATCAGAAATATACCAACCGGAAGCCACTTGAATTGCTCACTTCAGAGTAAAATCAAAAAGTACCAACGCTTCAGGAAAGTGAAAATTTAATGCCATTACTGGCAGCAAACAAGTTGTATTCTTCGATGGCATCTTTCTTATTGATGAAATGATCACCATCAGGACACTTTGCAGAAGAGTCCCATGTAATTCCTTCTCTTGATGAAGCAGGATCAACATTAAACCCTGTTGAAAGAGCTACAGGGCCACCAAAATGGAAAAGAGAAAAACCCTGATTATCCCCCACATCCAACTTGTTAGATTTCTCATTCTGTGTTGGATCCACCACCATTGGTGGTTTTGCAGGAATCTGGTCAGTTTCAGCCATATTCTCCACGTTCTGTTGCAATTCTTTCTGCCCACTTAGATTGGCAGTATGTGCCTTTGCGCTAACACCCTTGACCTGTGCAACTGGCTGGAAAAATGGTATGTGTGCAGGGTTCAGCAATGGGGGTGGCAGATGCTGTAAGGTTCCATACTGCATTAGCCCTGCATTGCCATTCAAACCATAACCAAAAGTGTTGGGGAATAAATAATGGTTGGTGTGAGGTAAGGGCATCAATCCATTTGTAGAACCAGCTGACCAATTTAGTGAACTCGGATGGTAACAGTTGACAGGTGGGGCATGAAAGAATGCATAATGTGGAAGCAAGCTCGGAGGATGAGCAACTCCTAAACTGACATTTAATCTCCTGTTGTCATTATACGAGGTTGCTTCTGAAGGAAAATTTTCCAAAGAAATGGTCCTCGTGGAATCAGATCCCTGGACCTTAGTGTCCTGCCCTCTCTCTGTGCTGTGGTCTATCACAACACTGTGGCAAGCAGTGAACTCATTTTTCAAGTAGCATGATGTTTCTCTTCCATCGGCGTTTCGTGATGCCTCCTTTGCATCTGATATGGATATTGTTTCTGGATTTTGAGAGTTCGACGAGGATGTGTTACTGTCTCCCTCACTGAGGAATGAGTAGTTATCAGAGTTGGAAGAACTGATAACTGATGACTCTGGTGTTCCATGTGGAGATCCGGTCATAGAGTGTGGCTTGGGATCCTCTGCTACTGCCTCCTTTGAATATTGTAAAGGTTTGTCTATTACATGGAACACATTTTCTGTTTCTATGCAATTATCAGCTGTGGATACCGTTGACCCTCTTACATCATTACCCAGATGATTGTTTCGAGCTGGAATAAATATCGCTTCATAAGAACCAGAAGCACCTGATGATTCAGGGGCTTCAACTTTCAGTGTGGATCTCAAGGTAACACCAGGGTCTGAGTTTCCTTGCAGGCATTTCTTTCGCGAATCCAATGGTTCCCAAACTTTCTTAATATTAGGAGGGTGCAGGTGGCGAGCAATGAACTTGCTTTTATGTCGCCCAATAATCTCAGGTACGGACTCCTGTTGAGGATACTTGTTGCTGCGTTGATATGGTTTCAATAAATCTGATGGAGACAGCGACTTAATTCCATATTTAGGTTCTTGAGTTACTTTTATCACGTGAGACTCTGGCCTAATGAAACCATTAACGCTTCTTGCAGAATCAAAACCTTCTGAATGATTTCTAGATGCAAAACTGCTCATGATCGCTCCAGTTTCTGATACTGAAGAACCTTTTTTCCTATCAGACCATTTCAAACTTACTTCTGGCTGGGAATCTTTACGGAACCTCAGCTTCCTACGAGTGTATTTAACACGATCAGTTAGGAGACATGAGTTCCAGTCTCTCCTCTTTCCAAACTCCTCCCCAGTCAAACTATCTCCAGAGTGATTGACCATATTTGAATAAATGTAGTCCGTAAAAAGCAGGTTATCTCGAATATCAGGGGACAAAGGACTGACAGGTATTTCACAGACTGTGTCACTGCTGCAAACAACATTGGCTTCCTCGTCAACATATAACGCTGATTCCTCTGAAATATCAGGAGCCTGTGAATCTATACTTGATTCAGTACCACATTTATTTTCCCACTTTTCCTTATTTCTTAACCTTTCCTTTCTTCGGAGTTTCTTTTCCTTTTCTTTAATTTTCCTGCGTTCCTTGCGCTCTTCTTCTTCACGCTTTTCCATTTCTTCTTCTTCAAGAAGTTTCGTCTGTGCAATCAAAAATTGAAAGGGATCAGTTATGAATCCAAATTAAGAAGTTCGATTCTAATAGGCCAACAGATAGATACAGCTGTGACAGTACGATAGATTAAACACCTGCTTCTCTAAGGTTATGATTTCCTTGCACGCCACGTGCACACGCTCCTCAAGCAGCTTTAAAGCAAGACACACAAAAATGCCATGTGCATTTTGTCGGGCGGTACCTTCTCTAAAAGCTTTTTCAACCTACAGATAACGCATTGCCAAGTTAGTAAACTCTCAATAACGAACAAGTTAACTAGATGATAAAAACAATAAATCAGCAAACTAAGGACTCCACAACAACTAAACTTCATTAATTGGAGAAATTGTGCTAGTTCCTCAAATATACTTATGCAATTTTTAAAGAGTCACTGATTCTTCTGCTTATGGACTTTCTTGTACATAATATTTTTTTAACCGAGCAAAAAAAAATGGAGATTTCAAGGGATGCACATCTACAGAAAAACTTGCCTCGGTCTCAAGAGAATGATGTGCATAATAATAACACATCACATCATCATACAAAACTAAACATTGATTATCCAGAAACGAAAAACTATTTTTAAAAAACATAAATTTGGTGAAAACAATAAATAACAGTAGAATTTAGAATAAGTGGGCCACCGCTAGTGAACTTAAAATCTACCGCTAGCTAGGAAGGGAAGAAGGAAGACATGCCTGTTCCTTGAAAATGACAGTTGCAGCATCTAAGAGAAATTCTCGAGCTAGCTCAGGACTCTTCGCGTGTTTTTGGGGACGGGAACAATCACTATCAAGCTCATTTCCATCCTTGTCCTCTGAATCATCATCCTGGAAGTCACAAAAATAAAATACAGATATAAAGAAAACAAACAGACAACAGGAAAGGAACCAAAAATGTAACATACATTTGGAGCATATATTTCTAAAAGAACATATCTGACACTGGACTACCTCTTCTTCCTCAGCCTCCTCTGCATGTTCAAAGAACCTTCTGATGCTTTCCCCTCTTTTAATTGTGACAAATCCATCGCCAACCACAAGCCTGCAATGAATGCATTGTTGCCCATGCAAAGCATGAGCTTTTACACATAATTCGTTGTAGCGTCCATCCTTCTTCCAAGCACGCAGGGTTATGTAGCAGGCATTCAAACCACTCAAATCTAGACCGGTCACTTGAACTTTTCCACTCAAGCCAACATTTTCAAACTCCAAAATATCAGATTTCCCTTCTCCAGTTCCAATAGCCCATTCAAAGTGATGAAATGCCCCAAAAGAATCTAAAAATGTTTGATGCCAATCAGCTTGAATTGTATCAAAAGATACCTGATGATTGAGACAGCATATGCATCATGATTCTAGAAATATAGTCGTAAACCATAACTTGAGTTGAAAACTAAGCTTGATTTGAATAATCAATGCAGTTCTCATGACACAAGAACTGTATGTACAAAGAAGGAATATACAACAGCAACACTGTCCAAATTGTTCACCTCATATTGGAAGGCTGTGTCTGCGGCACAAAACCAACTTGTGCAACGAGGTTCCATTCGCATGCGCTTGAGTTCCTTCAGCTCCTTGAACTCCCGTATAACATTTCTCCTGCAATCTCTGCAAAACCTTTTGCGGTAAAACCTGCAAACAAGAACTTCATAAACCTCTTTTGCATAAAAAGTGATCACCAAAAATGCATTCTATCTTTGTGATCATGAAAACCAGAATATACGGACTCTATCATCTACTATATACCAACGTTTTAATAGTAAACAGGCCACCAGTTAGCAAGATAAGTACTTCTCTGTGAAACAAAAGCTAAGCAAATGCTATGTTTTCCAATGTATAGGGTCTCACCAATGAAACGAATACACTGCATGAATGCATGCACTATGCCTGTATCAGCACATTCAGTTTCAAATAATTACTCTAGTTATTTTAAAAAAAATAAACCAATTAGGGTAAATGGATTGTAGATCTAATAAAAAAGAAGAGAGCCCAAGGTAAGTGAATGGCTTTCAAGTTCATGGAATGTAGATAACTCCTATGTGCTCTGCATGGGCTACAGACAGACATCTCGAGTTAGCAAAATTATCAAATTGTTACAGAATGGCACACCTATACATAAGTCTTTCAACAAAATCATCTTCTTTCATCCTTAGAAGAGATTGTTGAGTCTCTTCACCAAGGGCAGCCCAGAAATCTGCCAATGTTTCCACAGACAATCTGGCAGTGTGAAGAGCACATGTCTCTCTTATTCCATGCACTCTACCATATCCTGCAACTCCTTGGCTTATCCATCCTCTACCACTACCCCCACATGCATCGGGATAGAGCAATTCACGTTCCCTTTCCCTTGCACAAGCGCTGTCAAACACCTGATGCAAATCAAAGCAATTTAATGATATTCCCTGAAGAAAAATACATAAAAAAACACCATGGAAATTAAATTTACATTTTGGAGCCCCTTGAAAGATTTTGAACAAAGATAACAATTCAACAGTGTGAGTGTTCCATCCTTAGCTGTGGTTAATCCACCCCATGGATGGACGGATGGATCTATCGAATCATCGTGGCAGCGATTGGCAATGTGTAATTCGTCATCAGTTTGATTGCACGCGAATTCTACACAGCACTGCCCACCAGATGCAACCGGCTGTAGAGACTTTCCATACATGACAATCTGAAGAAAACCTTCAAGCAGCATCCCGTTGCATCTGGAGCAATACATTTTCTTACGGGCATGCTCAAATAATGTCTGCTTGTCTATCCTCATAAGTTTCTGACGAGCTTGTAGTGTCAGCTCACACCAAAACTGTAACAAAACAAAGAACATTGTACGTGACTATTTAAGTTACTTGTTACTTAGCTAACAAAGAGAAATAATAATAATAATAATAATAAGAATAGTAAAAGGAGAAAGGTGTACACAAAATAATCCCATAATCACAATACTTGATAGTTTAGTTATACGCAGGTCACCCTCACCCTACAACATTACTGAGATACGAAGTGCTAATCAAGCACATGAATGAATTAACCAATAATAGTGCAGATAAAAAGAAAAACATAATAACAAACATGGGCATTTCCGCAGAACCTATGAAGCTTATTAAATTATTTTGCAGGAACCAAAGATATATTTAATAACAAAAGTGGATACAATCCAGATGTCGACCCACCGAATACTGCCGTTTTTTGCTTTGCTATAATGCACAATCAATCTAAAATGTTTTTTTTTTTAATTGTGAACTACTAATCCCAAACATATTATGGATTCATACCAACACTACCAATACACTTCCAGCAAACTTCCATCCTGAGAAATCAACTCTACAATTCAAAGCAAAAGATCAAATCGAATCAATTTAAAAAACCACCCATAAACCCATGTTACTTCAGTATTTCTGAATGCCAGCAAGAGTAAAAATAAAAGCAAACACATATACCTTCTGCAGCTGGTTGTAGCTCACGTCATCGCGATGCTTCAACCAGAATCCATCATTAGAAGCCGACGATCCATTGCATGAATGAAATGGAACCACTCCATTCCCCACCAATGGATTCCTATGATCAATATCGATACTATCTTCAGTGAAATTATCAATTCTCTGCGATATCCCTGGCATTTTCCCCCAATTTCAGTTCTTCATCAGCTCAGAAGAACTCGCCTCCGCTCACACCCATCCGAATCAAAATTATCCAAAGAATCAATTACAAGAATTAAATGATACAATATCGCTTGATTAATCGTCATCCATAGATCGAAAACAAGCTAAATTGCAGATCAAAAACAACAAATGATCGAAAATAAAATCGCAAAATTGGAATATATATCAATAAAAAATTAATAGAACATCTATACGTGTAAGCGCACGTGTGAATCAGATTTAGTGGTTGAAAATGATATCAAAATTTGAAGGTGAAGTCTGAGGAGAGCTCGAGATGGATTGGCAATTGGGGTTGGGGGGGAGAGAGAGAGGTTGCGCAGATGAGATTTGATTCTCGAATGCTTGCGGTGAATATATACAATATACACATACCCCGTGAGTGTGTATATATAATTCTAAATAAATATTTTTATTATGATAAGTGATAATTTCATATAAATTGGTGTAAGATCAGTACACAAAGAAATTCGTCACTTGAAACATCGGCTTGAAAAGTATTTGATAGCCTATTGGATATTTGGTACCATGCTCATATTCTAATTAAGTGACAAGAATGATAAAAGAGAGCTCAAAGTTAGGACCGAGACGCTTCGGCTCAAGAATCACTTCATAATCAAAGAAGCTGCACTTTTTCTATAAATATCAGGTATGCGCTATAGATTTAACTCACTCACACATTATTATCATTAACACTAATTTTGTTGCACTTTTATGTAGTATTTGGACCGAAGGATTTGGGTTTGCGGAATTATTTGAGGGGATGATTTGAAACGACTCTAGGTTGGGATAAATTTGAAATCCATCGAAATGACTCAAAAAATAACTATTTGAGATGTGAAATAATTTGCCGAGTGGATTTGCCCAAACAGACCAATAGATTTGTTATTATGAATATGAAATCCATAGCCTCAAATTCATTCATCTAAATACAATATAATCTCGTCCGAGTATTGACTCAATCATGGTGGGGTAACGTCAGAAACATCTCTGATGCCTTCTCACTCTTGTTCGTCTGTACAGATCCGTATATACCCCTTGCCCGACTCGCACCTGGAAAGAGGAAGATTTTTCTACTGAACCCTAGATAATTTTTCGTTACATCAGAGTTGTTATCGTAAGTTTGTTGCACTTACATTTTTCCCTCTCACTTCGCATTGCCATGATCTTATAATTTCTATTCAATCCTTTGTTTTTTTCTCAATTTTTTAATGGTGTGATACTTACTAGAAATATAGGGTTCGGTTCCAAAAGGTGATATACTAGCCCAAATACAGACCTCAAATTTATTTAGGGTATGAAATCACACAGGAGACCGTTAGAAGGTGGCCGGGAGGGTGTCCCGACGTAGCCCATCTGATTCTCAAGTCAGGTATCGGGCGTTGCTAAGAATCAATATAGTGAATGAATTAATTGGACACATAAACCTGATATTTATAGGAGAGTACTTGAGCCTGTCATGTGCCACCTACCTTGGTTAGGAATGTGCCGAGGATCCAAACTCCGGTTTAGGCCTGATATTAATAGGCTCATTCGTGGAGTATCACTAGTCTCCACCTTCCAAATCGAACTGAATCGTAGATTTGAAGTTCGATTAATTGCGTAGCCCTTGGTTTACAATATGTGAGTTGTGTATTCTTCTCCTGCTACTCATTAGTCTCCAAAAACTTGGAAACAAATTGGATCACCTTTCCATTTGGCGGGTCAGGTCTGTTTTGGGCTCCCCTATAAATAGTCATCCACTCGCCACTTAGTCTTCTCTCTACACACAATACTTCATCCTCGCTTCATTCACTAGTTCTCCCTTGCCTACGTAGCCCGTAGCCTTGCCCTAGCACGGCCTCACCCCTGCCCTTGCCAATCTCCCCTTGCCAACAGCCCTGCCCACACTTGCCCATCTCGCCCGCAGCTGCTGCACCATCCCTCGTGGCATGTCCTTGCACCATAGCCACGCAGTCTCCTCGGCCCTCGCCACATCCTCGCCCATCGCCCTTGCCACAGTCTAGCCCAGCCTTAGCCGCCTCGCCCCACCCCCTCCGCCCTCACCGCTACCGCTCGCAGCCTCCTCTCGCCACACCTCTAACATCGCCCACGCCAGCCCTCACCCGCACACACTGCCCAGCTGCCTCGCCTGGCTTCCCCGAGCGCTCGCCTCGTCTGCGCGGCCTGCGCGCTCGCCCCCTCACCCACAGCCACACGACCTCTCGCCCACAACCGCACGCCATCGCCCACACATCCTCGCCCCGCTGCTCAACATGATCGCCCCGTCAGTACGCCCTACCCAACAGTCTCGACCCGTCCACGCGCCTTGCACACTCATCTTCTCGTCCAGCTGCCCCGCGCACTCGCCCTCGTCAGCACGCCCTATCACGCACACCTTGCCTAGCCGCATCTCTCACAACCGCACGAACTCTCCCAGCTGCCCCATGCGCTCGCCCCGTCCGCACGCCCTCACCCGCACACCTTGCCCAGCCACCTCGCCCACACCCGCACGCCTTTACCCACACACCCTCGCCCGCACGCTCACCCCTTAATCTTATTCCTCAAGTGTTTTCCCTATCTTTTTTTTGGGTAATTTTTCTCTCTGTTTGTTTAGTTACCTTTAACGTCCATGTCTTCATCTGATTCTGAGTTCACTTCCTCGAGCGATTCCAAGAGGTCTAGCGAGTTTGACGAGACTAGGACTTCCTTAGAAGATCTCGAATTTTCCCCCAACTCCCACGAGGAGGAGATTGTAAGTCATAGTCGTCCCGGTAAGGAAATATGTCACGTGAACCAACAGATGAATATATCCAACGCTGATATATGGTAAGTCCTACAAAGATTAGATTGGATATATGGCATATCCAACGCCGATATTTTCCCCAAACTTTTATCTGAAAATCTCTTGTGCTATGTCGGGTTAAGTCCTACAAAGATTAGACTGAAGGGGGACGTTGGTAGATATTCTTATCTTTTTATACTTCTTGTTTCATTTTTACTTATTACGCTCTTTGATAACATTCTCATCTGGTACATTGGTTTTATCCACAGGTATTAAAGTAACGAATGCGATATTTCTCCGTGAACTTGAGAATAAAGATAAGGCTGGGGTTTCATTATCAGCACCCAAGAAGCAAGTAACTCCAGCAGTTATGACAAACATGAAGGGAAATTGCTCCACTGCTACGAAGATACATGTTGGCTCACCTACCACCACGAAGAAAAAGGCAGTCTCATCCTCCTCCACCCAGAGGCGAGTTTCCTCCCCGCCTCCTCAGGTCGAGTCCCCCCTCACTCTGGCAAGAAGAATACTTTCCCTGATCTCGGCCCATCCATCCGACAGAAAGGTAAGCGAAAACTTTCCGAGATCTCAATCACATGGGCTTCTTCTCAAGAAGTGTTCGGTTCAGATGATGAATATCCTTCTCGGTCAAGGATACATCCTTTGTATGCCTCGGAATCGGTTATTGTTGGGCGAGGTCCTACTCACATAGAACATAAGCTATTATTTTAGGTCCCTTCCCATGCAGATGCAGTGTTCTTGAATTTACTGGGATGGTCTGATCTTGCCCGTCGGACATGCAGCAGTCTCACTGAGGTACATTTCTCCCTTTAAACCTTAACTTGATGTTCAATATACGATTAATTTTCTTCTCATTTTCTCATTCTCGTCTTCTTTATTCAGGGCATCATGTATCTAGGAGAGTTGGTTGAGCGCGCCAACGTTCTCAGGTCGAACGCCTGCCACGATTTACGCAAGGTTAAGGCTCTTCGCGATCAGCTCTAGGCGACTATCGACGAGGTGAACGCGACACATGATAAAGAGCTTTCGGAGTCTCAAGCTCGATATGATGAGCTTCTGAAGAAGAAATAGGAGGAGCTTCGGCGACTGATAGAAGAACATAAAAGAGATCCAGAAGTTGAAGGAGGAGTCAAAGATTTCTCGAGTTGAAGCAGCACAAGCCCATGGGGACCTCAAAAGACGCCATTGCACAACACGTGAAGGAAGCCTCCTCATTCAAGGAAGAATTTCTCAAGTCTGAAGAATTCAACTAGATTTGTGGTCCGAAAGCTTTCCATTACTTGGAGGTAGGTTTCGATGGTGCAGTCAACCTCTTCAAGGCTCGTGGCTACCCTCCGACAAGTGCTTCCACTGAGTTCATCAGCCTTAGGTAGCACGCTCTTTTACTTGTACAATTTGTAATTGACGCAAACAATATATGCCTTCGGGCTGTATTTTGTCACATATTGCACTACTTTAATTTTACGTACTGTTGTGCGATTATGGATTTTGTGACGCGTATATGTGGTTATCTCCTTTTACGCACTTTTGGTATGTATGAGACCCACTTTTATGCTACATCGAGTATCTTACGTTTAAATATATTGTTTCTTCCGAGTTTATCTTCGGCGTGTTAGAACTACTGGGGTATGAGCTTACCAAAGCTCATCAGCTAGAAGGCGAGCTTACCAAAGCTCTCTCTCCTTATGTCTTTCCTTCTGTCATGCTTAACTTGGTAAACAGAATCTAAATTTTTCTTCCACCACCTCTTCTCTCAACTAGGCATAGTCTAAGTAAGTAAAATTTAATTTTTAATCTCCACAACTCTTCTACTAGGCACATCCCAATTAGTTTAATTTAATTTCAATATCCTCAACTCTTCTCCTCTACTAGATGCAGCCCAAGTAGGTAAAATTTAATTTTCAATCTCCTCAACTCTTCTCCTCTATTAGGCGCAGCCCAAGTATGTAAAATTTAATTTTCAATCTCCTCAACTCTTCTTCTCTACTAGACGTAGCCCAAGTAAATAAAATTTAACTTATCTACTCCTCCACTTTTCTCTTATACTAGGCGCAACTCAAGTAGATAAAATTTAATTTTTATTCTCCTATACTAGGCACAGGCCAAGTATGTAAAATTTAATTTTCAATCTTCTTTTCTACTAGGCGCAACCCAAGTAGGTAAAATATAATTTTTCTTCTCCTCTACTATACACATCCCAAGTAGGTAAAATATAATTTTTCTTCCTAATATGATTAAAAATAATTTAATTTTTCTAAAAATGTTGTAGTTCAAATTATTATACGAGTTGAGCTCGATTTTTCCCGAGAAGCCGATTTTGGGCAAACGAGGTGTTTTAAAAGATCAAAAATATTATTTTATGTAAACTTATTTTATAAACTTTTATTATTTGATTAAATAAGTTTTATTGGGCCCAATTTAATTAATTTAAGTAGGTCCAATTACCCTTAATCTTGCAAGTCCAAAACCAAAGCCCATTAATATGTAATTAAATTTATAAATAACTAAACCTAGGTCAGAAATCACCACCAAATAGCCGTGAATCACCCTTGCACACACAATTCAGATTTTTGAAAATTAGGAGGAGAGAAAATCTTGTGTTCTTCGTCGTCCGGTCGTCCAACGTCGCAACCTCGCCAACGATCGAATAATCGAGTTAATGATATTTGCAAAGGCACATTTTCTAAACCTTTTTAAAACATCATACAAATCATAATATGTTTGAATTAATTGTTTATGCGTGAAAAAATAGGTATTCGATTTTTACGGTAGAACGTTTATACGACGTTTTTGCGCTTTTATGAAAAATGTTTTGAATCCAACGAGTACGCTGCAATACACGATAAATTATGAATGATTTATAGCCCAAAACATGATAATTTGTTTAGGAGAAAACAAGCTGGAACCGTGGGCAAGGAACCAAAACAAGGGCTTAAGGTTTTGTTTGATTTTTCAAGGTGCAAGGTTCGGTTGGTTGTGCATGGGGAAAGAGGGCTCGACCAGGTCTGGTGGTTGGGTCTTAGGGGTCATGGTTAGGTCCTAGGGAGAGTCCTAGGAAGGCTAGGGCTCGAGTCATGGGCTGGGGAAGATTCCACGTGAAGTGGGACTCTCCCCCATGCGTTGTGCACTGATAGACTTTGGGAGAGGGCTGCAGCGGGGCTAAGGGCAAGCTGGGTAGGTCCATCAAGGTACTAGGGTCATGGGCAGAGGTCGGGCCAGGGGCTGGAACGGCTGGGCTCACTGCTGGCTCGAGAGATGGGTGAGAGAGTAGTAGCGTGCAGGTTTCTGGTGTGGCTGAGAAAGGGGGCTCGTGGATGGCCTGGGGGTGAGCCAGGTGTGTCCTATAGGGTCTAAGGAAGTTGGGTAAGGGCTGGGCTATGGGGCTGCTGTGGCTGGGTCGCTGCTGGCTCGAGGAAAAAGATGGAACTGTGAGAGAGCTTAGAACGCGCAGCTTGTGTCTTCTGAATTCAGGTGCTTCGTGCTTGGGTTCAAGGGCCTGGGCTGATCTGGGTTGGGTCTGGGACTGGTTAGGGTCAGGTTGGCTCGGTGGTGGCTTGACTGGAAGTGTCCTAGGTTGACTAGGTGTCTTAGTGAAGAGGAAGCTCACGTGCAGAAATCTGGAGCTCGGGTGCAGGGCTGGTGAGCGAGCTATGTCTGGTTCTTTGGGTCAGTGTTGGAAGGAGGGTGCCTAGGTGGGTTGTCTAGGGTTTGGCTCTAGGTGGCTCGGACGTGGCTCGAGTAAATTGGGAGATGACTCGGGTTGATCGGTTAAGGGTCATGCTTCGAATTTAATAAGGAAAACTTGGAACCATGGGTCCATGGGCGTGGTTCGTGGCTCACAAGGGTAGAATAAATAATAAAAATGTTATGTTTAAAATTTGAGGTCAAAATATTGAGTTTTGGATTTATCCGGGATTTTATCGCCTCACAAAACGTTAAGTAAAGAATTAATTAAAAAGCCTGGTTTTATGCATTATAAAATTATGAAAAATTAAATTTAAGCTTAAATAATTATTTAAGATAAGCCCATGTCATTTAAATTGAGAAAAATATAAATTCGAGAATTTTTACGTCCATGGGCAAAACAGTAATTTTACACTTAGGAAAGTACGTAAACGCTGGGCAGCGTCCCGAAGGATCATAACGCATGTTAAATGATATTATATGATTTAAAATGATGATTTTATGATAATATGTATTTTTATGATTTATGGTGAAGCTGTGCAATTTATACTGTTTAAAATGCTATTTTTGGAAATATGTCTTATTTTATGACTTTAAAAGAAAATGAAAAATATTTTGAGAGATGTGAATTGACTGTGACAAAAGATATGATTTATGATATATGATTGTATGGGGATGTCGTGAGGGAAAAAAGCCCCAGAGGGAACCCATTTACGGGAAAAGGCTCCAGAGAGAACACATTTGTGGGAAAAGGCCCCCTAGGGAACCCGTCTATGGGAAAAGACCCCCGAGGGAACCTCGACGATCGTATTTTTATGGTAGAGCCTCGTGCACACCCCATGGGGCATGTGGAGCTGAAGACCGATTAGTCGACCAAAGGATAAAAGCTAGTCACTTTCAAGGATCAAACTTCACCCAAAATGATATATGATTGAAAGTTTATGATAAAAATGATTCTTATGATATATGATTTATTATGAAGATTAAAGCTATTTTTTTAAAATGAATTATTTATTATTAAAGCTTATTTTAAATGATTTTTAAAGGATTTATTTATGGTTAAAGTTATTTTGAAATGATTTTACGATTTATGATTTAATTATGCTAAAATGATTTTAAATGGTTTATTTATGTTCAAAAGATATTTTAAATAAAAATATGATTTTAATGCATGTGAATGTGTATGTATTATTTGCTATCCATCTTTAGAACGTGTTGAGTTTTTAAACTCACTAGGTTTGTATGATGTATGATTTGATGATTTATAGGAGGTGCTGACGATTGAGTTGATCGAGTGCAGCAATACACACCCGAGGGCCTTTATGTTTCCGTACTAGCTAGATAGATAAATGATTTAAAGATTATGTTAATGATTTTTATTAGAGATATTTTTATGCTTAATTTTATTGTTAGCTGATCTTTTTAAAGGTCGATTTAAGAATTTTGGTTAGTCGATGATTTAGGATTTTATTTTATGAACTTGAGATTTCATATGTTAAGTTTATTTATTTGGTATTTTTGAGTTATAATTTATGCTTTAGTATATAAAAAATCTCGTTTCACTTATCCTCTACTGGGCATAGCCCACGTAGGTATAATTTAATTTTCCATATCCTCACCTCTTCTTCTCTACCAGGTGCAGCCCAAGTAGGTACAATTTAATTTTCAATCCTCTCTACTCTTCTCCTTTACAAGGCATAACCCACGAAGGTAAAATTTAACTCATGTCATCCTCATAATACAAAAACATACATGAACTGAATAGAAGAACTTTGTTTTATTAAATTTGAACCGATTACATAGGACAAATTCAAAAACAAAATATATCAACGATAAAATTAAGAATGATATTTCCTAAGGTGGTAAGCATTTCAGAGCCTCTTTAAAGCCTTTCCTTGCACGTTCTTCAAGAATTAAGCTTCTCGATCACTCTGAAAGGTCCCACTTTGGGTCCAACTTTCCTCTTTGCTCTTCTTGTACCTTCCACAGGACCAAGTCACAAACTTGGAAGCTTCTCTGAATGACCCTACGATTATAGACTGAGCTACATGATTATTATAAGCTTTTATGCGCATGCGCGCGGCCTCTCTCTTCTCTTCCAACAGCTCAAGGTCAATGGCCTGTCTCATACCATTATCTTCCTCGTAGAACATCACCCTCACTGATTTCAATCCGATTTCAGTTGGGAGCGTCGGCTCATTATCAGAGAATAAACTGAAAGGAGTTTCTTTTGTCCCTTCTCTTGGAGTGGTTCGGTACGCGCACAAGACGCTTGGTAGTTCATCCACCCAATTTCCCATAGCGTTGCCAAATCGAACTTTTAGACCTTGCACTAGCATCCTATTAGTCACCTCCACCTTGCAAAATAGAACTTTTAGACTTGTTAAATTTTCATCTCTTTACACCAGGCTTGAATCTTAGCTACATGGAACTGTCTTCCATTATTGGATATCAGTCTCCTAGGTACCCCATATCTGTACACTATATTCTTCCATAAGAATTTTAAGACCTCAATCTCAGTAATCCTAGCCAAAGGCTCTACTTCCACCCATTTCAAAAATTAGTTCACTTACCAACAAAAATTTCTTCTGAGCGGGAGCTATAGAGAAAGATCTCACAATATCAATTTCACACTAGTCAAAAGAACAAGCGGCTATGATAGTCCTCATCAGCGCAGCTAGCCGGTGATGCAACCGAGCATGACTTTGACAACTATCATATGATGTCACTAACTCCTTGGCATCATGCAGCATCGAGGGACAACAATAACCTGCTAGCAACACTTTTCTTGTCAAAGCATAGGTTCCCAAATGATTTCCACAACATCCCTCGTGAACTTCTCGGAGTAAATAATCAGCTTCTTGATAACTCAAGCATCAAAGAAGCGGCCCTTGAAAGGATCTCCGAATACAACACTTCTTCGACTAACACATAGCGCGAACACTTCATCTTCAATTTATGAGCTTCCCTAGAATCATCAGGAATCTTTCATGTGAGGTGTGAGTTCAACTTGAAATACCACATCCCTAGTGTTCAAACTTCTCATCACCCCAGCCATTTTGACTAGAGTTTCCGCCTTCTTGTTCTCTTTCTTGGGGATATGGTCAAACATGACTTCTGTGAACCTCTCTCTAACCATGTCCACCTCTCGAGCATATTCAATAAGTTTTTCATTTTTCAAATGATACACTCCCTTCATCTGCTGCGCCACCAATTGTGAGTCAGAAAAACATGAACCTGAGCAACTCCCACGTTCTTGGCTGCCCAGAGCCCTGCCAACACTGCTTCATACTCCGCCTCATTTTTTGATGCCCGAAAATTCAACCTTATAGCTAACTTCACTTCATCTCCAGCTAGCGAAATCAATACCACCCCCACCCCACTTCCATCATTCGAAGAGGAACCATCTACATACACTTTCCAAGAGTCCTCATTTTCCTGATGTACAGTTTCAGCTAGAAAATTGGCCAAGGCTTGTGCTTTAATAGTTGTTCTTGGTTCATACTAAATATCATACTCTCCTAGCTCAGTAGTCCATTTAACCAAAAGACCAGACATATCCAAATGAGTTAAGATCCTATCCAACAGAATGTTTGGGAGCACCACAATTGGATTAGACAAAACATATGGTCTCAAGCGTCTCACTGTCATTACCAAAGCCAAAGCAAAATTATCCAGCCCTGAGTACCTTATCTCTCCTTTTGAGCGCATGTGAAACATAGTAGACATGCTGTTGAGTTGATTATTCTTGTTTGATAAGAACCGAACTCACATCTCCTTCGGCGGCATATATATATACCCACAAACGCTCACATGTTATCGGTTTGGCTAGGACAGGGAGTTCAGCTTGATACCTTTTCAATTATTCAAAAGCCTTCTCACAATCTGGACCCTATTAATTTTTTTTTTCATTATGCAAAATTCGGAAGAATTGTAAGCTTTTGTGAGTGGACCTTGAGATAAACCACGCCAGCGCAACAATCCTCCCCGTCAGCTGTTGGACATCCTTAGGTCCTCGGGGGGAAATCATATCTTGAATATCTTGTACCTTCTCGGGGTTAGTCTCGATCTCTCTCTCTCTGTCACCATATATCCAAGAAACTTCCCACTCATCACCTCAAAGATATACTTCTGAGGGTTCAACTTCAGCACATAGGACCTGTGTAACGACCCATTACAGACCCAGTGGACCGCCCATATGGCCCACTGCCCCGATCGACCCAAGGCTATCCCGATCTTCGGCTCCCTCAAAGGGGCCTTTTCCCTCACGGGCTTTCCATAGGCGTCGTATGGGTTACTCATAGGATCTCTCCCTCCCTACCAAGGGGTTTCTTTCGCCTCCCCAGGACTTGATCCCATGACATCGAGTCCTGGGGAGGCGAAAGAAACCCCTTGGTAGGGAAGGGGAGATCCTATGAGTAACCCGTACGACGCCTATGGAAAGTCAGTGAAAGAAAAGGCCCCTTTGAGGGAGCCCAAGATCGGGATAGCCTTGGGTCGATTGGGGCAGTGGGCCGTATGGGCGGTCCACTGCGCCTGTAATGGGTCTTTACAATAAAAGGCGCCTTTCAATGTAACGACCCATTATAGGCCCAGTGGACCGCCCATACGGCGCACTGCCCCGATCGACCCAAGGCTATCCCGATCTTGGGCTCCCTCAAAGGGGCCTTTTCCCTCACGGGCTTTCCATAGGCGTCGTACGGGTTACTCATAGGATCTCCCCCTCCTTACTAAGGGGTTTCTTTCGCCTCCCTAGGACTCGATCCCATGACCTATAGGATAAGTACATTGATATCAAGAGTCCTGGTACCAATTGAGCTAGTGTGATGATAAAGGATGAGCAACCCTAGCATACCGAACGAAAGGAAAGAGCCAAGGAAACGACATGTCCGGGAACACTTTGGGGTGAACACCCATCCAAACAAGTGGAAATTTCCTGAAAAGCTAATCATAAGTTCTTCTCTCCATCAGAACAATATGACTGTTATGAACAGCACCCCATATGGGTAAGAGCCCCGAAGGTCTGCAAGAGGCTGAGCTAAGAAGTTGGCTGAATCTATCACGAGGATGCCTGATCTGCGATTGAGCTAGCCGAGTAGTAGGTATCGAGGAAATGCTTTATCCTCTTCTCTTTCGCCCGTGCCTCTATTCCTACCTCCTTTCTCTGCTCCCTCAACGCTACTTCCCTCGGTTCGCTGCTCCATCCTCTTGTGCCGTTGGGAATCTTCTAGATTCACATACTTTTCTGCCTGAGCCAAAAGATCATCATAGCTCAATGGAGGTTTCTTAACTAGCAATTTGAATAATTCCTCTCCTCTCAATCCTTGGGTAAAGGAGCTTATCATGATACCAGAGATAGCCGCTAGTATCTCCAACGCTGTATTGTTGAAGCGCTAGATAAACTCACGCAAAGTCTTTGTCACTTGTTGCTTCATCACAAACAAGCTTAGATAACTATTCTGGTACCTCTTGCTGCTAGCAAATAGATGCAAAAAGCTCTGAAAAATCCTCAAAAGACCGTATGGAGTTAGGTTCCACTGCTTGGATGATCTCACCAACGTGCTTAGAAACACCCTGCACCTAACCCCATCCGAATACTGATGCAATTGCATCTCAACCCTGCTCTGATGGCCCTCAACATTCTCCTCTCGTTCCTAACGAAGAGCTTGTTATTCGGCAAACATGACTCTTGGTTCTTCTTTATGGCTTCGTCTACTGTCCTGGTAATAAATTGGCCTAACTGTTTCAGGGTCAAACTCCCCACATTCTCATTGGGATGAGGTTTCTGAGGTCCCATCTCAGGACGAGGTTGTTTGGGTCTCGTCTGAGGATGTGACGATACTGAGTTAGTTATTTTGCTCCCTCTCGGGCCTACCATCTTTACGTCTCAGCTCAAGTTTCCCACAGACAGTGCCAAGTGATACTCACTAGAAATATAGGTTCGATTCCAGCAGGTGATACTATCCCGAATTCAAACCTCGAATTGGTCCTGAAATCACACAGGAGAGCGTTAGAAAGGGGCCGGGAGGGTGTTCCTGCATATCCCCTCTGACGCTCAAGTAATATATCGAGAATAAAATTAGAGAGAAGATAGGGACGCTGCTAAGAATCAATACAGTAAATGAATGAATTAGACACTCAAACCTGGTATTTAAAGGAGAATATTTGGGTCTGTCATAGGCCACCTACCTCGGTTAGGAATGGGCCGGAGATCCAAAGTCCGGTTTAGACTTAATCTTGATAGATCCATTCATGGGGTATCACCATGTTGCATATTTGATCTTAATTAAGTGATGTATAAATATCAACACAGAGAAATCTATACGTCTCATTGGGACAAGGTTTCTCAGGTCCCATCTCAAGACGAGGTTGTTTGGGTCTCGTCTGAGGATGTGACGATACTGAGTTAGTTATTTTGCTCCCTCTCGGGCCTACCATCTTTACGTCTCAGCTCAAGTTTCCCACAGACAGCGCCAAGTGATACTCACTAGAAATATAGGTTCGATTCCAGCAGGTGATACTATCCCGAATTCAAACCTCGAATTGGTCCTGAAATCACATAGGAGATCGTTAGAAAGGGGCCGGGAGGGTGTTCCTGCGTATCCCCTCTGACGCTCAAGTAATATATCGAGAATAAAATTAGAGAGAAGATAGGGACGCTGCTAAGAATCAATACAGTAAATGAATGAATTAGACACTCAAACCTGATATTTAAAGGAGAATATTTGGGTCTGTCATGGGCCACCTATCTCGGTTAGGAATGGGCCGGAGATCCAATGTCCGGTTTAGACTTAATCTTGATAGATCCATTCATGGGGTATCACCATGTTGCATATTTGATCTTAATTAAGTGATGTATAAATATCAACACAGAGAAATCTATATGCCAAAAAAAAAAATTAACTATTAAAAAATAGTTATTAAAATAAAAAAAATGAGTTACATACTTTTTGGTTTGTTTTGAGTGTTATTGTAAATAATAAAGTGATGTCAGACTCCTCTCTTTTTTGAAGCTTCATGATACGTTGTGCTTGTTTGTTATCATTAACTTACTTGAGAATACACATATCTAAATTATTAAGATATGACTGTCACGATTAAATGTTTACCACTAAGCCAAAAATTATAGCTATTAGTCAATGTGCAACTTTATTTTCTTATACTTTTGGTAACGCAAAGTGGATCTACTTGGGTGCTAATGAGTCGTGATGTTAGGCTCATGAGTCTGGGGAGGTGTGTGTCTAACTGCTGTTGTTGTCTCATATCTTCTAGATATCGGTCTTACTTTTTCCTATCATTTGCACTGTCCTAAGCAGATACATTATTGCTCGTTAAGATCTGATGTCATTTTTTACGGCCCACTTAATCAACCAAAAAATTATGTGACACAACATTTATATCTTGATGCACGAGAACTTCCAAGGAGGTCGTTCGTCCCAGTACTATTTTATTCATGCATGCTTAACCCAACATCCCATCAAGAAATATATAAATGCTTCTTGGGAAATTTGAACCCATGAACTCGCTTTGATTACAATTTTTAGGATCAGCCATTTACCAATGTGCCAAAAACTATAATTTTTAGTTAAGGTACAACTATAGTTTCTTACACTCGTGGCAACGGATAGTGCACCTACTTGGGTGCTTAATCGGTTGGGCATTTGGGCTCTTGAGTCCAAAGAAGTGCGTGTCTATCTACTGGTGTTGTTTTATATCGCTTAAAGAATAGTCTTACTCATTCTCTACCATTGGCACTTTCCCCAACAAAGACGATATTATCCAATAAAATCTGACCTCAATATTTTATGGTCCACCTAGCCAATCAGATTAAGTGGCACAACATCAGTAGCTTGGCACAACGTCATTAGCTTGAAGAAAATCAAGTTGGTATCCGAAGTGACTCAACCTGCAGATATTCCACAAGTCCAGCCCACTCGGCAGGTATCTGGCATTTGCATTTCTGAAGAAGCTGCTCCTTCAACTACTTTTGTTGTTCCTCTAGCGGGCACTAAGGACAAGGGCAAGGGTAAGATGTGACCCCCATCCAAGACTCTTACTGATATTCAGAAAAAATGCGCTCTGACACTTTCTCAAGTATCGAAGATGGCAACAAAGAAAATGAAGATGTTCGACAGATGGTTTGAACATCGCACCTCTGTATTGTTCAAGATCATCCTGGAGGAGGATCTACTAGAGAAGTTGGCCACCTTGAAAGACCAGATGTTGGATTGGGCCGAACTGATGAAATTGAAGCAACTCTTGTTCGACGAACATTTATTAACTTCCAACTGAGGGAAAGCCTTCTACGACTGATAATCATCCAGCGGCAGACAAATTTTGATTTCACGAGCCGCACAACTCTCAATGATGTTGTCGTCATCTCACGACTGGAGTTGAATATTTTGTCCATCGACGCCGAGATTCAGAATAAGCGGAGAAAGTTTGAAATGCCTCTTCAACTACTCTATCTTCAACTACTCTCCAAGACAAACAAAATCTATGCCACCGAAGCCTTTGCATGCTAAATGAAATGAGCGTAGAAGAAGAAGATGTTGGGAATGAAGAGAAAGCAAAATAAGACGAAATTGTAGTCTCGGACATCAACTAGTCATATACCGATGGTGGCCCTTCCGTTGTTTTTAATGCTGAACAAGCGACTGTTGAATAACCCTCTTGAACCACTATAGTCATTCAACCGTTGATCCTGCATCAACCATTGGAGAAATCCAACCGAAAGCACCTTTCCCTTCCTCTAATTTTGCTAAAATAAGTAGAGAACAAAAATTTGGCCAACCTCAACTGCCTATAATTCTCATTTTCTTCCCCCAAGTCTTTTTCCCCCATCCTCCATCAGTCCCACATCTCCCGATGATGTTTGAAAAAGTACCTTGTGAGACAGTTTCATAATATATATTTACAAAAAAAAGATATTTTTGGCATAAAATATGGTATTTTTATAATGAATTTGATTGAGTTGGAAATCCGTTTTACAACATTAACTCATGATAAAGTATTGTAAGGGTGTTTTTCTTTTGTTTTTCTTCTTTTATAATGTTATTATTATTGATGCAATCAAAAAGATTATTACGATAATATGGTTTATTGTTGGATTAGATCATATTTATTACTATAAAATAGAAAAATTACATATAAAAATTCGTGAAATTTTTTAATAATGATAATCAAAATTTATAACGGTCAGTAGTCAAAATTATGTACCAGATGAAATGACGACAGTAATTTAATTCCCAGTCAAACAAGGAGACCCAAAACGTTAATAAATAGAAATAGATTTTTACTTCATAACCCAACTAGATTATCTGATCTTCGAATATTCCCCAATGGCGTCAACCCTATTCTCCACCTTCAGATACTCTGACAGCCTCACGGTGGTCGGGATCTCGATCTGCACCGCACTTGTATGCGAAGCCATCTCATGGCTACTCATCTACCGTACTTCCTCCTACAAATCCCTCAAATCCACGATCGACAAAGCGTCCAAGAAACTCGAGACTATGAAAACATCCGACGCCACTTCTTCGGTCTCCTCAAATCTCATCAAAAAATCACCCAGAACCAAAAAAATCGATCGAGTCGAGACGTCATTGAAGGAATCGAGCCGCGATTTGTCCTTGTTTAAGTTCAAATCGGGCGCGGTCGTGGCCCTGGTCTTGTTCATGGTTTTCGGGTTGCTGAACAGTTTGTTCGAGGGCAAAGTTGTGGCCAAAATCCCCTTTGTTCCGATAAAATTGGTTCAGAAGATGAGCCACAGGGGATTGTTGGGGAATGATATGACGGATTGTTCGATGGCGTTTTTGTATCTGTTGTGTTCGATCAGCATAAGGACGAATCTGCAGAAGTTTTTGGGCTTTTCTCCGCCGCGAGGGGCTGCCGGCGCTGGACTCTTCCCAATACCCGATCCCAAATCGAGCTGAGTAATGGATTGATTAATTCAAGCGTAAAATGCAAATTCAACTTAAGCCACTGATGCGTAGAGTTGTTGGGACTACTTCAACTTTGGACACTGTTTGGTACATAATCCACTTTGTCTCAAAAAGTAGATTATGTTATACTTATATTTCAATTTAGTATCTCACCCTTCGTCATCTCGTCCCACGAACCAAACGATCGAACCAGTCCTCGGCCGGGTCGTCGCAGCACGTGGATCGGATGAGGAAAATATAATATGTAATGTTCCTCTATCACCTTGGACTATCCAACGGGATTTCCCTTTCTTTGTACCTAAATTGGTTTGTGACAAGAGATGTTATTAGATTTTGATATATGATGTGTTAATTAATTCTCTTGAGCTATTATATGTCTCTATGATCTTTTAAGCTCTGTGAGATATATTTAGTTCTTTGAATAGATGGGAGGAATAAGGCCAAACTTTATTCATGGCCAAAAGGAAGGAAGAACAATCCCCCTTGCCCTTTATCTTCTGTTTTGTTGATGCATTCAAAGGCAATGTCAGATATATATGTTACAACTTTCCATTAGCGTATAAGAGCAGTCGGCAATTTAACAATGTTAGGTTAACGTTTTGTTGGAGGATAAAATTATGAAATGATTAAGAGATAAATGATAAAAAGAATGATTGAAGTAGAAATATAATATATAATGATAAAATAATATTATGTTTGGTATGATTGTTAAGAATGAGATAATTAAGAATCTTTTGATGAATTGACAAAATTGTCCATCTACTTGCGGCGGCGGCGGTGTGGTGGCCGACAGTCGGCGGCGGCCGGCGGCGGGAAGTGGTTGTGAGTTTGAATATAAGAGAATGGTAAAATTGAAAAAATATGATGTATTAAGAGTTGGATAATTAATCTAGGGGGTGATAAGTGATTATTTTATCGAGGGTTAAAAAATCAAACTCACCTAATCTCTCGTACCAAACGTAGCCTTAATAGGTAAAGTCTTGTGTGCTAGAGTGTGTTTATTTGTCTCTTTCTTTCTTTCTTTGGTGCTATTCTTGGTTTTAATCATAGGTGAAATGTGATTCTATTTATATGTGAACTAATTTGAGTTAGTCTTTGTTTCACCGGATTTCTAAGTCTCAACGTCATTAGATGATATGTCTCTCATATATTGACGGACATAATATATGTTGATGATCTAAGCGCTAAAATATCATAATATCACGAGGGGAAAAACATTTCAATTACATTAAAAAATTATGAATTTAATAGTATTAAAAATATATAGTTTGTGTACAACACCAGTCGCTTACGTAAGCGTTGTAATATTCGTCGACAATCCAATGACCTTACACATGAAGTAATTGACAATTAGGTGTTGGATATTGAAAGGGCAAGTCCCATCTATATTCAGAAAGGTCCTTGTATTAGCAATTAAATTCTAAGAAACTCATTTAAATATGTGTAATATGTTTAATATAAAAGTAGTAAACTTTAATCCATTACAAATTTATTTAAATAATTTTTACATTTTCAAATAATAATAACAACATTCTCATTATGTTACAGTGAAAGTTTATGAGCATAAGAAAATGATTATTATTATTTATTTATTAAATAAGCTAATAAATGCAACGATGTAATCTTTTCGTTAAATTATTGGGAGAGAGCCTGATTTTCAACGCTGTAGGCTCAAGGCTGTAATGAAATTTGGATTAATGATTTTGATATAAGAAAAGGATGTGACAAATAATTGTATTTAAAAAAAATTAAAAGCTAAATATTTTGATTGATCCGTCAATTCAAATTTATTTTAAGAAAGTTTCTAGCTGACTAAAAGTAATTTTTGTTGAATTGGGAGAGACTTATTACAAACGAATTTTGACTTCAAAATTCGTTTCAAATTTGAGATCTTGATTTTAGATAAACATAAATTATTTACATTGTGACCTAATTTTTAGTACCACGGACTAGGACAACCAGCTGTAGGCATTCAATGGGTTAGGAGAGTTTTCCTTACATTTTATAGATCGAAATTTGTCGGAATGCACGTTCTTTGAGCTAGATATTTTACATCAGGCTGCATAATTCTCTTAAAGCTCAAGCTGCAAGACTCAAGTTGGACTGCTCAATGAAGGTGAAGCTGCATTTTGATCTCTTTATGGTATGTTTGTGCATCAAGCTTTACCGTATTCATACCAACCAGACTTTTCAAAAGACCTTTTGACCAATCAACGCACATTAGTCGATGTCTCCGGTTGTTCAAAAATTTCATCTAATAAGACAAAGATATACACATATTTTTTCTCTAATGAATCAAATTTTCTAAGGTCGTTATTTATCAATTTTTGATACATGCTGACGTGAATCTTGATACGAATAAATAGCAAACACGATTGTAATAAATCGCACCCTCTATTCAATTACAGTATTAAGACCCGTGTTGTTTTCCCGATCTTTGAGACAAGTAATTGTGTAATATTCACCTCTAAATCACAAACGATTTAGCAACAAATATTAACGATAGGAACAATCGCGCTCAAGAGAACCTCCAAAGAACCTGCCCTTGGCAACCCTCGTGAAGATCGATCGACAAACGCCACAAAAGATAAATCTTTTGATAAGTTTGATTTGATACAACGCAAAAGTTATAACGAAACTTAAGCTTGTGTTTGAGAGAACTCTCAAAGAAGTTTTTATAAAACTCAATCAATAATGAACAACAGTTAAATTGTTTGTGGTATTCTAGCCTATATATAGGTAACAAAACCCTAAATATAAAAGATATCAAATCTACTTGCTAAAATAATTAAAACACTAAAATAGGAAAATAAATCTCGTCCAAACGTAAAGGACACGGACCCCGTGTAGAGGTCCGGAAGGGGGTCCGTGTAGGCACTGTAATTTTCATGTCTCGAAAGTAGTAGACACGGACCCCGTGTACAGGTCCGTGTTCGGGTCCGTGTAGGCTCGGGATTTCTCTTCCTCAAGTGTAATGGACACGGACCCCGTGTACGGGTCCGTGCTTGGGTCCGTGCAGCCTCGGTTCTTCAAAATAATGCTTGAATAATGTTCCTTCGGCTTTCCAACGTGCTCCCATGCATCACGAGCCCTTCTCCCTTGCTTATCAATCATTTGAACACCATGCCCGGCCACGTTCACATCATACTCCCCTTCTTCAAAAAGATTTGTCCTCAAATCTTGCCCCACTGCACAAAAACGAAGCAAGTTAGTAATAAAATTAATCAAATTATCAACATGCTTACCTTTCAATTTAAGTTCGTAGGCGCTATGGTTAGCTCGCTCCATTAACACTGGAAACTCCAACATCAGCGTTGTCTTTCCTATAAACTCGTCAGCTTTACCAAACATTAAATAACAGATGACACCAAATAACATCAACAAGATATTATTAAGTATCACAAAAATCAGATTTCTCCCCTTCTTAGACCTAGTCAACACACAAATGATATCCATACACGTGTACGACCATAGCTCACTAGGAATAAGACATAGTTCATGCACGATATAAGAATCTAGACAAAATGTCAATCTCTTATATGCAATGCATGCCTCACAATCCCACTCAACATACCTCTTCATATGCGACCAACACATATAATCATGCATTTTATCAAAGATAAAAACACCACTATATGCATCACTAGTACATAACCCATGCAATGAATATAGAATGAAGAATTTATTCTCCTTAAAATTGTACTCATTATGCACATAAAAATTCTTACATTCATTCATGCTCTTCCCAAAGTCTTCACCAAACAAGTAGGAATCATGCAAATAGAACACACTAGGCGTACTACCCATGTAAACATTTAATTCATCACAAAGATTTGAACATAATGCATACAATTCATTGTCATAACAAAAACTCATCAATTTGACAACTTTTGAAAAATCACAATCACTAACATTTAGATTTGATCTATTCAATATTTCATCATTCTCCAATCTATGACTCCTAGGGACAAAGGTTAATTCACCGTTAGACCATTTAGACATCCCACTCTCAACTCTCTCACCAAACTCTTGAATACAACACAACAATGAAATAAGATAAGAACGAAAGTCATACCTCAAGGTTGTTGCGTTGACAACTATGCTTACCTCACGGTGATTGCTCTCAACACCAAATGGATCATCCCATTGCATTTTTACACCTCCCACATTTGCTCGTCTCCTCATCACAACTTCATCATAACCCTGCAAATGAGAAATAACAATGCTCGGGATTGAACCGGCTATATCGTCACTAGGTATATAAATCTCATATTTGTACAAAGGTACTTGAAGAGATTTATAAAAAATTAAATCACACTCATACTCACTCTTTTCACTCTCTTGGGCCTTAAAATCATTTTTCTTTTCTTTTTCTGTTTCTTTTTCTTTGGCCTCTTTTTCTTTTTCTTTTCTTTCTATGGCAATCTCACTCTTTTGATCACTCATTCTTTCGGCCATTTCATTTTTTTTCTCTTTCAACTCATGACAAATTGATTCATCAATACAAATTTCATTCGTAGGCAGTTGAGCAAAAGAAACAACTTGCACATCATCTAATAACTCACCCTCCACAGCACAACACTCAATACTCAAGTCAGAAGTTAGTGGAGTACCAACCTTCTCAATTCTCTCAACCCCCACTTTAGATATGACATCAATTGGCGGTTTTACTACAGTCATCTCCTCCTTTGGACATTGGGTGATATAATGCCCAAACTCTAAACACCAACAACATATAATATCACAAGTACTAGAATTTGAATTTTTAAATGTACCTTGATATTCATATTTGCTAGCTTCACGTCTTGACTCCTTCTTTGGCCTACCGCAGTGGTTCTCTTCCAAACTCGCCCTCCAAGTGGATGCCCATGAATCATCATACAAGCCATGCTCATCTCTCCTACCACCTCTCCTATTATTGTGATTTGGAACAAATTGTTTCCTCATCACCCTTTTCATCTCATCCCATGTAACTATAGGGTCATGCCCACATCGTCTCCTACGTGTTACTAACTTATCCCACCAAGTACTAGCATAGTCGGTAAACTCACTGCAAGCTCGTCTTACCTTCATTGCTTCGGTATAATCCTTCCGTCTCTCAAATACACACTCCATTCTCTCTTCCCACTCAAGGTACACCTTTGGATCGGCTTCCCCACTGAAAAATGGAATTGTCATCTTCGTACCACTCAGTCTATACCCTTCTCGGCTTCTATACCCCTTATCCTCATCAAATCTCCTATAACGATCCATGTTCAACAACGTATCTCCTCCAACTCTACTACCTCGCCTATTCTCATCAATATGAACATCATACATCTCCTCTTCTTCACACCTCCGATATTTTTTTTGTTGAGGCTTAAACTCCTTCTCCCACCTTCTATCCAACCCTCCTAACATCGTTTTAAATTGACGTCCGTCAATCATTATACCTGCAAGAAAAAGGTTAGTATAAAACAATAAAGAATAAAGTTTCCTCACCACAAATTCTCACTAGTCACTCCAATGAAAATTCACTCGCACTCGTCTTTTTCCCTCACCACAAAACCTCACAATTCACTCCAATGAAAAATTCACTCCACTCAAATATTTTCACTCAAGTGAGAATTCTCAAGGGGCGCTTAAGTCTCGTGGCTTCCACGTATCAAACTTATGAGATCAATCCTGTGACGCCTGAAATTCGACTCACTTAGATCACACAAGGATAAGCAACTTTGAAAACTGACTAGAATGCGACTAAATGACAAGGACAAACTTAACGCTGAAATATAAGCGCTAAAATCCCAACAAACACCCGATCCCAATTTTTTTTTTTTTTTTTTTTTCGGGTAAATAGTACCGTGAACAGTAATTCCGGCGTGAATAGTAAATCCGGTAATGAATAGTAACTCCGGTAATGAATAGTACCCTGTTGGATGAATAGTTCCGTCGATGAATAGTAAAAACGGCAGATGAACAGTACCAGACGTGAACAGTACCCGATCGTGAACAGTAAATTTTGACGAAAACAGTACCCGATCGTGAACAGTAAATTCCTCCGTCAACAGTACTTCCGGCAATGAATAGTAACTTTCGGATGAATAGTGTCGGCGATGAATAGTGTCGACGATGAACAGTATTTTCCGGCGATAAACAGTAAATCGCGATTTTTTTTTTTTTTTTTTTTTTTTCAACAAATCCGTAGAAACCACTACATGAAAATCGGTATTGAAAATCCTACGAAGAATTGAATGGATACTCTTACTTGAATCAAAAACCTGGCTCTGATACCAAATGACGTGAATCTTGATACGAATAAATAGCAAACACGATTGTAATAAATCGCACCCTCTATTCAATTACAGTATTAAGACCCGTGTTGTTTTCCCGATCTTTGAGACAAGTAATTGTGTAATATTCACCTCTAAATCACGAACGATTTAGCAACAAATATTAACGATAGGAACAATCGCGCTCAAGAGAACCTCCAAAGAACCTGCCCTTGGCAACCCTCGTGAAGATCGATCGACAAACGCCACAAAAGATAAATCTTTTGATAAGTTTGATTTGATACAACGCAAAAGTTATAACGAAACTTAAGCTTGTGTTTGAGAGAACTCTCAAAGAAGTTTTTATAAAACTCAATCAATAATGAACAACAGTTAAATTGTTTGTGGTATTCTAGCCTATATATAGGTAACAAAACCCTAAATATAAAAGATATCAAATCTACTTGCTAAAATAATTAAAACACTAAAATAGGAAAATAAATCTCGTCCAAACGTAAAGGACACGGACCCCGTGTAGAGGTCCGGAAGGGGGTCCGTGTAGGCACTGTAATTTTCATGTCTCGAAAGTAGTAGACACGGACCCCGTGTACAGGTCCGTGTTCGGGTCCGTGTAGGCTCGGGATTTCTCTTCCTCAAGTGTAATGGACACGGACCCTGTGTACGGGTCCGTGCAGCCTCGGTTCTTCAAAATAATGCTTGAATAATGTTCCTTCGGCTTTCCAACGTGCTCCCATGCATCACGAGCCCTTCTCCCTTGCTTATCAATCATTTGAACACCATGCCCGGCCACGTTCACATCACATGCCAATGAGCATTAATTGTGTCATACTATGAAGGAAAATGAAACAAAAGATAGATTGATTTTATGTCGATTACCAATACAAGTTGAACGTTGTAGCAAAATTCACGTTGGAAGAATTTCAACTATTTAAAGGCGTGATTCAAGACCAAAAATATTACTGAAGCATTCACAATCTACCTTAATAAGATCTCGAGAACTTTTATCTTTCAATCATCAAGCTTCTTAAACATGCACCCACATACATTTTTATCCGATCATTAAAGATAATCTGATACTTCATATTAACTCAAGCTGCTCAAGATATTTGTTTAAAATGTTGTGTTTAGTAATTGTCTCAACTTAGGGTTCAATAGACAGTGATTCTCTTTGTATTTGTTGAAGAGGATACTAGGAGTTTCAGTGTAGATATTGATAATTCCTAATTGAATGAGTTCTTGCAAGAATTTGTAACAACTGAAGTCTTCAAGTGAATTCATTCCTTGAGTGAGAGAAGGGTAGACGTAGAAAATTTTGTTTTCTTTATTCGTTTTAATATTTGTTTGCTTAGTTTATCTATCATTTAACTTGTTAAAAATCAACCACATTAATATATCGTAACTCACTAGTACCCGCCAGACCTTTCAGCTCTTTTTAGTGATCAATATTTGTCTAGCTGGTCGAGAATCAAACATTAACAACTATTAAAGTTAACTCGAGTTTACAAGAAAATTTTAAAGATTTTATATAACTCTCTTATATACTCTTTTTTATCATAACAAATGGTATCAAAGAGGGTTTTCTCAACCTTTAAACTACATGTATTCAATGATTTGTTTAAAAAAAATAAAGGTTCTCTAAAAAAATTTCGACGGTTGAAAAATTGTATGCACACACATCTCAATGCACATGATGATGACATGTGGTATGTGATCATATATGTTCTAATGAAGATCCTAAAGGCTACACTTCTACCACTACAAAAAAAAATTCTACTTAACGACGGAAATTACCACCATCGCTAATTAGAGTAGATAAATCGTTGCTATATTAGCGACAGTTGTGAAATAAACTCTCGCCAATTTAGCGACGAAATATGACCACAACCGTTGCTCATTAGCGATGATGTTTGAATAAACCGTCACTAGTCAGCGACTGGATATGACCTAATTTGCGAATGTTTTGTCAAAATCCTTCGCTAATTAGCGACAGTTTTTGACAAAAATCATTGCAACTTTGTTTTTTTTTTATAATACAAAAATGTTATTTTATAATTTCTTAAAAAAATTTATTTTTATAATTATTTATACAAATTTTTAAATAATCTACTCAACTAATCTAAATTAATGATTTTCAAATTTGTAAATAATGTATGAAATGATTAAATCTTGCGAGAATAAGCAAACAACAAAATCGTTTAAGAGAGAAAAATATATCACATATGTGAAGAGGTGTGCGAAAAATGGACTGAAACGCGCAAATTGATAGACTATTTGCAACGATTTTTGGAAAAACCGTTGCTATTAGCGACCGTTTCTCATAAAACCGTCGCTATTAGCGACAATTTATTTAAACCTTTGCCGATTCCAATCGCTCGCTATTAGCGACAGTTTTATGAAAAACCGTCACTAATTATAGGGATGGTTCTAAGAACCGTCGCTACTTAGCGACAATTTAAGCAAAATCGTCGCTAATTAGCGATAGGTCTCGACGGTTCCCTTGCACCGCCGCTAATGAGCGACAGTTTTGCATAAATCGTCGCTAATTAGCGGCAGTTTTGATTAAATCATCACTATAAATTTGTGACGGTTTTAATTAAACCGTCGCCAAATTTTACGACTGTTTTTCAATTTAACCCAATTATGTGAATGAAATTACGAGACAACATTGTGGTCATAATTGAAGTTTTTCAACGACGAGATTATCTTCTTGATCTTCTCAAGATTCAAAATCTCACAATAGTTTGTGCTGAACAAATACCAAATTATGATCCCTCATGCCCAATCTATTTTGATGACATAACAATGATTAATCAACTAGATATGGACCTAGTCTTCCAACAGATGAAGGTCAAATTCTGGGAGAATGATCACAAACTACCTTATTACTATTCATGCTATCCCAACTAATTTTTTTTTATAAGCCATTTGTTCAACCTGTTTCAGTAAGCCTATTTCCACATATTTCGCGCTGATTGACTAACTGGGAACCCAACTGACAAGAAAAAAATTTCATTGTTGTTAATCCAACCATAAATTTGTACACTCCTCCTCTAAATTTATTATCGATCCTAACAAAGTAAATTTTGAAAAAATAATATTTGTTCATCCAATAGGCTTAAAATGTGTGTGTGTGTGTGTGTGTGTGTGTGTTACGATCGGGGATGTGTTTGGAGGAGGGTGAAACACTTTAATTTTTTTTAAAAACATTGACAAATATTGAGACCAATTTTGATAAAGTTAGCCATACAAGACTTGGTTTTCTCAACATTTAAGAAACGGCCGGAGCATAAATAGTGCGGAAAACAGTATGATAGTACTTATGAGGATTATATACTCAAATATGATAAATAAAAAAATAAGTAAGTGTTGTATAGAAAATAACACAATGATTTATGGATGTTCAGAGACTCAAGCTCTTATGTCACTCCTTCTTCCACTGAGAAAGGATTTTACTAGAAGATTTTAATTTTACAACACTTTTTAACAACTCGCTTCAACCTTAGAACTTGTAGACTGTCTAAATCAAAACTCCTGGTTCAATTCTCACAATCAGTTGAGACACACAGTTAAACAGCCAATACAACACTTATGTAACAATATATTGAATCCTCATATTCAAACTATTGTTAAAATCTTCAGATGTTCTATATAGAAACGACTTAGTAGTTTATAAATGAGCCATTGATTATCTAATAAATGTTCTTTGAAGTAACGGCTGAGTGAAAAATTCTTAGAAATATCTTAGAAAATGCAAGTTTAGATGTTCGTTGTTTGCGTGTAAAATCTCATTGTTGAAGCACTTAAATTCTTCTTGACATTATCTATGTATATACTTTTTCCATCTTTTCGTTCAAAATTCGACTGTAGCACAATAAATGAGCATTAATGTTATATTACTATTATCATCGTCTTTTTCAGATTTATCGTACACTTTAATTAATGAGAATTTTACATTTACCAAATGTGATACGAAACGACTGCTGACGACAAAAAAGTAATAGTTCTGAGCTATGTCTTTTTAGGAAAACAATATGAGTTTTTGATATATTTTGTCGCGCATGATCAGTCTAACAACTTTTCAAATAAAGTTTGTGAAATCCTTGTAAAATGTGTGTCTTATATCTGAAGATATCTTACTCAACTTTTTATAAATATACTTCAATAAGGTAAACAGTTGAGCAGTCTTTCTGCCATATATTTGTATGTTTGAGTGGTTAAGTAGACCAAACATGATGTTGATGATAAAGCGGTTGGATAGCTTTGCATCTAGAGATTGGTTGAATGATTTCTTCTGAATCTTCAGGGGGCGATCGAATACCTGTAAATACAATGCAAATAAAACTTGATCTAATATAATAAATTATCATTTGTTATCACCAAAAATAAGAGATCTAACAATTCTGATTTTTTGGTGATGACAAAAGCTATGCTCCAGAAACATCAAATACTTTAAAGAAAAATGAATTTCATTGAGATAATGAATTTCACTATTACAATGTAGGAGGAAAGGAGTAAATCCTAATACACATACACGCATAAAAAAATACTAACACCTATACTACCTCCTAAACACATATACTGCCTCATAAGCCAGAAACTTCCACCAACACTTGATCCACCATCTCCCTTATGTTGATCTCTCTTTCTCTTTTCCTCTTCAGTTGCTCTTTTCCTAGCTTCATCATGTCTCAGTCTGGCCTCTTCTTGCATTCATTGTTCTTCTTCCCTTTTTTGGCATCATCTTTCCGAAAATGATCCAGCATTTCTTGTAGTTGGTGCCAAGGATAACCTGAAGATCATCAATACGAGCCTCAAGTTTTGTTCAATTGGGGTTAACTGTCCAAGCAATGTGACTATGACATCGTTGGTGTGCTTCTTTGAGCTCTTGTACTCATTCACACAAATTTTGATTACGATTTGAGTTTAGACACATTTTTCATTATAACTTGACGAATAATATAGATACTGACAACGAAGGCCATCAGACGAGCATCAAAGTTGACCATGAGGTGTCGGAAATTTTCAAGATGGAAATTGACCTCTGCAAAGTGTGCATCGTTCGGAATCTGATAAGTTATGTGCGAAGGGTCAACCTCATTGTGACAAGGTTCTGACCGATCATCCTCATTATCAGTACCCATCTCAAAATTCTCCACCTTATAGGCTCCCGAGTTGCCTTCACGATTGAGAAGAATAGGAGAGTCATCTTTTGGTATGTCAGACTCGACCGGTAGAGGAAAATGAATCGGAGATTCTGCATGTTCAGCTATCTTCTGAGAGAGTAAGGACTTCAGAATTTCTTCTTCAAATATGGTCTCAGAAGATGTACTCTTGGGATCAGTGTCTTGATTAATTTCCATCTGAGTGGATCGGTCACCAAAGAGCTCAAAGTCCACCATAGACTTCACAATATCATCAAATAAGGTCAAAGGACCTCAAGTAATGGTGCATCCATCGGAGCAACCGTGGAAGAACATGTTTCTGGATTAGTAAAATTTGAGGAAGATAAAAGTACCTCCGGTTGGGTTTCCTCAACGATTGTAGCAAGATCAGCGGTTGCATTGTCAGTAGTGGTTGAAGAGGTTCTTCAACTGCAGGTTTCTCAACTTCAGAGACAGTAGGAGGGCCACCATTGGTAGGATACCAGTTGAAGCGAGCGATGTTCGAGACAACTCTTTCAGTCCTCCTCCACGCCCAATTCATTGAGCATGACAAGGGCTTCACTGGCGTATACTTCAATTGTCTTGGAAAGCGGTTATTTGGGCATCTCAAACTCCTTTCTGAATATATGAGGCGATGGACAAAAATAAAAATCCAGTTGTGAGATGATTATAGCATCATCGGGAGATGTGCGGCTTGTGGTAACAAAATATTTCTACCTCTGAATAATTATCAGCAACAGGAGACTCTCACTCAATTGGAAATTAATGAATGACTTTCGAGGAAGAGCTAACTCATTTTCATCAGTCTCTGCTCAGTCCAGCAACTATCCTTCAAGAATGTACAACTTCTCCATTAGATCCTTCTACAAGATGATCTTGAACATGACAAAGTTTTGATATTCAAACCATCTGTTGAACATCTTAACTTCTTTGTCACAACCTTCAACACCCAAGGCAGCAGGGATACGTCTGTCTAACCCGCTATAGGGGTATTGGATGGAGGTTTCATCTTCCCATTTCCCTTATCCTTGGGGTCCATTGGGGGAACAACAGAGGTAGTTGAAGGAACAACTCTTTCAGAAATGCAAATCCATCAACCGCTCGAGTGGGTTAGACTTGTGGGACAGGCTCAGGTTGAGTCACCTCAAACACCAACTTGAGATTCTTATTCTTGGGTCCTCTTATTGACCTTCGACTGCTATGGGTCAGCAGTATCCGAAAATTTGAATGTAGCGGTCGGAGTTTTGGACTTGGTGAAGACTTGTTTTAAATGGACGTTTCCTTATTTTTCTCTTCATAGTTATCAGAATAGACCATCTTTCTCATCACTGGTGCCTTAGCCGGTGCCTTCTTCTACTTCTTAGCTTCTTGTTCATCACCTTTCACCACCTTGATCTTCAGCAAATCAGCAACAGTGGTTGTATTCCTCTTCAGAAATTCTGCAACGGTCACAACATCGAACCATTTCTTAGGATGTAACGGTTAACTAATGTCAAATGTCATCTTCAACAATCAGAGCGAACTCTTCAGAATGACCATTTTCCTTGGTAATTTTGTAGAGATTTTCAAACAATATGTCAGACCAGTTGACACTGATCTTTGATGTGATCACCGCCATGTATTGGAACTTTTTATATGTGATCTTGTCATAGGCCCCTGCTTTGGCTAGAATGACTTTGGCGACGATGGTGGCAAGATGGAATTCCACCTTCAGATCACGCTTCTCTGCAGGAATATAGATAGTGCATCCAGCAAAAGAGAACCCAATACTCCAGTTATCAGCATTCTTACTTGGAAGATCCGAAATTTTTGTCAAACCAATTGTAGGTAGTTCTAGGGCATATCTGAAATTTTTTTGGGAGATGATGTAATTCGACCCACCGATGGTGCAGATTATGCTTCCATACTCCATCCTTGTAAAAGCAAAAAACTGTTTAACCACATAAATATCTAGAACAAAACCGTAAGTAAGGACTTCCTCATATCAGAAGCCTCAAGCATATCTGAGACAGACATAATAGACTCGTTCTTCATGGATTGGATATCGTTAAGTTGATTGCGAGATAAGTCTTTAGGATAAAAAATTTCGAGCTGTTAAGGAATTTGTAAGAACAAGTGAAAACACGAAGAGTTTTGAGATAAGAAATGTAAGGTCCAAAATACGATAATGTAATCCAATTTCATGTAAATATAGGAAAAATAGAAAATGCCTAATTAAATTATTTTAATTGCATTAATTAAATTTGGTAGGCATATTTACATGGTAAAAATATGAATTTCTATTAGAAAGAATAAAACAGTGTTTCAAGGGTTATTCGAGACGCGACCGAAGAATGAGACCGGAGACCTTAAAGGTAAAATATTTTTATTAAATGATTATTTTTAATTATCTAATATATGGTATATTTAACAGTATAATTTTCAAAAATGTCGTTTTTTTTATATGTTTTTACATGTCGAGTTGTATTTCAAAACGGTAATCAATTTTTGACAAAAAAACAAGGATTTTTTGGAGGCTCGATTAATAATTTCGAAAACTTTCCTAAACGAAATAATTTTCCTGCATTCTAATGGGCCTATTCTACTAAGGTTATTGGGCCCAATTATCTACCTTATCATTAATCGCCTAAAACTTGAATTTCCAAGCCCTAATTTCCTGCACAACTCACGCACACCACAAAGAGTCCTAGGGTTTCTCTCCCCAGCAGCCACACACACATGTACACACATCTAAGGCTTCTACATGTCGACTTTGAAGGATAAAAACGCAGCAAAGGCTTCTCCATCTCTCCGGCAACGTTCCTTCGCATCAAGGCTTGAATTTTCGCGCGTGAATCATGCAAAGGCACGCCTTATTCCTTCTTTTCTCATCGTTCATACCATATTATGTTTGAATATACATGTTTTCATGAAATCTGATACCCTCTTATTTATTTTCTTTTTTATGCATTATACATGGAAAAATCTTGATTTTTCTTGCATGTTTCGATGGTTCTTGAGGAAGGGAAGGGGCTGCCAGGTTAGGGATGTTAGGGGCTTGATTTATGGGCTGTTAAGGGGTCCTAGATGGGTCTGCACAAGGCTGGAAAGCAAGGGCTAAGGGATGAACAAAAATGGGGTTCTAGGGAAACTATGGTTCGGTTTTTGGATCTTGAAGGGGGCATGCATGTGCGAGGGATTGGGCTGCATCCAGGTTACCTAGGAGATCTATGTGGAGGTCCTAGAGGGTGACGGAGCCATGCTGGTTCAGTGGTAGGGGCTGTAGATGAACGATCATAAGGCGCGGCCATGATTCGCGTGAAAGACTTGATTAACCATTCACTTCCTCATGCATGGCTCACTAGGGTTGGTCTAGTAAATCCTAAGGGTTTTGTCTTGGTCATAAGAGGGTTGTTTGGGGTCTGGTCTCGTTGGATTGGGCTAGGATCGAATGAGAGAGAGAGAGATTATAGGGGCTAAGGTTTCGTTCATGAGGTGAAAAACAAATTCAGTAGCTTTTAGGTGTTTCCAAGGGTTCTAAATGGCTTGAATTGTGTTGAAAAGGTGGTTAGGTGTTAGTAAGCTATAGTTAAAGTTCAGTGAAATTTTGTTAAGATTCGGGTCGATTTGGGTTAAAAACCGGGACTTCGGGTCGAGTTTTAAAACGAATTACAAATTTAGTCGAGTGTTTACATCTAAGAAATGTTTTTGGGCGTGTTTAAGGTGTTATGGTAAGTTTGGAGAGATTCGGGTCAAAGTTTTGAGGTCCAGGGGTAAAATGGGAAAACTAGGATTTCAGGAGCAAAACAGTCGTTTTACACCTGAAAAATGTTAGAAGTCCTAGCAGCGTCCTGAATGCTGTAATGAACATTAAAATGTTTATTTTGAAAGGTTATGGAATTTTATGATAGAGAATGATAAACACTAAAAGACGTGTTGCATGATTGGTTTAAAATAAAATGATATTTATGCATGTATTTGTTAGAGTAGGTGCCCGTCGAGCCAAGTGTTAGCCGAGGGTTCACGTTGAAACTCTATGTATAAACAATCTTTATTTTAATAATATTTGAAATTATTGTTTTGACACGTCTATATCTGTATACATATGCTAGTTGCATAGATAAAGTCCTTGAATATACAAATAGTAGAAAGAATATGAGATGCTCATATGATGAGTATCATAAAACTCATATTTGGAATACTATATATTCTAAACATTTCCTAGTCGATTCAGCCGCCGCTAAGAAGGATATAGGCCGCTCAAGTTTGAGATTAGTGTATGCAATGTGAGTACCATGTTTCATTGATAGGGGACATTGTGATGTCCGAGCATGCAGATAGGTGCTCCTTGTAGATTGCACCGAACAACCCTCCATAAAGGACTTTCCAAGTAATTATCACTTATCGAGTGGAAACGTCCTGGTTTATGGTTGTACACTATTAGTCCTTATGACTCGGGACAACATTGAGACTCTATATGCTAGATTGCACTTTGACTTGTTTACCGACTCTCATGGGATCATCAGGTGGCAAGGTTGGGTGTTCTGTCGAAACATATAGGAGTCGATGCATTGTAGTCGGGGATTCACTGCTTACCTTTGGATATGGCTATCCTATGTGTATGTATTATGAAATCTCTGATCAGAGTATGGTGGTAATTAAGAAAGTGGTTTCTTATATTACACCATCGATGCAACTACAACATGACACATAGTATCGATTCTTTGACAGCTCTCGATATATCAATAGTTGTCGAATCGGTCGGGATATATGAGATGAAGGAACTGTACTGTACGCTAACCATAATAGAATGGTTTTTGCGGCACTATCATTTGATACCCAGAGAATCATGTAAGCGATGCCGTTACACGTTTAACATGATTGGTTGGGTACTATCAGACTTGAGTTCTGACGTTCTTATTATCAAGGAGTTGATAAGTAAGAATGGAGCAATTGGGGTATGCTCATATAAGGACATGTTTAGTTCTGAATCATATAGAGATGCGAACTCACTGCTAGTTGTATCAATGAACCATTGAGGGTAACACAAGTGCTAATTTTCTAGATTACGTTGAGAAGTAAAATTAGTTCAATGTGTTGAACAGATTATAAATGAGTTTATAAGCACAAGAAAAATTAGAAGTATGACTTCTATAAGAGGAATGTGACTTTTAATTTGTGAAAGTGTTCATAAATTAAAAGTTGATCAAACAAATAATGTATTTGAAAATTGTGATTTTCATTAACATTATTATGGACTAAATTAAATTAATTCAAGTGTTGAATTAATTAAACACTAGTGGGCCTAGTTCAAATAATTAAATTAATTCAAGTGTTGAATTAATTAAATAACATTGGGCCTTGTAGAGCCCCATTAGAAATAATTATTCAACTAGTGAACTTGAATAAATTCAAGTAAGATTTAATTGGTCTCAAATTTGTTTGAGACGTTTAAATAAAAGTCCATGGGCTTTGTAATTGTTACAAGCCCAAGTAAAAAGCATGCAAAGGAGGTGAAAGTTGGAGACAACTTTTTCATTAAACAATGTATGGCATGCTCATTCACTTATCACTTTTTCAAGCACCAAAAAAAATTCCTCCTCTGTTCTCTCCTCATGTTTTTGGCCGAAATTTTGAGGCTAATTCTCTCCATTTTTGCTTATTCAATTGTTAATGAAAGAACAAAACTTCTCAAAGCAAAATGCCTTACATTTTCTAGTGCAAGTGTAAGGTTGATTTAACTTGTTGGTAGTAAACCTAATTTAAAGGAAGGAGTCCAAGAGCAAGGAAAGCTTGTAGAGGGTCAACCATTCAAGAGCCAACTTGTTTACAACTTGGTTGGAGCCAATAATCAATCATTGTGATTGATAGGTATATTTCTAAAACATACTATGGATTTCATTTCGTGTTTTTCATATTTGCTACACACTATAGTAGGATGCTCGTTTTTATGATATGAAAATATGATTTTTGAAACTTCTGTTGCGCAACCGGGCACCGTAACTGATCCCCTTTCAATATTTTTATAAAGTGATGGAAACAATGAAAATATTTTGAATAAAGTGGCTTGATTGTGACGGTAAGGAAATGAGGATTGGCGAGGGACAAAACCCAGTGGGAACCCAGCACCGAATTTTCATAGGCCAAGGCCGCAGTAACGAAAAAGTGGTTGCTAGTGTCCCTGCCAACTATAGTCCAAGGCAAATAACAGAAAAATAGTTAATGTTGTCTCGACGTCTGGTACCATGGTTACAACAAAGATTGATCAATCGACCGAAGGATAAAGGATGAGCACAATTAATGAACAGAATGGACCCCAAAGAAAATGTATATGTATCTGTTATGTTGAAAGGAAAAGTATATGAAGAAAGAAAATGTTTATGTTTATGTAGGTTTAAGGTTATGCATTTCATGTTAAAGCTATTTTATTAAAAATATTTTTCACGGTTACATGTGGATGTATACATATTACTTGTTATAACGGTAAAGGCTTTCTGAGTCATTAGACTCACTAGGTGTGAATAATATAGGTGAGGATATTTCTATCGAGAGAGGAGGGTTAGATGATTGAACTGGCTGGACTGATGGTGCACTAACCCAATGATTTTGCTAGTTATTCCACATAGTTATGCTTTTAAAATACTTTAAATATTTTGATGACTTTCGAGAATAAGAATGATTTTGGAGAGGATTTATGACACTTATGCTACTTTGGAAAATGCCACTTTAAGTTTGGTTTAACGTTTACAATTTTATGACTTTTACTGCAATTACAAAGTGTTGGAAACGAAATCGGCGTTTGACAAAAGATTGACCAACTGATTCTAGCAACTGAATTGGACTAACTGTTTGACGAAGCTGAACACGTCATCAGTCAACTGATCGCTTCAACTAAATTCTATTTCATCGTCAACTGATCTTTACCAGCTGATCTCTCAGCTGTACACGTCATCAGTTGAAAGCGACAACCGACAAATAGTACAGCTATCTGCAACTGGTAGTGGCTCGCCGCATTTCAGAAATGAACAGTGTACTATTGTCAGGATATATCGACTGTGGCAATCAACGGTTAGAATATTCAAATATCTTTAATGTTACCGTTGAGAGGGAAGCCTATAAATAGTCGAAGGCAGCAGCTGAAGATTAATCGCATTCTCAGTTATCTTACTTGCTGTTACAGCTGCAAAAATATCCGCTCATATTCAGAAATCAAGCCCACGCTTATCAGTTATATCAGTAGTATTCTAGACTAAGCTCTTGAGCTTTCATAGCACTTTGTAATCGATTGATAGATTTTCTAAGTTGTGCTAAGATCAGTTACGATCTGTAAAAGTGTTGTATACTAAGAGTTTCAGTATTGGCAAAGTGATAAGTCCAAACTGAAGTGGGTCAGTACACTGATTTGTATTTGATCAAAGTCTTTTAGTGAAAATCCTATCTGCGTGATAGAACGGGTGACGTAGGAGTTATTCAAGTCTCCGAACATCCAGAAACAAATTGTGATTGTTATTACTTTCAGTTATTATTTTCAGATAGATACTCTATCTTTCAGTCAGTTAGTTTTCCGCAACTGTTGATTCAGTTTAACTGATTGTTATTGACCGACGGGATATTTTAGATTCAGTTTGTAATACAACTGAAATCAGTTTGTCGAAGAATTAATTTAATCGAGCAGTGTTTATTCAACCCCCCCTTCTAAACACTCTTCACCCGATTCACCGATCCTTTCACAAAGTTTTGAATAAAATTGATGGTGAGTTTATTTTAATGGTGCAAAAGTATATTTATATATATATATGTGTTCGGCCGAAGCATGGTGGGTAAAAAATAAAAATATTTTCTAGTATATTTTGAAAGAAAAGCGAGTTAGAGACGTTTTAGTTGGTATCAGAGCAACATTCTTGTAAAATGTTGTGCCATAGTCAGTTCCAGAAAGCTCAGTCTTCAAGCCTCAAGTCTGTAAATTTAAATATTTTAATGATGACACCTGCATGTTTACATGGTTTATATGCTTAAGTTACATGTTTAAATTCTTTTTGAAGTTAATCGGTATTTCTGCTTAAATGGCTGATAAATTATCTTTATAAATCAAATGGTTGAAAGCTTATAATTGCATGTTGGTTACATTTAGAATTTGAACTATAATAAGATATAATGCCCCCTATACGTGCACTAGTACAGATAGACAGGCTAATACTCATGAGAACCGTAGAGATAATACGCAACCACCTCCCAATGGGGGTGCTGTGACTCGAGTGCTGGAAGGTATGGCAGGTTTCTTTGAGCGGCATGCTCCGAGGCCACATCATGATATGTATGATTAGCTCATGAAGCTAGGTTGCATGCTCTACTTTAGTTGGATTTAAGGGATGATATTGAGAATTATAGAAATTGGGCATAAAATATAAAGCTTCAAGAATGTCCAATTTAAGAATTATGGGACGTATATTGCATAAATCGAAAAATATAGGGGCTAAAGTGCAAAAATCGAAAGGTCAAGGGTTTAACTGCATAAGGCATAGAATTCAAGGGCTAATCTCTAATTTGAAGAAGTCCATGGACTGAAATTGAGATGACCGAAATTTCCATGCTGAAATCTAAAATTTTCGGAAATTCAGGGACTAAATTGAAAAGTTTGAGAATTTCAGGGGTTGTTTCCGTAATTTCTGGAATTTTCAGGGATAAAAACAAAGAATTTAGAAAAGTTAAGGCCTGAATTGATTAAATTCAAAAGAAAGTAATTGGGGCAAAGGTTCAAATTTCGAAACTTTAAGGGCAAAATGTAAGAATTTCGAAACTTTAAGGAGCTGAAATAAAATTTTTGAAAATTATTCTTGAGCAGATTATGTAATTTCGAGGTTTTCTAAGGGTTAAGTGGGGGTAATTTTTGAGAATTTTGGGTGATTAATGATAAAAACTCTTTAAGTTTTCGACTCAAATGGATTTGTTGGTATATTTGTCGCAGAAAGGATATTTATTATCAGGTGTAGCCACCTATGCGTTGCTAGATTCAGGAGCCACACACTCATATATATCCGAGACGTTTGTCAAGCGACTGAAGATTATACCCAATGATTTGGATTTGGGCTTTAGAGATCATATTCCTTTTAGTGATCAGATGATTACCATGAGCATTGTGAGGAATCTGGAGCTTCGTTTGCAGAACAACGTGGTTCAGATAGATCTCATCGTACTCCCGATGCATGAATTCAACATCATTCTTTGTATGGATTGGCTATCTTTGAATGGAGATTCGATAAATTTACGGCAGAGGTCAGTATCTATTCGACTGCCTATCAGGAAATCTTTTGTCTTTGAGGTAGCAAGAAACAAACAAATGACGCACATTATCTCTTGCATCCGTGCGAGGATGCTTATAAGACGAGGCTGCCAAGCTTTTCTAGCGAGTGTTATTTAAGTACCTGTTTCGGACAGTCAGAAGCTAGAGGATGTTGAGGTTGTCAGAGACTTTCCTAGCGTCTTTCCTGAGGACGTTTCTGGCATTCCACCAGACCGAGAAGTAGAATTTTCTATTAAGTTGACGTCGGGCACAATGTCAATTTCTAAGACACCCTATCGTCTCGCACCTACCGAGATGAAAGAGCTGGAAGATCAGATTAAGGAGTTGCTGGACAAGGGTTTTAATCGCCCGAGCTGTTCTCGGTGGGGCACAACAGTATTCTTTGTGAAGAAGAAGGATGGTAGTATGCGACTCTACATTGACTATTGAAAGCTGAACAGAGTCAACATCACGAATAAGTATCATTTGCCTAGAATCGAAGACTTGTTTGATCAATTGCACAGAGATTCTATTTTCTCGAAGAAAGATATTAGTTCGGGATACCCTCAGCTAAAGGTGAAAGAGTCAGATGTTCATAAGACAGCTTCAGGACTTGATATGGGCACTACGAGTTTATGGTGATACCATTCGGGTTGACCAATGTGTCAGCGATCTTCATGGATCTCATGAATAGCGTATTTCAGCCGTATCTGGTTCAGTTTATCATAGTCTTTATAGATGATATTATGATTTACTCGAGGAGCATAGGAGAGCACATTAACCACTTGAGAATGGCCCTACAGTTATTCCAAGACAGAAAGTTGTTCGTTAAGTTCAGCAAGTGCGAGTTTTGGCTCGAGAGAGTGACATCCTTAGGCTACATTATTTCTCGAGATGGAGTTGATGTCGATCCCAGCAAGGTCGAGTCAGTTATAGAGTGACCAGTACCTAAGAGTGTAACCAAGATCGGTAGTTTCTTGAGTCTAGCTGGCTACTACCGGAAGTTTATTTAGGGTTTCTCTTCTATTGCAATATCCTTGACCGCCTTGAAGAAGAAGAATGCAAATTTTATTTTGAGATTAGACTACCAGGAGAGTTTAGAGAAGCTGAAGCAAACTTTGACTTCAGTGCTAGTTTTATCGATGCCATCAGGGCAAGACGTGTATGTTCTCTATACAGAAGGTTCAAAGGAAGCTACACGCACACACCCACACATCTAAGGCTTCTACAAATCGACTTTGAAGGGTAACAACGCAGCAAAGGCTTCCCCTTCTATCCGGTAACGTTCCTTCGCGTCAAGGCTTGAATTTTCGTGCCTGAATCACGCAAAGACAACTCTTATTCCTTCTTCACGCATCGTTCATATCATTTTATGTGTGAATATACATGTTCATACTATATTAGTAATCTATGGTTAAAGTTTTGTGAAGTTTGGTTAAGATTCGGGTTAAAAACGGGGACTTCAGGTCCAGTTTTAAAACGAATTACAAATTTAGTTGAGGGGCTTAAGTTTACTGTCTAAGAAATGTTAATGAGTGTGTTTAAGGGAGTTAAGGTAATTTTGGAGGGATTCCGGTCGAATTTTTGAGGTCCAGGGATAAAATGGGAGAACTAGGGTTTCAGGGGCAAAACGATTATTTTACACCTAAAAAATGTTAGGAGTCCTGGTAGTGTCTTGAATATTGTGATGAACATTAAAATGTTTATTTCGAAAGGTTGTGGAATTTTATGATGGAAAATGATAAATGTTAAAATACGTGTTGCGTGCTTAGTTTAAAAGAAAATGATATTTATGCATGTATTTTTATAAAGTGGTGGAAATGATGGAAATATTTTGAATGAAGTGACTTGATTGTGACAGTAAGAAAATGAGAATTCGTGAGGGACAAAACCCGAGTGGAACCTGTTTACGGGACAAAGCCCTGTGGGAACCCAACATCAAATTTACATATGCCAAGATCCAGTAACGGAAAAGTGATTGCTGGTGTCCCCGCAACTATAGGCCAAGGCACATAACGAAAAAGTGGTTATAGTTGCCTCGCCACCTGGTACCATGGTTACAGATGAGATTGATCAATCGACCGAAGAATGAAAGGATGATCACAATTAATGAACTGAATTCACCCCAAAAGAAATGTATATGTATATGTTATGTTGAAAGGAAAAGTATATGAAGAAATAAAAGATTTAACTTGAAAAGTATGTGAAGAAAGAAAAGATTTAAGGTTATGCAAGTTCATGTTAAAGCTATTTTACTAAAAGTATTTTCACGGTTGCATGTGGATGTATACGTATTATTTGTTACAATGGTTAAGGCTTGCTAAGTCATTAGATTCACTAGTTGTGAATGATGCAAGTGATGATATTTCTATTGAGACAAGAGGGTTGGATGATTGAATTGGCTGGAGTGATGGCGGACTAACCCGAGGACCTTGTTAGTTATTCCGCACAGTTATGCTTTTACAGTGCTTTAAATATTTTGACGGCTTTTGGAAGTAAGAGTAGTTTTTGAGATGATTTATGACGTTTATGCTACTTTTGAATATGCTAGTTTAAGTTTGGTTTTACGTTTACGCTTTTATGATTTTTACTGCAGTTTCTGAGTTATGAGTAAAATTGATGGTAAGTTTATTTTAATGGTGAAAAAATTATATTTATATATATGTGTGTGTGTGTGTTCAGCCGAAACATGGTGGGTAAAAAAAATTTCTTATATATTTTAAAAGAAAAACGAGTTAGAAACATTTCAAGAAACATAGATCTACAGAAAATATGTGAGCGTTAAGTATTTGAAGAGATGAAGATGAAATATATATGATTTTATGGGACAATTAAAACAGAACACGTGTCACTACATTTGTGGTTTTGAATTTTTAAGTTTTGAAAAGCATATAAAAAGACGCCAAAAATATCTTTTAAGATAAATGTGTGTTATAAATGGCTTTAATCACATGATAAATGCATATAATAATGAAGATAAATATGAACCGTTCTTTCCTCAAATCAATATTTAATTAAAAATGAATTGCAATTTTCTAAGTTGTATAATTTATAGCTATATTAGATATAATTTAATTTTTTTTAGATATATTCAATAATCAATAACAATGAAACATTTTTCGGGTAGGAAAAAAGATAAAAGAAACGATGAGAATATGATTTAACTCAAAACATGATAAGAGATATTGATAAATATTTTAGCACGACAATAATATAAAGAGGAAGAAACAATTGTGCTTGTTCAATGTAAAACGAGAAAATCAATATGCAACAACAATATCAAATAGATTTTTTTAATTGCTAACTATTGTTTTAAATCAAATTATTAACATCGTTCATTTATTTTTGGAGTTCCAATCACAAAACCTCATAAAATTTAAACTTATATTTATTAAAAAAAATTAACAAATTATCACATTACATAATAAAAAAAATTATAGTATTTTATTGACCTATATATTGAAAATAATAATAATTACAAATATTGTATTTTATTGACCTATATATATATATATATATAAAAGAATAACTATAATAAAATAAATATATTACATTTTTTTATAAATGTACACTAATTACAAATATTGTAACATACTTATTATTTATTTTCATGTACACATAATTGTCTTTTTAAAAAAAAAAAAAAATTGTCAAAAACAAAGGGTAACTAGCTATCAAATAACTCATGGAGAACATAATCAAAGCATCATAAAACGTTTGTGCACATAACCATAAAAATAATATAATTTCATCTTGTAAAATAAAACTTAAAGCGATATTGGATAAGCCTTGTCATGAAACTTTCTCACCTCCTCGACTACCCCCTCGTCTGTCCTTCCTCACAATCATTTAAAACATACTTCTTCACATGTACATGCATTTTATTTTAAATTAAATTTTAAAATTGTGTCCGAATCCATGAATATATATAAAAGTTTTGCTTTAAGCTACTTGATATTATTACAGATTTAGGGGTAAAAGCATAAATTTTATATATATTATCGGAACTTAAGGCCAAATACCAACACAATAATCTCTTAGGTATGTTTCCATAATCTCTTCAAAGTTCTTGCTAGCTTTCAACAAAGAGTGGGTCTTATGTGAGACCGTCTCACGGATCATAATCTGTGAGACGGGTCAACCCTACTCATATTCACAATAGAAAGTAATACTTTTAGCATAAAAAATAATATTTTTTCATGAGTAACCCAAATAAGAGATCCATCTCAGAAATACAACCCGTGAGACCGTCTCACAGAAGTTTTTACCTTCAACAAATACAATTTACCGCCATCTTCGCTTTTAATACAACTTCTGTCTATATCTACAAGAATCAGATTTTCTACACACACAGACATATATATATATATATATATATATATATATATATATATATATATATATATATATATATATATATATATATATATATATATATAATTTTCTTAATTTGGTTTATATTAAAGGGATCAAAAAGTGAACCCGGCCATAATAGAAGTTATTAGAATATAAGAAAGATGCAATTATGTCAACCAAACAAGTTTCCTGTGATCTGATTTTCCGAATCTAATATCATGTGGTTTTTCTAAAGAAAAACAATAAAAGGAAAAAAATATTATGTAATAATATAATAAAATTCCCTTATTCATAAATCAAGACTCATCAAAATTACAGATTTTGCAGCTTGATTAGTTAAGAGATCTTATGAATTTTTTTTAAAAATCAGTATCTAATTATTATGAGGTGAGATCGATTTACAAAAGCTTATTTGTGAAATATGATCAAATTAAAGTGGTTGCCATAAGTCAAGAAAATGTATGATTGAAATTGTATGCATCAGCTCTGCTGATTACAAATGCTGATTTTATATAATATTCCACACTGATCAGCAATATATATAAAAGAAATTTCAAATGGAAAAATTACATATAATATTCGATTTTTTTTTTTTTTTTTGCCTTGTCCATCTGACCCAACTGGTTTATTCGTTTCAACATATTACGTGTCTGGTAAAGAAAAGCCTACACCTCATGCAGATTGAACAAAATCTCATGTCATTAATTCCATGAAATTACAGGATACAAGAAATAGTCTCTTTTGCTTTTGCTGCTTTTCTTACGGAGGAAGGGGAGAAAATCAAAAGATGAAAAGGGAAGAAACCCCAGATTATCAAAAAGTAATAACATTGTAGAATTTTTTTTCATATGTATATATACAAGCATATATTATATCTAAAGAAACGAGCAAAAAATTTGTGGTAAATAAAACAGAAAACCATATATTTTCACCTGCCTGCTTCGCAACCACCTCCTCTTCATTTGTTTTCCTCATGAATACCCTCTTTTAATTCTTTTGTTCTCATTCTCCTACCTCACTCACTATGTAAAAACATCGGAAATAAATATATGCATGCCCCCTCATCTGCCGAACGAAATGGCGAAGAAACGGAAAGAAGGCGATGGTTTGGTGTGTGGTGACAGAGAAGAAATAATGAAGCTGACGCAAATGGTTAAATCGTGGGAGTTCACTTGTTCATTCTGCTTCAAGAAATTTGCATCCGCCCAAGCCATGGGAGGGCACCAGAATGCACACAGGAACGAGCGTTTGGAAGAGAAGAGGCTGTTCGTGAGGGATCCAATTGGGTACAGAAAGCGTGCGTATGTTCGAGCCCTGAAAGCCTTGAATCCCGATTCCCCGAAAATCATACTCGATGCTTCTCCAAATCCCAGTAATCTTAATCTGCATGCAGCAACGAAAATGGTGAAACACGAGCTTTCCAATGTTAATATTCAACCCAAGAAGGGCCAGCATATTCCAAAACCATTGCTTTTGTCATCTAAGGTTGAAAATGGTAATAAAAATAATATAAAAACATGTCCTTGTGTTGTGATGAATTTCTTGCCACCAATGGAACTTAGTCTTGCGGAGAGTGTTGGGATCCATGCAGAGGAATGTGAGAAAGGCATTCAGTTTGGCAATGGATTAAAGAAGCCGGATTTGACTCTCAAGCTCTAGAAATAAATTCTTACAAATATTAATTGTCGATCTGTTTTTTTAAGCCGGAAATTCACAACATGCTATCAAAAAGTGGCGTGCAACAGAAAGTACTGTGTATCCCATGAAGGAAATCGTTTTTCTAGATTAACAAGAGGGATGGATTATTATGACCAATCCTCAAACTACTTATTTTTACAGTATCTGTCGTGTAATATTTTCATAAATGTGTTTTTGGGAAAATTGCAACATTAGCAATGTATATTTGTCACAGTAATTTTAATATCGAATTTCAGTCTTGATTTGTTATCTATGTTTTTTTTTTGTAATTTTTTTTTTTTTCAAAAGTAGCGTTAACTAGGCATATATGTGACGATGCCTTTGTGATTCCAACATAACATGATAATATGTGCACTTTTTTATTAAAAAATGAATAAAACTATAAAATAAAATGAAAGATATAGGACAAAGAATAAAATTGAATAACATTGATGAAAAGAAAATAGTATATATTGTTGAAAATAAGAAGTTGAATGTTGAAAATAAGAGTTGTAAATGTAGAAAATTAGTATGTGATGATGTATGTAATGATGTATTTATTTTTGGATTATTTCCAAAAAAATTCTATAAATAGGTCTCTCAATTTGTGAAGAAAGTTACAATTGGGTAGAGATAAAATTTTGTAAAGTGTGTATTTTAATATATTTTGTGAGTTTGAGATTTTTACTTTTTACCGTAAATTTTTACTTTTAACATGTTACCAGCACGATACTTGAAGGTTCGGTTCTCCATATTTTCCAAGCTCCAAAACAAAAGAAAAAGGTAACAATATTCAAAAGTAAGAATATTTATTCACTGTTTATTTATTTTTATTATTGCGTATATATTTAATATATAATATCATGTTATTATATAAAGGAGTTTATGACACATCATTATAATAACAGGTCATTATAATAACATGATGTGATTATATTATTACAATGCTTATATAATTTTATTCTGGTACATTTATTTATTGTATATATATATTTGAATAATATCATGTTATTATATAAAAAGAGTCTATGATATCTCATTATAATAATATGATGTGATTATTTCACTGTTTATATATTTTTATTGTGTTATATAATATTTATATATATATATATATATATATATATATATATATTTGTATAATATCACAATATTATATAAAAGAAATCACTTACACCCCATTATAATATTGTGATATGATATACATAATTATTTAAAAATGATTAACATTATACATATCATATTATTATTATAAAATTTAAATATACATACATTTATTTTTAAAGATTTTTTAACGGTCATAAACGACAAGTTTTTATCCTATAAATATAATTTTATAAACACATTCAATCACTCCAAACTTATTCTTCCTCCCCAAAAATTTTCTCCGTCAAAATTTTCGAAGAAGAAGAAGAAGATGGTTCTTTCAAGGTTATTTTGTATAATTAATTTGGTTATTAAACTCACTAGTTTTGTATTTATCCGAGAATATATGCCTCACGTTTTTTCTTTATTTTTAAGAATGCTTGTATTTATAATTTATCTGTTACTTTTTATTATCATATTAATAGAACTTAACTAATAAAATGCATTGTTATTTTTATAATATCATCATGTCAAATTTGGCAAAGCTCGAATTTGTTGCGCTCGACATTACATGAAAAAATTATATGTCATTGACTCTTGATGTAGAAATGCATCTTGAGTCATTGGGTCTAAGCGAGACAATTAAAGAAAATGGTATCTCTTCATCACAAGAAAAAACAAAAGCTATAATATTTTTTCGTCGGCATCTTGTTGAAGGTTTAAAATGTGAATATCTCATCTAAAAGATCTCATGGCTCTGTGGAAAGATTTAAAGAAAGTCGTTGATTACAATTCGACGATGTATCGAATAATTTCGCAATTAAAATTTTGTTGACATGAGGTTACGGAATCAAAAATGCTTGAGAAAACATTTTCACTTTTCACGCATCAAATATAACTCTATAATAAAAATGTAGAATGCGTGGAATTGCGAGATATTTTGAACTTATCGCATGTCGTCTAGTGACGGAAAAGAACGAGCTGCTAATGAGAAGTCATCAGTCCCGACCCACTGGATCAACAACATTTCCAGAAGTAAATAATGTAAGTAAAAATGAATTTAAATCTGGAAAACAAAATCAAATTCAGAGACAAGGTTTTGGTCGTGGTCGTGGTCGTGGTCGTGGAAGTGGACGTGGTCGCGGCCATGGTTTTGAAAACAATCGAGATAGTTACTTATATCGCGGCCGTGGTTGAAAACAATCGAGATAGTTACTTCTATAACTCATCTCAAAAGGGAGTCACGAACCACCCGCTGAAAAGGCATCATAAGAACATGAGTGTTAATGAAAATCACTCAAAACGATTTGAAAGTTCTTGTTTTGAATGCGGCACTCCAGGACATTGGCCTCGTATTTGTCGAGCCCCCGAGCACCTTTGTAAGCTCTATAAAGAATCAATAAAGGAGAAAGAAAAAGAGACCAACTTCATGAACATAGTGGTCGTTTCAGTGATTTAACTCATTTTGATGTTGCAGATTTTCTGAATGATTTCTTTGAAAATGATCAATATTTTGGTGGAATTGAAATGTAAAATATTTTATTTTTCATGTGCTCATATGCTAATGTTTTATTATAATTATGATATACCTTATATTTTTCAATAAATTACATATGTATTATCAGTAATTTTTTCATTGCTTATTTTTTGAAGTTCAAATATGGAAACTACTATGAACAAAGCTAAATAAGAAACTAATCCCATGGAAGTTTTTATACCTGATAATGGTACAACTGCACACTATTCTCTGAGATAAAAGATATTTCTTGGAACTAAAACCAACAAAAATATTGGTGAATACAATATCAGGTTCTGTAGACTTGATAAAAGCTCGTGGTAAATCATATTTTTTGTTAATATAATGGTACAAAATTTCTGATAAATGATGCTTTGTATTTACCACAAGCGAAAAGAAATTTGTTGAGTTTTAATTATATATATTCACATGGATATGATACTCAGACAATAAATGAAGGAAATGGGAAATATATGTGTCTTACCACATATAAATCAGGAAAGAAATATGTAGTTGAAAAACTACCAATGCTCCATGCTAAATTGTACTATACATATATATGTTCAATTGAATCAAACATGGTAGTTGATAATTATTCAATATTGATTAATTAACATGATCGATTAGGACATCCTGGTTCAACAATGATGCGAATAATTATATAAAATACACATGATCATCCGTTGAAAGACCTGAAGATCTTTCAAAATAATAAGTTTCAATGCAAAACATGTTCTCTTGGAAAACTTATTATAAGACCATCAACAGCTAAAATCCAAACTGAATCACCTATGCTTCTTGAACGTATTCAGGGTGATATTTGTGGGCCAATTCATTTGTAATGTGGACCATTTAGATATTTTATAGTATTGATCGATGCCTCCATCAGATGGTCACATGTATGTTTATTATCAACTCGGAATGTGGCATTTGCAAGATTACTTGCTCAAATAATAAAATTGTGGAATCAATTTTCCGATCATAAAATCAAGAAAATTAAACTTAATAATGCTGGTAAATTTACTTCCCAGACTTCCAATTATTATTGTATGTCAATGAGAATCATTGTTGAGCATCATGTTGATCATGTACATACACAAAATGGATTATCTGAATCATTGATTAAACTTCTACAACTGATTGATAGACCAATGATTGAAAACAAAACTCCATGTTTCTATATGATGACTTGCAATTTTACATGCTACTGCATTAATTCGCATCAGACCAAGTGCATTTCATAAATGCTCCCCATTGCAGCTTGCATTTGGTAGAGGAACCAGATATTTCTCATATGGGAATTTTTGGATGTATGGTATATGTGTCCATTGCACCGCCTCAACGAACAAAAATGGGACCTCAAATGAAGATCGGAATTTATTTTGATTATGATAGTCCATCAATCATTCGATATCTTGAACCTCGGACATGCGAGGTGTTTATAGCACGTTTTGCTGATTGTCATTTTAATGAGGAAATCTTCCCAATGTTAGGAGGAGAAAAGAAACATATTGAAAAAGAAATTACATGGTATACATCATCATTGTTATATCTGGATCCAAGAACTAAAAAATGTGAAAAAGATGTACAACAAATTGTGCACTTACAAAGAATAGCAAATCAAATGCCGGATGCATTTGCAAATATAAAAGGGGTCACTAAATCATATATACATGTTGTAAATACCCCTGCTCAAATTTAAATTCCAAAGAAACAAATTGAAGATACTTATGATGTCATTAAATGCTTGAAGCGTGGAAGGACGATTGGTTACAAGGATAAAAATCCTCGAAAAAGAAAAAGTATCGAGAAACACGATGATCACAAAACAGATAATGATATTCCAGCAGAAATACATGATGAAAATGTTCCGTCAGAACCACTGATGAGAATCGTGAAATCTCTATCAATTATATTAATACTGGAAATATATAGAACCGAAAAGATATAAAAGAAATTGATGAGATATTTTCTTACAATGTAGCATATAACATCATAAATGACAATGAAGATCATGAACCAAAATCTTTTGGTAAAATTTGACAAGACTGGATAAAATGGAAAGATGTCATACATGTTGAATTGGATTTGCTAAATAAACGTAAAGTTTTTGGGCCTATAGTGCTTACACCTGAAGGTGTAAAACCTGTTGGGTACAAATGAGTTTTTATTCGAAAACGAAATGAGAAAAATGAAATAGTAAGTTATAAAGCTAAACTTTGCACAAGATTTTTTCCCAAAGGCTTGAAATTGATTATGAAAAAATGTATTCTCCTATTATGGATACAATTACGTTTCGGTATTTGATTAGTTTAATGATATCTGAAAATTTAGAAATTCGTCTTATCGATGTTATCAAATCTTACTTATACGGATATATATATATATATATATATATATATATATATATATATATATATATATATATATATATATATATATATATATATATATATATATATATATATATTGTAGTAGCCCGAATTCCAAATTGGGTAATTAAACGGATTATTGGTGATTAAGAAGGTTTAATGTGTAATTTTGACCGTGGTCATGATCGGACGGACCGAAGATGGTTCGGTAGCAACGAAGAGTTCGGACGGTCCGAAGTGAGTTCGGTGGATCCGAACATGAGGTGTCAAGAGTCGATGGACACGTGGGAGTTCGGACGATCCGAAGTGTAGGTTCGGAGGATCCGAACATGAGGTGTCAAGAGCTGATGGACACGTAAGAGTTCGGACGTTCCGAAGAGGGTTCGGACGATCCGAACATGGCCTATAAATAGTGGTCGGATTTCCTCATTTTGACTCGCCAATTCAGAGAATTCCATAGCATTTCAGTCGTTTCTGACAGGTTCTAGTCTTGTTCCGAGATTTGGGCACTAGCGGGGAGCTGCTGGTCTTGTAGCAGAGCTGTGATCTAGTTGGGAGCTAGCGGCATCAGCGGGCTAGCGACGGACGAAGGTTTGGAATTTTATCAGTATTTATCTCAGGATTATCTAGTTAAGTCTGGTAGATAAGTTTAGTGATGGTTTTCACTTGATGAATAGGCTTGGATTAGACCTGTTGTCTGGTTGTTCCAGTGGATTAGGATTGCTGTGATAGAGGTACGAAAGTACTATCCGAGATATCCTGGTTGAGTATACATTCATATATGTGTTGCATGATTATGTGGTGCATTGATATATGTCATATGGTGCATGCTATTATGTCACGTTTATTACTGCACGTTGCATTTCATGTTGAGCCGTATTCTCCTTTGAGATAGCCTTTACTGTTGAGCTGTATCTCTTTCGAGATAAGCTATATCTTGGGGCCGCTCAGCCCTGTCTTGTGGACGCATGGACACCGAGAGTACACAGTGGCCGACGGGTCGGGAGGGCTTCGGTGGTCCGGGACATTTTAGGTCCACGTCTGTCTTGTAGTGGATGCAGTGACCCAGAGGTTGGACCGCGCGGCACTATCCACTTGGCGCCTCTAGACTGAGCATTGTTGAGATCCTTTTGTGACTCCTGTTTCTTGACTACCCGGTATCATGATCATAGCATGTGCATTTCATATAGGTCTGTATACTCATACTTTTGTACTGGGCGTTCTTATCGCTCACGTCCTCGGTTTTTGTTTATCTTGGACACCCCATTCCCACGGGGCAGGCCTCAGGTTGGACAGCTCAGGAGGAGCAGGAGGAGGACGTTGAGTAGCTGGTTGGTTTAGTTTATCGGTATTGTTTTGATTCGATTGGATATTTGATTTTGAGTTATTCTAGACTTCGATTGGGTTGTATAACCATTATTTTGTTGACTTTTCCGCTGTTATCTCTGATTATTGTTAATTAGGTTAATTGCATGCTTAGTTTTTGATTAGTAGGTGATTCTGGAACGGGTCACTACATTTATGGTATCAGAGCATGCGTACGATTTTGGGATATAGATTTCTGTTTTGGGATTTCCGTTGACCAATTTACTAGTTTCCCCATTCTATGTTGTAGCAATGGCTGACCACTTTGGTGACGGGAGTAGTCAGGGGAGTGTAGGTCGATGGGGTGATCAGGACGATAGTAGGCGTCATCGTGACCGTGAACATCGTCATCGTCGGGATGGTCCTAGGCGTTTTGATTTGCATCGTTTCATGCAGATGGGGCCTAAGCCTCTAGTTGGTGGAGAGACTCCCGATGATGCTGAGGATTGGTTAGAGCGCATGGAGAGTTGTTTCGTTTTGTTCATCCTCTAAGCTTGATTTCGAGGACGAAATCGTTTTTAAGGGGGGGAGAATGTAGTAGCCCGAATTCCAAATTGGGTAATTAAACGGATTATTGGTGATTAAGAAGGTTTAATGTGTAATTTTGACCGTGGTCATGATCGGACGGACCGAAGATGGTTCGGTAGCAACGAAGAGTTCGGACGGTCCGAAGTGAGTTCGGTGGATCCGAACATGAGGTGTCAAGAGTCGATGGACACGTGGGAGTTCGGACGATCCGAAGTGTAGGTTCGGAGGATCCGAACATGAGGTGTCAAGAGCTGATGGACACGTAAGAGTTCGGACGTTCCGAAGAGGGTTCGGACGATCCGAACATGGCCTATAAATAGTGGTCGGATTTCCTCATTTTGACTCGCCAATTCAGAGAATTCCATAGCATTTCAGTCGTTTCTGACAGGTTCTAGTCTTGTTCCGAGATTTGGGCACTAGCGGGGAGCTGCTGGTCTTGTAGCAGAGCTGTGATCTAGTTGGGAGCTAGCGGCATCAGCGGGCTAGCGACGGACGAAGGTTTGGAATTTTATCAGTATTTATCTCAGGATTATCTAGTTAAGTCTGGTAGATAAGTTTAGTGATGGTTTTCACTTGATGAATAGGCTTGGATTAGACCTGTTGTCTGGTTGTTCCAGTGGATTAGGATTGCTGTGATAGAGGTACGAAAGTACTATCCGAGATATCCTGGTTGAGTATACATTCATATATGTGTTGCATGATTATGTGGTGCATTGATATATGTCATATGGTGCATGCTATTATGTCACGTTTATTACTGCACGTTGCATTTCATGTTGAGCCGTATTCTCCTTTGAGATAGCCTTTACTGTTGAGCTGTATCTCTTTCGAGATAAGCTATATCTTGGGGCCGCTCAGCCCTGTCTTGTGGACGCATGGACACCGAGAGTACACAGTGGCCGACGGGTCGGGAGGGCTTCGGTGGTCCGGGACATTTTAGGTCCACGTCTGTCTTGTAGTGGATGCAGTGACCCAGAGGTTGGACCGCGCGGCACTATCCACTTGGCGCCTCTAGACTGAGCATTGTTGAGATCCTTTTGTGACTCCTGTTTCTTGACTACCCGGTATCATGATCATAGCATGTGCATTTCATATAGGTCTGTATACTCATACTTTTGTACTGGGCGTTCTTATCGCTCACGTCCTCGGTTTTTGTTTATCTTGGACACCCCATTCCCACGGGGCAGGCCTCAGGTTGGACAGCTCAGGAGGAGCAGGAGGAGGACGTTGAGTAGCTGGTTGGTTTAGTTTATCGGTATTGTTTTGATTCGATTGGATATTTGATTTTGAGTTATTCTAGACTTCGATTGGGTTGTATAACCATTATTTTGTTGAATTTTCCGCTGTTATCTCTGATTATTGTTAATTAGGTTAATTGCATGCTTAGTTTTTGATTAGTAGGTGATTCTGGAACGGGTCACTACATTTATGGTATCAGAGCATGCGTACGATTTTGGGATATAGATTTCTGTTTTGGGATTTCCGTTGACCAATTTACTAGTTTCCCCATTCTATGTTGTAGCAATGGCTGACCACTTTGGTGACGGGAGTAGTCAGGGGAGTGTAGGTCGATGGGGTGATCAGGACGATAGTAGGCGTCATCGTGACCGTGAACATCGTCATCGTCGGGATGGTCCTAGGCGTTTTGATTTGCATCGTTTCATGCAGATGGGGCCTAAGCCTCTAGTTGGTGGAGAGACTCCCGATGATGCTGAGGATTGGTTAGAGCGCATGAAGAGTTGTTTCGTTTTGTTCATCCTCTAAGCTTGATTTCGAGGACGAAATCGTTTTTAAGGGGGGGAGAATGTAGTAGCCCGAATTCCAAATTGGGTAATTAAACGGATTATTGGTGATTAAGAAGGTTTAATGTGTAATTTTGACCGTGGTCATGATCGGACGGACCGAAGATGGTTCGGTAGCAACGAAGATTTCGGACGGTCCGAAGTGAGTTCGGTGGATCCGAACATGAGGTGTCAAGAGTCGATGGACACGTGGGAGTTCGGACGATCCGAAGTGTAGGTTCGGAGGATCCGAACATGAGGTGTCAAGAGCTGATGGACACGTAAGAGTTCGGACGTTCCGAAGAGGGTTCGGACGATCCGAACATGGCCTATAAATAGTGGTCGGATTTCCTCATTTTGACTCGCCAATTCAGAGAATTCCATAGCATTTCAGTCGTTTCTGACAGGTTCTAGTCTTGTTCCGAGATTTGGGCACTAGCGGGGAGCTGCTGGTCTTGTAGCAGAGCTGTGATCTAGTTGGGAGCTAGCGGCATCAGCGGGCTAGCGACGGACGAAGGTTTGGAATTTTATCAGTATTTATCTCAGGATTATCTAGTTAAGTCTGGTAGATAAGTTTAGTGATGGTTTTCACTTGATGAATAGGCTTGGATTAGACCTGTTGTCTGGTTGTTCCAGTGGATTAGGATTGCTGTGATAGAGGTACGAAAGTACTATCCGAGATATCCTGGTTGAGTATACATTCATATATGTGTTGCATGATTATGTGGTGCATTGATATATGTCATATGGTGCATGCTATTATGTCACGTTTATTACTGCACGTTGCATTTCATGTTGAGCCGTATTCTCCTTTGAGATAGCCTTTACTGTTGAGCTGTATCTCTTTCGAGATAAGCTATATCTTGGGGCCGCTCAGCCCTGTCTTGTGGACGCATGGACACCGAGAGTACACAGTGGCCGACGGGTCGGGAGGGCTTCGGTGGTCCGGGACATTTTAGGTCCACGTCTGTCTTGTAGTGGATGCAGTGACCCAGAGGTTGGACCGCGCGGCACTATCCACTTGGCGCCTCTAGACTGAGCATTGTTGAGATCCTTTTGTGACTCCTGTTTCTTGACTACCCGGTATCATGATCATAGCATGTGCATTTCATATAGGTCTGTATACTCATACTTTTGTACTGGGCGTTCTTATCGCTCACGTCCTCGGTTTTTGTTTATCTTGGACACCCCATTCCCACGGGGCAGGCCTCAGGTTGGACAGCTCAGGAGGAGCAGGAGGAGGACGTTGAGTAGCTGGTTGGTTTAGTTTATCGGTATTGTTTTGATTCGATTGGATATTTGATTTTGAGTTATTCTAGACTTCGATTGGGTTGTATAACCATTATTTTGTTGACTTTTCCGCTGTTATCTCTGATTATTGTTAATTAGGTTAATTGCATGCTTAGTTTTTGATTAGTAGGTGATTCTGGAACGGGTCACTACATTTATGGTATCAGAGCATGCGTACGATTTTGGGATATAGATTTCTGTTTTGGGATTTCCGTTGACCAATTTACTAGTTTCCCCATTCTATGTTGTAGCAATGGCTGACCAATTTGGTGACGGGAGTAGTCAGGGGAGTGTAGGTCGATGGGGTGATCAGGACGATAGTAGGCGTCATCGTGACCGTGAACATCGTCATCGTCGGGATGGTCCTAGGCGTTTTGATTTGCATCGTTTCATGCAGATGGGGCCTAAGCCTCTAGTTGGTGGAGAGACTCCCGATGATGCTGAGGATTGGTTAGAGCGCATGGAGAGTTGTTTCGTTTTGTTCATCCTCTAAGCTTGATTTCGAGGACGAAATCGTTTTTAAGGGGGGGAGAATGTAGTAGCCCGAATTCCAAATTGGGTAATTAAACGGATTATTGGTGATTAAGAAGGTTTAATGTGTAATTTTGACCGTGGTCATGATCGGACGGACCGAAGATGGTTCGGTAGCAACGAAGAGTTCGGACGGTCCGAAGTGAGTTCGGTGGATCCGAACATGAGGTGTCAAGAGTCGATGGACACGTGGGAGTTCGGACGATCCGAAGTGTAGGTTCGGAGGATCCGAACATGAGGTGTCAAGAGCTGATGGACACGTAAGAGTTCGGACGTTCCGAAGAGGGTTCGGACGATCCGAACATGGCCTATAAATAGTGGTCGGATTTCCTCATTTTGACTCGCCAATTCAGAGAATTCCATAGCATTTCAGTCGTTTCTGACAGGTTCTAGTCTTGTTCCGAGATTTGGGCACTAGCGGGGAGCTGCTGGTCTTGTAGCAGAGCTGTGATCTAGTTGGGAGCTAGCGGCATCAGCGGGCTAGCGACGGACGAAGGTTTGGAATTTTATCAGTATTTATCTCAGGATTATCTAGTTAAGTCTGGTAGATAAGTTTAGTGATGGTTTTCACTTGATGAATAGGCTTGGATTAGACCTGTTGTCTGGTTGTTCCAGTGGATTAGGATTGCTGTGATAGAGGTACGAAAGTACTATCCGAGATATCCTGGTTGAGTATACATTCATATATGTGTTGCATGATTATGTGGTGCATTGATATATGTCATATGGTGCATGCTATTATGTCACGTTTATTACTGCACGTTGCATTTCATGTTGAGCCGTATTCTCCTTTGAGATAGCCTTTACTGTTGAGCTGTATCTCTTTCGAGATAAGCTATATCTTGGGGCCGCTCAGCCCTGTCTTGTGGACGCATGGACACCGAGAGTACACAGTGGCCGACGGGTCGGGAGGGCTTCGGTGGTCCGGGACATTTTAGGTCCACGTCTGTCTTGTAGTGGATGCAGTGACCCAGAGGTTGGACCGCGCGGCACTATCCACTTGGCGCCTCTAGACTGAGCATTGTTGAGATCCTTTTGTGACTCCTGTTTCTTGACTACCCGGTATCATGATCATAGCATGTGCATTTCATATAGGTCTGTATACTCATACTTTTGTACTGGGCGTTCTTATCGCTCACGTCCTCGGTTTTTGTTTATCTTGGACACCCCATTCCCACGGGGCAGGCCTCAGGTTGGACAGCTCAGGAGGAGCAGGAGGAGGACGTTGAGTAGCTGGTTGGTTTAGTTTATCGGTATTGTTTTGATTCGATTGGATATTTGATTTTGAGTTATTCTAGACTTCGATTGGGTTGTATAACCATTATTTTGTTGACTTTTCCGCTGTTATCTCTGATTATTGTTAATTAGGTTAATTGCATGCTTAGTTTTTGATTAGTAGGTGATTCTGGAACGGGTCACTACATATATATATATATATATATATATATATATATATATATATATATATATATATATATATATCCCTAAAAGATTTAAGATTCCTGAAGCACAAAGTTCAAAACTCAGAGAATATTATTCTGTTAAACTGCAAAGATCATTATATGGGTTAAAGCGATCTGGTCGATGTGGTATAATCGGCTAAGTGCACACTTAATGAAAAAGGGATATATGTAAACAATTCAATATGTCCTTGCATTTTCATTAAGAAAACAACATCCGGATATGTAATTATTGTTGTATATATCGATGATTTAAACATCATTGGAACGAATAAGAAAATTCAAGAAGTTGTGTCATACTTGAAGAAAGAATTTGAAATGAATGACCTTGGAAAAACAAAGTATTGTTTGGGTTTGCAAATTGAACAAAAAAAAATGTGGAATATTTGTTCACCAGTCAAATTATACAGAAAATGTCCTTAAACGTTTTAATGTGGATAAATCAAATGCTTTAAGTACTTCAATAGTTGTCAGATCATTAAACATAGAAAAAAATCCATTCTGTCCATGTGAAAATGATGAAGTTATTCTTGGTCCAGAAGTACCATATCTTAGTGTTATTGGTGTCCTTTTGTATCTTGAAAATTGTACAAGACCTGATATATCTTTTGCTGGAAATTTAATGGCAAGATTTAGCTCATATCCAACAAAGAGACACTGGAATGGAATTAAACATATATTCCGTTTTCTACGATCTACGAGGAACGACATATTTGGGACTTTTGTATTCAAAAGACACCAATTAAAGCATAATTGGTTATGCTGGTGCTGGGTATTTATCTGATCCACATAAGGCACGTTCTCAAACCAGATATGTATTTACTCGTGGAGGCACTGCAATTTCTTGACGTTAACAGAAATAAACACTCGTAATAACTTCATCAAATCACGCCGAAATTATTGCACTACATGAAGCAAGCCGTAAATGTGTATGGCTAAAATCAATTACTGAACATATCCAAATCTCATGCGGATTATCATTCGACAAGAAGTATGTGATACTATATGAAGGTAATGTTGCATGTGTTATTCAAATAAAAGAGGGATACATAAAAAACGACAGAACTAAACATATCCCCCCTAAGTTATTCGCATTCACCCGCACAACCTACGAAATTTTTGAAGAATTGTTCGTGTTAACATTATGGGGAGTATATGTGACTGCACTATTTTTCTCTTACTATGTTTTTTATTCCAATGAGTTTTTCTTTGTAAAGTTTTTAACGAGGCAGTATAAAAACACGTAATGAAGACAATCATTGTAACATGATCATCATCACAAGGGGAAGTATTGAAAATCAAAAGGTTGAATGTTGAAATTAAGAAGTTGAATGTTGAAAATAAGAATTGTAAATATTGAAAATTAGTGTGATGATGTATGTAATGATGTATTTATTTTTGGATTATTTAAAAAAAATTCTATAAATATGTATCTCAATTTGTGAAGAAAAAATAAGTGATTAAGCAGAGAAATTTTTTTATAAAGTTTGTATTTTAATATATTTTGTGAGTGAGATTTTTATATTTATCGTAAATTTTTACTTTTAACATATATAAGATCAAAATTGTATTATTTTTTTCCAATTATAAGTGGCGACTTTAATACAATTATTGAAAGCGGGATTAATTTTATATCCGCTGTAGTTTGTATTGAAGATTGTCCGACCCAAAATTGCACAACGTTAACTCGATCAAGATCGATTTGTCCAACAATTACGTACACAGCCAAGAAAAAATAATTATCACCTTACAAATGGCAAATGTCGTAACAAGACTATCTAGGTTTTAAAATCATCGTTAAATCTAATGGGTAAAATTTATTTCTTAAAAAATAAAAGAGTGAATTTTTAAATTATATTTAACAGCCTTCTTTTAAGACATAGGCTTTCGTAGTATTCCTCGCGGATTTTGAAACTGGGAATGGGATCAACGTGAGTCACGGGAAAGAAATCAAGAATCATATTGAAATTTATGGTAGTAGACAGATCGAAAACGATAGCGGAAACACCTACTTGGTTTTGGGGCCAAATATATATATATGGAAATCCAGTTTCTTTACATCAACTTTGCGTAAAAGTTGAAATAGAAGATTGAATGCTCACGAAATAAAGCCATGACCTCAACATTACTGTCCTGTTTACAAACGATTAACTTGTGAAGAAATAAGTACTGATGTTAAGGTACTTCAACACGACATCATCATGCTTAATCAACCTTAAATTGTCTAGAGCTAGCATAGGCAAATACAAGTTAGAAATTTAATTACACTCACGATTAAGTACCAGAAACACACCAACTAGCAAGCACTAAAAAAGTCCAAAAAATCTTGTCCTACCATTTACAAACACATAATAATTATTAAAATAATTGATTATTCTGAATATCAAATTCATCATGCTTCTGGTTTTCTGTAGTTAGTTCATCACAGTCAAGGCCTTGAGATTTTTTTAGTTTTGCAGTGAGTATCCACATGTTTGCAAGTTCATTCTCCAGGTACGCTTCTTTCTGTTTGGATTCTTCGAGATTCTTCAGCAATTCAGATTCTCTTTCGACCTTTTCGGTCAAGGCAGCTTCATATGATTGCTCTCTTTTGCGGCTGACGGCCAATTCTCTCTTGATATCAGAGGTTAAGACAACACCTTGGGGTTTGACATAACTATCTCTCCGACCATTCCTGCTGGTGGGTATGGCAGTTCGGCGTTGGGTCGGCAACTTTTTTTGGACTTCAAGCTCAGCATTTAATCTTTCGTTTTGATTCATTAGCTTCGTAACCTCTTCTGATAGTGCCTTCAATTCAACAGCAGCAGCAGATGCTAATCCCTTTGCATATAAACTCTCATCCGCGAGTTTATTATTCTGCAGCTCTAGTTCATTCTTTGAATCGGTTAACTCCGCCAGTTTCTTCTTTAGTTCTACAATTTCATTTACCTAAGAGGGGCAAAAGCATAAGATCAGCATTGCAGAAACATAGATCAAACATTAGCTGGTACTCAATACAGTAGGCAATCTTCGCTAGTTACTAAATGACGGGGACTATTTCATGGCAGCAGGTGGTCAATCCCCCCTTTCATTTCACATATTCAGCAGAAAAATAGGAAATTTCTCTCAAAACAGAACGTACTAACTCAACAATGAAAGATCAATAACATCCGTCGAAAACCACGAAAGGAGTTATGATGTGATTTGAACCTGAGCTTGTAGAAGCAACATATCATTTGAATCTTTTATCGCTGCATTTTCTTTGCCCATCTGCTGTATGCGAGTAGTTTCAGAAAAGCATTGATCATCTGTCAATGAACTCAAGCCCCCCTGATATAAAGCAGTGGACAACTGTTGTTTTAAGGATACAACTGTTTCTCGCAGTTCTTCACATTCCAAAGTCTGATAACAATGAGTACTCTAATATACTTAACCAAAATGATGAAACAAATTCTTGCAAATACAGATAAAACAAGATGGCACCTTTTGGTTCAGCTCCTCTTGGATTATTCGATTATCGGCAGATTTGACCTGGAAAAGAAAAATGAAACGATCTAATTAGGAATTTCAACTCATAGTCACTCCGGCCTCATGATCTACATGATGGCAAACCAGGCACTGAGGATAGATTGAGCACAGAGCTTGCAAAAACCCAAGGACACAATCGGCAACGTATTCTAGTTATCACATGGGCCACTAGAGTAAGGAAGCGATATTCAATTCCAAAATTTGTGACAAGCCTTCAGATATGAACTTTATCTTAGTATTCAACATGAATATCAGATATATTGCAAAAATAAAAATTATGGTCAAGATGTACAAGGTACAATACCTCAAGTTCAAAAGACTTCTCATTTAACTGTGCCATTAGTTCACTGACGGACTGCAGTATAAAATAACCATTGCATTAGAAAGAAGCGTTTAAACCAAGTACCAATGGCATTGATGAAGTTGAGAAAGTCTAAAATTACCAGTGATTCTTCTAATTTGTCCTCCTTGCCATGGGGAATGATGGAATCTGATATTTGCTTTTCCAATGAAGCTATTTGATCATTCTTTTTCCCAATTTCTTCCTTCAAATTTCTAATCTCCACCTTAATTAAGAAAGATAAAAAAAGTCCTTTTATGATGTCCAAGAACATCAGAACCTGGACAAATATGGGATTAAGAAATTTTACCTGGATTTGCTCCTTGGGTTTTTTCGCAGCCTCGTCAGATAATCGTTTCAGAGAACTTGTTTGAAGTGCGACTTCACCTGACAAAATTTTATGCTGCTCTCTCAGAAGGTCAATCTGGTCCATAGTCTTTATGCTGGTCTGTTGAACATAAGATAAAGGTGGATGTGATGTGGTTCACACACCAAACCTATGGATCGATAAGGATTATATGGTCTAATAAGGCAGAAGAAATTCAACAAAGATTACATAACTTGATTTGATTATATATATCATCAAAGCACTCTGCTCAACAGGAAAAACACATGGGAATTTGTGATTTATACCAGTGGAGTCTGTAGTCCCGAATAGCTATCCCCAGGCTCAAACAATTCAAAATGTCTTGAGTAAGATAAATGATTGGCAGAAGGAGTGCTTTCTGTGAGAAAAGAATGTGGTTGTCTTGCTTCTATGTGAATATTTGTGCTATCAGCTTGAGGAGTTGAAGGACTGCTCGTGGATTTAACTCCACTGGACTTCTCACTAGAGCTTGCCAATGTCCCTACGCCACTATCTCGTTTCTACGATTGCAAAAACTTAGCAAGGTTAGTTTATGAAATGTGAACTTTAACCGGGGAACTGAATACGGATAACGAAAATATATGAAACATCTTAGAATGCAAAATAAATGAAAATTAAATGATGCACCACACACCCGTAACTTCAACCAGTTCAGCAAACCATTCTTCTTTGTCCTTTTCTCTTCTTTCAATGGGTCATCTACAGTTTCAGTATTGCCATCAGAAGAAACATAGAGGTCCATACTTTCATCATCCAAGATGTGGTCTCGTCTTCTATACGGAAGATAAGCAAGCTGCCAAGGAATCCAATAGAAGAAACAGACAATATTAAGTCAAGCATTTTAAATATCATAAAAGGCACATATAGGATTCATTTCACCAATGCACAATCTGCATTGAGGAGATCAAAGAAGGAAATGGAGAAAAAAGATGAAAGAAATGAACTGCTGAAACCTCGTCTTCTCCAAAGGAATGTCTTCTTCTTGGTCCTGAACAGTGAGGAACTCTTGGTGATTGAGAAGCTTTTGTTGAAACAAGAATAAGTTTTGTCAAACGCTGTATTCTCCCCATTAAAGCAGCTTTGGCTTCTTCTTCTTCTTCCAATCTTGACTGTAGTCGCACTTGACCGTCTTCAAGCTTCAGAAATAAGACCAACACAAAGCTTTAAATAAACTGAATACATGAAAACCCATTTTTTTCCTATTGGTTGATTCCATTTAAATGGATTATTGAACTTCAAAGAGGAAACAAATTGTTGAAAGACCAACTGAATTGTCAGTAAAATGACAGGACAAATGAGATACCTTCACCCACATTTTCTTGCAGAGATCCAGAGGAAAACAACATTAAGATGAATAAAGTTTCCCCTTTTTGTTATCAAATTCAGACCCATCGTGGTTATCTATAAATAAATATATTCTGGAATGTCAAAATAATATAGATAAAGCATTAGATTTTCCATTGTGGTAAAACATCTTAGAATAAAAAAATAAATAAAAAGTTGAAGTTCTTCCTATAGCAAATCAAAGCTTTTCGTTCTAGAAGTTATTCCATGCATGCGTTTAGAATATAATCAATGGCGCTCCCAACAACGAAAGAGAAATAAAAACAGCATGTCCTTTCAACTACTTAAGGCCAACGTCCACAAGTTTATCGAGATGTATAGCTATAAAATTTTGATCTCGCCAATAGTTCAGGTGATAAGAAAATTTTGGATTCTATTAAGATTTTCCATGCATTCAATAAAATACAGCACATATTACCTCGAACTTTGTTTATAATGAAAAAGGCAATAATCAACTGAACGCAAGCATTTCGAGCATTATTTTGGACCACATAACATCCTAGACTTTCATATATCAAAAGGCTAATTTCACACATCTCACGGCAACAAATGAAGTCAAGCATACAGACATTTTGTCAAGCTCCTATGAAAGTAAGGACAACACAGTATGTTCCAGAAAGTAAAGTATAGTTGAAAATCACACACTTCTTTATATGCATAAAATCAGTCTATTCCAAAATGCAAGTTTACAGCCAGATGATGAGAATTGCAGGCATATAGTTTCCGACGCGATCAAAATGAATTGAGACACGTAGGATACCACTTCAGTATCAAGAAAAAAAGGCCTTCAGCATATAATTTCTGCTGTGGCAACAAGGTAGTAATTTCACGACTTCAGCTGCAGTAATATGCTGAATTAATAAAATAAAATAAATCTATAGTTATTGTATAACCAAATTAGGATTTTCAAACAAAGTTCTAATCCCTCAGTTGATAAAATAAACTTCAGCTGGAAGATGGTAAACGAGATTGTAGGTTAACTATTGTTGCAAGACTTCTTCACGAAAAGCACAATATGAGAATTCACAGAACTTCAGCATACCCTTCCTAGAAACAAATTTAATAAAACTTAGTTCATGCCTGTTTTCAATACATTTCAAGAATAATAAAAATTCAAGATAACTCGCTGAAACTATGGCTCACCTTCTGCTTTAGGAGAAGAATATCGTCACCTCCACCTTTTTTGGGGGGGACTGTGACTATGCCCTGTTTCAGTTGTTCCAGTTCTTCCTTCAAACACCGAATTTCATTTTGGTACTTTTTGATAAGTGATTTTTCAGTCAATTATCTGCATATGCAAAGGCTTGTTTCAATTAAATGATTAAAAAAGGGATCTGAATATGGATATATTTAAAGATCATACCTTGTTTTGTGCTGCTTGAATTTCAATGTGCTTTGCCCGATGGGCAAACTTCAATGTGTTGTGTGTCTCCTCTGAGTTGCTTGAGGAGGGCGTAACAGTACAAATTAGCTGGTTAAGAAATAGTAAATATGTAAGAACATATTTCTTTTGAAAGCGAAAGTTTCCACCCGACAAATTACAATACATGCTTTCATTAAAACTGAAAAAAAGTGAAACTTGCATTCACTTTCCTAAAGATAGAAAACCAAGATAACCCATCCACTTTTATTGATGAAATACACTCCATGCACAACGCATACACACAAAGTAAATGACTGAACTTACAGATACACGCCCATGACCACTAAGTGAGGACTGAAGAAGCCTCGTCAATTTAGAGTCCCTGTAAGGTATGTGTGAAGACTTCTCATCTGTTAATTTTGAAATAACCTATTGACATCACAGATTGCATGATCATTAGCGAAAAAAAACTGGAAAAAAGGAAAGAAAGAAAAGAAAAGAAAGAAAATGTAAAACAAATTAGGAAGGAAGAAAATTAATGATTTGCCAGTGGACAATAAATTGCCTGGCAAGCAAATAAGAATATCAGGAATCGTTGCTTAGCATAAGGTCATAAGACAAGGTTTGTTTCAGAAAATTAGAAACATCTAGTGCCAGAACAATGGAAGAAAGATAGAAAAAGTGCATCATTATTACAATCTTATGAGTGCATGTACATACTTGTGATTGAACAAACACGTATGCAAGTCCCCCATATTGTTTGCATGTGCAGTTGCATTAATGCGTGTTTATTTTTCGCTAGAAGAAGCATTTGCTTGAGTACAATTACTACAGAGACTATAATCAGAGTAGTTTGGGATCTCACAGTTCCAAGAGTCAGCAAACTCTTATTAATATAGGATCCCTCTTTTCTACGTATGCCTGTTGTTTCAGCCCTTGAGCTCTCAGAACCTGCTAGGTCAATGAGGTTCTGCAGGGATGAATATTAGAAATGAAAGTTCAGAGATATTTGGTTGAATCTGAACAGTCAACTTCATCAATGTATCAAGTAAATATGCTGAAATTGTGAAATGAGATTATGTTAAGAGAAAGAGAGTAGAATCTGTATTAGAGAAAGTATATACCAATTGTGACAAGGTAACAGCTTCACCTTCACTATTTTCTCCACAGGGACTGCCCTCTATGGTCTGTACAGCCAAGAAATTTAAAATACTTTCACATGAAACAAGAAAATAAGCCCTAAGAATTGCATTCAACAAGATATTTTGATGCAGAAACAACACATCTAATTACCAGAGTGAAGATTGTATGACTTCTGCTGCTGAGTAAATTGAAGAATGTCGAACCCACATGTCTATGCTCTGTGGTCAGCATTGAGAAAAACAAAAAAATAAAAGCGAGCAAAAGTATATACGTATTAATTTTATTAAACATTTGTTAAGTTCTTAAGATATCACGATTCACAAAAAAGATAGAAGTTGATGATGTCTACATAAGCAGTAATCCAGACTAATGTTAGCAGTCAATACCCTAAAAATATAATAAGGCATGTGAATCATGTAACACGTGATAAATGAATTTGTGACAGTGGACGAACAGCATGCTTGCTCGGGACCAACTCTTCCACTGATACTGTAATTCATACAGCATACTGAACAGTTTTGATATTGATGCACATGTTTACCTTCTCCTGCAGCTATAAGAGATAGAACATGAGCAGGTGATAACACAACTTCTTCCTTGACTCCTTCAATAAAGGTTCCCTGCAACCAATTAAACACAACCTCGTACCAGTGACTACATAAACTGGGGCAGAGCACATGAGAAGTACTTTAAATGAATAAATTGTGCTACCAATATGAACTTCATCTAGTCATTATTTGAGCAGTTTCACTTTTATAATTTGATTTTGTAGCATCAAATAAAATAAGCTTTCACATTGTTGTTACCAAATGCTCAGACAAAATGAAAATCAAATAACTTCTGACAATTCAAAAGTTACACAACTCCACATGGACGTGGATACTTCAAATTTTCAGTTTTCGGTTCACCCCTTGATGTTTTTGTTATTCCATAGAGAAGCATCATTCACGATAGAATATACTTGATTGCCCGACCCTCATCCACAAGGATAACCAAGGAAATGCAAGAGAAAAAAACAATGAGCAAACTAACATTTGAAGGCTAGCAGGCTACTGCATTCTATATTCACATACAGCCACCCTTCTTCTAATTAAAAGGGTAGGTACACCCTGGCCCCTAAAAAGACATACACTACACACTTTCCTGGGAAAGGATATATTGAGAAGAGCCTTAAAAAATGATCTCTCTTTTGTGTTTTTTTTCCAACAAGCAACATCAGCAAATTTGATTTCAACTGATTATGTATTACGCACCACCTAAATAGTGGAGAAAAAACCAAGAAATGACTATTCAACATGGAACAGAGCACAAGCAAGAAACTTAATGCTCAGATAAAAAAACCGCCAACAAAAATTGCATCTGGTTTTGCACTTATAAACTCTGATCTTTTTATGTTCCTTTATGTTTCGCCAAAGTCAATGACATCTCCACTCGTCATGTCCCATAAATTTTTTCCCTTAATTTGACAGATGCAAGTATTATGTCTTTGTTAGCTCCATCATTTGCATTTTCTCAGAAATCCACATTTTTTTTCTCAACTCCGTTAAGCTACCACCCAATAATTCTCAAGGGCAACAACCTTCTAAAAACATATAAGATTCATTCATCTCATATTTATTCGAGACTAGACCCAGTAGATACATTATAAAGATTCAAACTATCTCACCATACATTCTCTTCTATACATGCATGATGCATCATACAAATCATCTCCAGAAATTCCACACAGTTCATCATGACGACAGTGCCAAGTCTAACCATGCTTCCTTATAGCTTATAATGGGCCCAAAGACACCAATCCGTCAATTTTACCTTTCAGAAGCTCTTTTCCAAAACCAATCATATCCTGTTATTAAATAATAGGGTTTTGGAGGTAATATTACTCAGTTTTCTATCAGAAGATTTTGATCTCGGATGGCCTTAGTTAGAATTTTTATTCTCCGGAGAAGGGGCAAAGTTGTTTTGATAAACGCAAAATGGTTAAACATAACAAATATCACATCTACAAAGAAAAAAATCGAATTAAGCTAGTATAAGTTAAATGATAACAATATACATATTTTTTAAAATGTAGCAACTTAAGCTGATTGTGGGCATTCCTAGAATATCATATATACCTCAAACCTTATTTCAGAAAACTTAGAAAACAACTCATTCTTACAAATCAGTGGATCACAGACCAAGGAGAGCATCCTTAATCGGTGAAAGAAATGATACGGAATATCGGATCAGATACACAAGATAAGGTCCATTGTCCCATTAAAACAACAAAACACAGTTGGCATAAACTTCAGTTGTCAAGATCTTAGTCTTGATAGGACACCGCATGATGACAATCACAGTAAAAACTTTTGCAAATTCGACCATTGAAAAAATAATTGAGACAGTAAGACTAATAAAATGTTCCTTATTAACCTCACACTTTCTATCTGTTTCTTGAGGGGAAAAAAGAGAAGCTGCATTAGGATAAAGTAACTAATTGATTCATAGGAGAGAAGCTAAGAGTTCGTATAATTAAAACCAGAATTTTAAAATTCATTAATTAATGAAAAAGATCACCTGTGCATCTTCTCTTACTCTCAAATTTTGTCCAGCCGGATTCAACAAATCATTGACAACCTTAACAGAGAAAACAGTATGAGTGTTAAAGATAATTCTCCATCTTGAAAACAAAAACCTAGAAATAAAAAAAAAGAGAGAAGAAAACCAATATCATACAATCAGGTTACTGGTAAAATTCAAGGGTAAGGGAAGAAAAATGCTCCAAAGATTGAACTGATACATCCAACTGTCCAAGCAACGGCTGACTGGAAAGGAGCATTATAGAAACTAATGCATAGGCGCACTGTTACAACCACCAATTTAATGCAGATGCTGAAATATAATTGCATATATAGATAATATTTCCCCAGAGTTGCCTCTGTACAAGGGCTAAACCTCTTCCCCCAGTAAGAGCTAGTTCAACAGTCAAAATATAGAATAATTGATGCCCTAACTCTAGCCAACTCCCTTTCTCATAGAATTCCCCTTTCCTCTTCCCTGAGATACTATTTCTAGAACTCTCTTCATTGGGCGCATTTTATTCCGGCCCACGATAATATTTGGTTCTGGAATAATCAGATCCACCAAACTTAGGTTCTTAACACACGTATTGCGTGCTTGTACAGTCTTTTATAATTAATTTAATATATATTCAAATATAGTTAATACCATAGTTGTAAAAAATTATGAAGGTTCATACTGCAATTTGAAATGATTATATTCATATAGAAGAAATACCATAATTGTAAAATTAATTAGAGGTCATACTGAATTTGAAATTATAAAATAAAAGAAAATGGAACAGAGATTCTTAATATAGTATAGAAATTAGAAACTAGTTGGCAAGTGGTTTCTAACTAATTAAATTGAAATAATGGGATAAAGGGAGCTATGGCAAGTTGAAGGATTGAAGATGCATCATAAATTTAAATAGGATGTGTGGTACCAAAATGAGATAATAAATCCATTCATTCAAAAAACTGCTGACGGGACATGGACTGCATGACATTGGAGTCATTCTAGTTACTTTCCGATACTTTGCTCTCTAGCTAATTCCACGTGGTAACAATTGAGCAGAGGAAAGATTCGTCAAAAAGCTGGAAATTCGCTAGAGTCTAACCTCATTGTATATTTCCAGATAAGAGACGCGTAGGAGAAATTCTCGGCTTGGAGTCTGAAGCAGTCATCAAAAGTACAATTTTAATCAGATTATAATGCTTCAAGGATAGCAACTGAGGCCAAACCATTTCAAGTACCTCTTGAATAATGCTGAATGCAGTCTTTCACAGCCAATGGAATAATACCAGGAGACCTCTGATCACCCTATGGTCCGAAAATTGCAACCATATTAATTAATGAGTTTCCGACAATAAAATATGGGTGTGTCAAAACATAATTTACCATTCATCATGGTTACATATTTGCGAGAACGAAGAGCGAAGAGAATGTGTGATTACACGAAAGCTCACAGTAAAAAATGCATGCAAGCTTAAGTACACACTAGATTTTAACCAAGCTAAATAATTCAGCCAATAAATATACTGAACTGCATACAGTGCATATCAAACAGAAGGAATTTACACTAATTCATTATGTTAAAATAAACTCCTGGAATGTATAGCAATTTGCAATTGAATTTCGTATCCTGATACCCAAGTTCGCCACTGCTTCAATTATAGTATTAGAAGCTGTTTAAGCTAATCATATTTAAATTCAGAAATACTTTAGTCATAGCATATTTCTAAGTACTTGTGAATTTTGTTATCAATTACTCTCAACAAAAGCATTTAAAATTGCATTGACTCGGGGAATATTAAGGTGCAAATGCAATAAAGCTAGTTAACCTGACTTCAGAACATGTCATGCTTGTTTATTCAAAATGGAGAGTTATCTGAAGACATGAGATCCATAGAACTAGCAACTGATCCAGTTGACACAAATTGAATGCCATTTTAAGAAAAACAACACGAGAAAGTTTTAAGATTAAGCATTCAAATAGAAGAAAACTGCAATCAGAATTCTAGTTATGTCCAAACCCAAAATATGAGGAGAATAACAAAAGCAAGAAGAAAGTTCACTTACATGCATTGTGTGCGTCTTTCCGCTACTAGTAATGCCATATGCAAATATTGTACCTATAATTAGAAATAGGGAAAATAAAATGCCAAAAAATAAAGTTACAAATGCTACTTTATGAGGCTTCTCACTATGGATAGGCTTCCGTTTGCTGCCGATAAAATGTGTGCATTCTGTCACTTGGATATGAAATCTACGCAAAATTTACCCTTTAGATGCTCTTTTACTTAAGATTTAAGGGGCAAGGTAAGACTTTGTGTATGTAGCTCCTACTTCATGGCAACCCCAAAGAGTACTATGAAACAGTTCAAGGAAACATACAGGGGGGATGACGTGTATCACCGAGGAAAAGTTCTATGTCTAACACTGCTAGTGGTATTTGGACTGTCAGGAATAACTTGAGTTTTGTTGGAACTAAACTACTGTTGAATTACTTTTTGATGAGATCGAAGTACATGTCTCCAGGGGTTTATATTTTGTTTCGTCAAAAGATGTGTATTTAAATCATTAAATGATATAGTTCCTTAGTTTTATTTTGAATTGTAATAATTGGGTATGCCCGGTGTATTTCAAATTGTACGATTTTGTCAACAAATTTTTCATCTCACTAACAAAAAAAATTACAACTAGATTTTTTTCCTTCTTTTTACTGGCTTTTTGTTCCGTTAGCCACACAAGCATAACCAGTTGACCAGGCGGTCCTGTTGAGAGACCTTGGGCCAAGAATTCAATACATTGAGCAAAGATGGGCGGCTATGCTAAAGAACTTGCACTGCTTGTTTTCGTTATTGCAACATACATTATCAGTTTCGTACCCTTTAGTGGTATATCTAAAATAGAAAGTTGCTGCGGAAAAAATGTGTATTAGCTAAAAGAGCTGAGCAAAAACTGGATACCGTTTATTCCATCCATGGCGCCACTCACAACATGCTGAGCAGCAACATCGTACACATGCCTTGTTGTGGTTGTAGGACCAAAAACACGATCTGGGAATTGTTACACGCGTAAAAGATTCATGGAAGGACTTTAATGTTTGAAACAGACATACTGTAGCATTGCTTAAATTAGCAAGTTGATTCCTAGACCATCATATAATCAAAATACAACAAACATATCCAACCCCAGTGACCAAGTTACAAACGAGCCATACCATATGCGTAAGCAATTGACTGATTATTTTCATTCCTTGCAATAGTATCCCCATCTGCATACCACGCAATCTCCTCTCCATTTCGAATTTCCCTAGGACTGAGCAACAAAAGCACTACCAAATCACCACAAAATTTGGAATGAAAAACCAACCAAACAACTTGTATTTCACAATTTTTATTTACCTGAGAGGGCGAAACCGCACCGTCACTGTGACATTCTCTTTAGATCTCTCAACATCCAAAGGTGCGCTTTCTGAATAGAAGAACTGTTTACTTCGAGCAGATGATGATGCTGGTGAACTCAGACTGTCAGCAGATGGCTCAAGATATTGCCGAGAAGATGAAGTTGTTGATGACGATGGAGAGTTGTTGCTGACTGAAGCTGTTGTTTTTAAGCTAGGCCTTTTGGGTTTCGGTCCATGCATTGTAGACATTGGTTTCACCTTTTAAAAGAAAAAATAAATTAATAAACGAATGTTCGGCATAGTTTAACTGACAAGACACCTCATAAACTGGTCTGCCTAGTTTTTTTCCCTTTTCCAGAAAATGTTCCAAGTGCGTGCAAACTAAATTAAATGGTATAACTGACAAATTCAAAGAAAAATATTTCATCGTCCATTCACAAAATCTAAGCATAACTAAAAAGTCTCTGACAAAACCTCTTAACAGATACAGACAGCAATCACATTAAAATAAACAAAAACACATCGAGATTGGAAGATTACCGACAGTTGATATGAATATAATAAAATACTTCACATCAGCTCAACTCCAAAAGTAGATAATAAACGGACAAAATACAGCCGCCAATTCATAAATAAACACCGAATGCAGGCTGAGAAAACCGGAGATCTTCTCAAAAATCGTCACTATCATCAAAATAAACCATTATTATTCACTCTCCCCTCCCCTCTGACCTACATTCCATTCCGCCCGTGCACATTAGAAAAAAAGTGGAAATGTTGTCAATTCGCGGTGAGCTTAGGTAAAGAATTTGGACAAACTTGCCTTGGAAGCGACGCTCTATGATGAACGGCAGGCATCCAATCTCCCCTGCAGCAGTTGATTGAGCTTTCTGACCCCCATTTTTGTCAAAAACATACGGAGTATTTCTTGCCTCTTTTATGCGGCGAAAAAGGATCCTTTTGGGGCGTAGAATTAAGGCAAAAGGTAAATGAAGATAAATAAAAATGAGAAAGTGGGAGAGTAGAGAGAGAAAGTGTTGCCCAAAAAGGAGGGACAGAAAAAGGTCACCACCGCCGGTTACGTTAAATTGTATGCATTCGCTCTACGTATGATTTTATAAACAAAAACTGACTATTTTATTTTCGAAAAAAAATTCTTTTAAATTGATTATTCAATTTTATGAGATATATATTTATTATAAAAAAATATTATTTTTTATTATAAATATGAATAAAATTAACTCGTCTCATTATTAATATCCGTGAAATCATCTTCACAGAAGACATACTTCTTTTTATATCGGAACAACACATGACATGCTCAATAAACCTTCCCACTAAGAACGCGGAATCTCTACTCACAAATCGTATTACACTTTACTGAAATAAGATGTTTTATAAGAATTGTTAAAAAAAAAATTGAACTCAACAAACACTATGTATAAACAAAACACACTAAATCACAGATAAACATGTTGATATGTCTCTTTATATTTTTTAAAAAAAATATCAAGCACGATAAATTATTAAAACAATTTCTCGTTATTTTTTTAAAAAAAAGATTGATTGAATGTTTTGTCTTATTTATTATATTTTGTTTATATAAAGTGTTTGGTGAGTTTATTTTTTTAAATAATTCGTGCAACAACTTTGTACGAGTAAATTATAGCACGATTTTGAAACAACAAATGAAATATATGATTTTGTGCACAGAATGAATTATTACTATGTTAGTCAACCTAACCATCTTAATTATCATTTTATTTGGGGGATGAGATGATTAAAAAATATATAATCATAATGATAAGAAATTGAGATATAATGATAATTATTGTATATCATTATTTGGTGTTTGATATGATATAAATATGTTCGACTAATTTTGTCTGAAGTATGAAATATTCAAATTACCCCTCTGTATGTGCACAATTTTCCAGATCAAGAGGTAGATAATTAAAATTATTTAAACTTGTCTTATTTTAAAATTTGGTAAATTTCGTCAAATGAAATCTTGAAAAAATATTTTCTGGTAACATGCTCTTGTCATTTATCAATAAATTTAACTAAATTATTCTTACCCATTGAATAAATAAATATTTGATTATAATATACTCTTTACTACATTACAATTGAATTAAAATTTTAAAATTGATTTCATTTAAATGTAATTCCTTTTTTTTCAATGTCAGATTAACGAGAAGCGGTCGTATTAACGAAAGACAAAAACTTGTGTGAGACAGTCTCATGGGTCATATTTTGTGAGACAAATCTCTTATTTAAGTCATCCATGAAAAAATATTACTTCTTATGTTAAGAGTATTACTTTTTATTATGAATATCAGTAGGGTTGACCCGTCTCACAGATAAAGATTCGTGACACCGTCTCACAAGAAACATACTCTTAACGATTTCATTTTCATTAGAAAAAACATTAATTATTTTTATTATTCGGTAGACAAGTTTCACTGAATAGGGGTTGATTTCATCCTACATGTAGGGACACTACCCCATTATAGAATCAAAAGCCCAAATTTAACCACACATATACGGGATCCACTAATTTTTTTAAAATCATATATGTGTGTGAATCTTGTCCATCTACCCCACATGTAGCATCGACCTTACCGCTATTTAATCTTCAATTACTTTATTGAATATTGAATCGGCATATTAATTCTCGTCCAAAAAAATAATTAACATTGACTGATTTTTCTTTGACAAATATGAATTAGCTACCCTATCCTCTTTTAATGCTAGTTAGATATGCCAAATTAATAAATGAAATCATCCTAGCTGCCAGTAATTCTACATTTAATAATTGGTGTTAAAAATAATTTTATATTAATCTTTGTATATTCCAGCTTATAATAATATGCACATGAGAACTGTTATTTGTACTTCATATATAATTTGTTTATCACACTCCAACTTACCATTTTATCTAATTAATTGTCGATATTATTAATGCACTGGATAGTTCTTGAACATCAATATGACCTATACCGAGTTTTTGGAACGAACATTTGGTGACTGGGTTCTAGGAATAGATGGGCGAAAATTGGGTTTACAACAAGAAGTAAGAATGCAACCGGTGAAAGGGGGATACCCGAGGAGGAGGGGGCTGAACATCTGTACGAGGAAACGAATAGATGAGTTCGGACACTCGATGAATAAAAATATAATAATCTCGAAACTGATGTTACGACAACAAAGATCCTGACTTGGGATCTCAATCTCAGAGAAGTTGTGAGTTCGGCCATGACCTGAAGAAATTAGTCGTCAAAAAGACAATAGATTGATACTAAAAAGTCGGGATCGAGAATATAGGCTTTTATCTGGATAATGGGGACAATATTTGAAAACTTTGTAGAGGTCAACATAACTTCTAATCATTGGCATATCATTCGGTGCACAAAGGAGCTAAAGTTGATCAGACAAAGCTAGTGATATGACAGATACCCTAGATCGTAGTATGAAATGCGGTACCTAATGGAGCATTTAAAGAAGTATTTTAATGCAGTCATGATCCAATGGCTAATACTCACATGCTTCCGGGTTATGTGATCGAGGTCATCGTTATTTCTCCTCAATAAAGGAACGTGTTATTTTTTTATTCATTTCATTCTATATATATATATATATATATATCTCTCTCTCTCATTTTGTGTGTGTACTTACATGTTGAGAGTTTTATTTTTGTGAGCCAATATTGATTTGACAGTTTGAGTGATTATGTCGAAAAACTCTTCCGACTTACTATTCACAAGTTTGTTGTTTGAGTGTGTGTAGGAGCTCAGACCTCAAAACTCCATTTATATCAAAATATCTTGAAATTCTAGTACCTTATCCCGGACATCATTCACGACTAGCTCTATCCATTTTTCCGGAATCAATTACCTCCCTAAATGTTAGTTAATTGGCAAAATTTGTCATTCATTTATTCACATTAACCACTATAATAATTATATTTTAAAATTTAATCATAATTATAATAATAATAATAATAATGTAATAATAACCTCCTTATATGACTATTATCATTTAAAATACACCATAAAGTTTAATATGACAGATAAATTTGATTTAATTTTTAATAGTTGTTAATTTGATATAAATCAACTAGTAAAAATCACTCAATATTTTTTATGATATAAATCAACTAGTACAAATCACTTAATATTTTTAAGTTCGCATTTTGTTTTGTTTAATTTAGTATAAATAATTTAGTATTTTAAACATAATTTTTAATTTATTTTAATTCTTTATAGAGATTTAAACATTTCAACGATATAAATGTTTTATGCATGTTGTACATATTTTAAATCTTCAGTTTTGTTATTTTTTATTATTCGAACTAAACTTTGTGCAATAAACAATTTTTTAATCATAATAAACAATTAATTTTACAAAGTTATTATAAATTTGAATATATTTTATTTGGTTGTCAAATATCTCATGTTAAGGATATAATTTAATTAAAAATTAGAAAATTTACATTACATTACATTTTTTAGAAAACATTATTTTTAGTTTCTAAATAATATAATATAAATATATTTTTTTTATTTTGACGTAAATTATTAAAAATTTTATACATCCCATTAATTATACTTATATAAATTTGTAAAAATAAAATAAAAAAGTTAAATAATATTTTATGTACATATATTTAAACCTTAAGATAATTTTTTTGTTATTTTATATTTTATATTTTAATCTATATATGAAAAAATATGGAAAATTTTAAAATATTAAGCTATTAATTTTTTAAAAAATAAAATTTTTAGTTATTGAAGTACAAAAATTTCTATTTAGATTTTCTTATATAAATCAAGATTTTATATTTTCTTTAAAATAGATGTTTGTGTAAATTAGTCTAGCAAATGACTGATTATATTTATAATCACTGAAGTGTTAATACTAATTTTTAAGATAACAGCTCAATTACGTATAATTAATTATATCATTGCACATTGTGCAAATTGAGTTGTCCTTGTAAAAATAGTTAATAAAGACAATTAATCAATATTTTCAAAGTAAAAAGCATCGTTAATTAGCAAAAAAAGATTGCGATTGTAATTTTTCCATTAAAAATCACGGCAATCGCATTATTGAAATATCCTCAATTCAATTATTTTATACTGAGAAACTAAAAATTTCTGAATTTGATTTTTAGATAATTTGGAATTGAACATCGACATCTGTGGAACGTAAAGTTCATTGAGTATTATTTTGAAAATTTTTTGGGATTTTTCTTTGAAATATTTATGAAAAATACATGATTTTATTTGATAATAAGTATTAACTTATAAGTTTTTTAACTGAGTGTCAAATATTTTTCTTAGGGAGAGAATATATTTTATTTGGGATTTTTGGCTAGTAATGATCAGTTTAGCCATTTAGGCATAATTTGATACACATGATATGATAAATATGTGATATATAATATAAGGATAAGTTAAGGATAAATAAGATGTAGGATATTATATTTAATGTTTGATATGATTTTAATAAGAGTGATTAGATTTATATATTAGATTGTAATGACAAAATTAACCTTATCATAATAAATTTATAATTTCAAAGTTGTTGCTTGAGTTCATATTTTTTTATCTGTTCATGTGTCGATAGTACTTGTTAGACATGAATTGTATTGTGGCGATGATAACTAAAACCAGTAGACCAGCAGACCAGATCAAACGTCTAATTTATCATTAGCTGCTGTTCTAGTAAAACTAAATCAGATAGAAGAGATAGTTATACAAAACCAGTAGAAGACGTTGCCTAACGTTACTTCTTTAATGTTACCGTTAAGGGTTCCAAGTACTAGTATTAATTGCGACATTAATTGCTATACTGAATCATTTAATGCACCTTACCCATTTTGGTATAAAACAGAACTGATTGTTCTACAGTCTTGTTGCAGGAACTTCTTTTGGCAATATAGCTGACTCTATCAGACTATCTGAAGACTATTCTGATTTATGGACGTTGAACTCAGTTGCTCTTATATAAGGGTAACAAACCTTACTCAAAAGCAAGGTTACAAAAACAGATTTTCAAGGATCAAAGCTTTTACATCGAAATCACTCTTAAAGTTCAACAAAAAGAAAAGTAGCACACGCTTCATAGCAATTATCTGATCATTTGAAGATAATCTTGTGCTACTGATCATCACACTCTTCACTATCACTACACTATCTATACTTCATCAAGAAGAGTTTGTAATCTGAAAAGAGTCTTTTCAGAACCTTGTGTTACGCACATTTGTGAGTTGAGAAACTAAGAGTTTCAGTAGGCTGAAGTGTAAGTCCTTCTGAAGTGGGTGTGTACAAGAGTTGTACTGTAATATCCAAAGTCTTTTAGTTATACCTTCTGGAAACAGAAGAAGGGGAGACGTAGAAGAGTTTATCTTCGAACTTCCATAAACAACTGCTGCCTACTGTTTTACTGTTTTTCTACTACTTCATCAGATTGTTTCCGCACATTTTCATTGTAATCAGGTGAAAGTACACGCACAAGATCAACTACTATTCTTAACAGGATTCTAGTACTTCATTAGAACGAAAAACGAGTAGAGTTTATTCACCCCCCCTCTAAACTCAACTTCGATCCTCAACAATTGGTATCAGAGCAGGTTATTCTTGTTTGTGAAAAACTACAACAAATGGCACATTTCAGCAAGATCCCTATGTTCTCTAAGGAAGATTTTGATGACTGGAAGATAAGAATGCAAGCACATCTTGCAGCACAAGAGATGACATGTGGTATGTCATCACAGATGGTCCACTGAGAATCTTAAAGCCTAATACAGCTATTGCTGTCACTGACGGAGCACCACAGATGGTCGAAAAATCAAGAAGTGAATGGACCAGTGAAGATAAGAAAAAGGCCAATCTTGATAATGTGGCGAAAGATATATTGTATAAAACTCTAGACAAGAACACCTTCAGCAAGATAAAGATGTGTTCTACTGCAAAGGATATTTGGGAAAAGCTCATCCAGATATGCGAAGGGAATGAGCAAACAAAGAAAACAAACTGTCTGTAGCCATGCAGAAGTTTGAAAATCTAAAAATGAGAGCTGGTGAAACTCTAAATGAGTTCGATGAAAGATTCAGTAGCCTGGTCAATGAGCTAGCTGCTCTGGGTAAAGAGCATAGCAACAGGGAAATAGCCCTCAAGGTGATGAGAGCATTACCTAGAGAATGGGATGTTAAAACAATGGCTATGAGAGTATCCAAAGACTTGAACAAATTGGAGCTGCACGATTTATTTGCAGATCTGAAAGCCTACGAGTTCGAATTGGAAGTGAGAAGTGGAGAAGAGCCTTCAAGCCTACCAACCAAGGCTCTTGCTGCTACTGCTACTGCTTTTACTGCTACTGCCTCTACCTCTTCTACTGCTGCTGCAGTTGTACCTCAGGCATTACCGACTGTGATCACTGACAATACTCTGGAGAAGACTGCTGAACAAATCAGTAGTGATGCTATGTCTCTGTTTGTAAAGAAATTCTCCAGGTTCATGAAGAAGAACCATCGAACTTATCAGGGTCCCAATCGCAACTTCAAGAAAGACTCACCATCTGGTGATATGGGAAGCTTTAACTGTGGAAAGATAGGTCATTTCATTGCAGATTGTCCTAAACCAAAGAAGGATGACTGTAGTGACCCGTTCCAGAATCACCTACTAGTTGAGAACTAAGCATGCAATTAACTTAATTAATAAAAAATCAGAGATAACAGCGGAAATATGGTTAACAACAATAGTTTATACAACCCAATCGAAATCCAAAATACTCAACTAACTGAAAGTATCTGCTACAATCATATCAAATCATATAGAAAACACTGAAAACTAAACCAACCAGCTACTCAATGTCCTCCTCCTGCTCCTCCTGAGCCATCCAACCTGAGGCCTGCCCCGTGGAAATGGGGTGTCCAAGATAAACAAAACCGAGGACGTGAGCGATAAGAACGCCCAGTACAAAAGCATGAGTATACAAACCTATATGAAATGCACATGCTATGATATGATACCAGGGTAGTCAAGAAACAGGAGTCACAAAAGATCTCAAAATGCTCAGTCTAGAGGCGCCAAGTGGATAGTGCCGCGCGGTCCTACCTCTGGGTCACTGCATCCACTGCAAGAACAGACGTGGACCTAAAATGTCCCGGACCACCGAAGCCCTCCCGACCCGTCGGCCACTGTGTACTCTCGGTGTCCATGCGTCCACAAGACAAGACAGGGCTGAGCGGCCCCACAAGATATAGCTTATCTCGAAAGAGATACAGCTCAACAGTAAAGGCTATCTCGAAGGAGATACGGCTCAACATGAAATGCAACGTGCAGTAATAAACGTGACATAATAGCATGCATCATATGACATATATCAATGCACCACATAATCATGCAACACATATAAGAATGTATACTCAACCAGGATATCTCGGATAGTACTTTCGTACCTCTATCACAGCAAGCCTAGCCTTACGCAACACCTCTACTCAGGTCTAGAACAAGCCTATGCATCAAGTGAAAACCATCACTAAAACTTATCTACCAGACTTAACTAGATAATCCTGAAATAATAATGATACAATTCCAAACCTTCGTCCGTCGCTAGCCCACTGATGCCGCTAGCTCCCAACTAGAGCACAGCTCCGCTACAAGACCAGCAGCTCCCCGCTAGTGCCCGAACCTCGGAAAAAGACTAGAATCTCACAGAAACGACTGAAATGCTATGGAACTCTCTGAATTGGCGAGTCACAAATGAAGCCTCGCGCCTCTATTTATAGCCAATGTTCGGACGATCCGAACCATTTCGGAAGCTCCGATCCGGCACACTTCGGACGGTCCGAACTCTGATCGGACGATCCGATCCTTGCATGACTTCCACGAGTACAGCCCCCTGTCTCGGACGATCCGAACCCCAATCGGATGATCCGAACCTTACCACGTGTCCAGAACCCTTCCACGTGTCCAGCCACCTGTCCCGGACGGTCCGACACTGGCTCGGACGATCCGAACTCATCGGACGATCCGAACTTGTTCGGTCCTTCCGATCCCACCGAAAATATAATTAATCCGATAATTAACTCAAATTAGGAATCGGGTTACTACATTCTCCCCCCCTTAAAAGATTTCGTCCTCGAAATCAAGTTTATAGGATGAACAAAACTGAAATAACAACATTGTTATTACATCTCAATTGTTGCCAAACACAACTGATAATTGGATTACAACGGAAAACATACATACATCCATAGTACAACTACAGTACAACTCAAAAGAGCTCTGGATGCTCCGAACGCATACGACTCTCTAGCTCCCAAGTGGCTTCTTCAGTGCCTCTACGCTGCCACTGAACTAAGATAAGAGGAATGATCTTATTCCGCAACACCTTATCTTTGCGATCGAGAATCTGAACTGGTCGCTCCACGTAAGACAAATCCGATTCAAGTTGAACTTCAGATGGATGTAAAATATGTGATTCATCTGCCACATATCGTCGCAAAAGGGATACGTGAAACACGTCATGAATCCCAGACAGATACGGAGGTAATGCTAACCTGTAAGCCAAATCTCCCACACATTCCAGAATCTCAAAAGGACCAATAAATCTCGGAGATAGCTTACCCTTGAGACCGAATCTCAAAATCCTGCGAAAAGGCGAAACTCGGAGAAACACTTTCTCCCCTGGCTGAAAATAAAGAGGTCGCCGCTTAGTGTTCGCATAACTAGCCTGTCGATCCTGGGCAATCTTAATCCGCTTCTTGATTATTGCAACTTTATCAATAGCCTGCTGGACTAATTCCGGTCCCTCAACATGTCGTTCCCCAACTTCATCCCAGAATAATGGAGTACGACAACGCCGCCCATACAACGCCTCAAATGGTGCCATACCAATACTACGATGGTAGCTGTTGTTGTACGCGAACTCAATCAAAGGCAAATGATCCTGCCAAGCGGGTCCGAAATCCATAACACAAGCTCGCAACATATCCTCAAGCGTACGGATAGTCCTCTCTGACTGACCGTCAGTCTCCGGATGATAAGCAGTACTCAGACTCAGTGAAGTGCCCAATGCTGACTGGAAACTACCCCAAAATCGTGAGGTAAAACGAGGATCCCTGTCACTAACAATACTGACTGGCACTCCATGCAAACGTACAATCTCTTGAATGTACAAGCGAGCCATCCGATCGAAAGTGAAGTCACGGTTATAAGGCAGAAAATGAGCAGACTTGGTGAGTCGATCCACCACTACCCAAATAGCATCACTATTCCTCGAAGACAATGGCAAGTGAGTAATGAAATCCATCGTGATATGCTCCCACTTCCATTCAGGAATAGGTAGATTCAACAATAATCCTCCAGGTCGACGGTGCTCTGCCTTAACCTGCTGACAAACAAGACACTTGGAAACAAACTGATAAACACTGCGCTTCATCCCTTTCCACCAAAATCGTGTCCTCAAGTCTTTATACATCTTATTGCTTCCTGGATGGACACTCAACTTGCTTCGATGAGCCTGAGACAAGATCTCTTCCCTCAAATTATCATCCTCTGGTACTACAACCCGATTAGACAAACATAGAAGACCATTAGACTGATAATGGAAACCGCTATCTCCACCCGCTAACCGAGCTAATCTCTGAGTCTTCAGATCAGACATCTGAGCATCTCGAATCCGAGCGAACAAAGCTGGCTCAGATAAAATGGTAGCAACACGAATGCTCTCCATACCTTTCCGATGTTTGAAGTTAAATCCCAACGAACAACAATCCTGAATAGTACTAATCATAGCACTGGTCTGAAGTGCAGAGGCTCTCACCTTACGACTAAGAGCATCGGCTGTGAGATTCGCAGAGCCTGGATGGTACTTGATCTCGCAGTCATAATCTTTCAGTAGATCCATCCAACGACGTTGTCTCATGTTCAACTCAGCCTGAGTGAACAGATACTTCAGACTCTTGTGATCAGTAAAGATTTCAAACTTAACCCCGTACAAGTAATGACGCCAGATCTTCAGTGCGAACACTATAGCTGCCAACTCTAGATCATGAATAGGGTACTTCTCCTCGTGAGATTTCAGCTGCCTGGAAGCGTAAGCGATCACATGACCATTCTGTGTCAACACACACCCTAAGCCTTGAAAAGAGGCATCGGTGTAAACACTGAAACCATCAGATCCTGACGGTAACGCCAAAACAGGTGCAGAAGTCAGAAGTCGACGAAGCTCTCTGAAACTATCTTCGCACTCAGATGACCACTCAAATGGAACATCTTTCCGAGTAAGTTGCGTCAAAGGTCTAGCTACCTGGGAGAAATTCACGATGAAGCGACGATAATACCCTGCCAGACCTAGAAAACTACGGATCTCGGCCACCGTCGTAGGACGTGACCAATTCAGCACTGCTTCAATCTTGCTGGGATCCACAGAAATTCCTTCCTTGGAAATCACATGACCAAGGAATACTACACGATCAATCCAGAACTCGCACTTACTCAGCTTAGCATACAATTGCTTCTCGCGAAGAATCTGCAACACAATCCTCAAGTGCTGGACATGCTCCTCCACACTGTGAGAATAAATCAAGATATCGTCGATGAAAACCACAACGAACTGATCTAGAAAATCACGAAAGACTCGGTTCATCAGATCCATGAACACCGCTGGCGCATTCGTCAATCCGAATGGCATAACTAGAAACTCGTAATGCCCGTAACGAGTACGAAATGCAGTCTTGGAAATATCATCATCTCTGACTCTCATCTGATGATAACCCGATCGCAAGTCAATCTTGGAGTAAACAGAGGTACCCTGAAGCTGATCGAACAAGTCATCGATACGAGGTAATGGATACTTGTTTTTGATCGTCACACGATTCAGCTGGCGATAATCAATACACAATCGCATCGATCCATCCTTCTTCTTGACAAACAAAACTGGAGCTCCCCAAGGTGAAACACTCGGGCGAATATAACCTTTATCAAGAAGATCCTGCAATTGCTGCTTCAGTTCCCTCATCTCTGACGGCGCAAGACGATAAGGGGCACGAGAAATCGGTGCAGTCCCTGGCATTAACTCAATGCCAAACTCCACCTCTCTAACCGGAGGAAAACCAGGAATCTCCTCTGGAAAAACATCAGGAAATTCACAAACCACTGGAATATCCTCTATACCAACACTACCTGTGGACGTATCAATCGCATAGATGAGGTAGCCTTCCCCGCCCGCCTCTAAAGCACGACAGGCTTTCAGAGCAGATACCACTGGCATCGGAGGTCGCGCTCCCTCACCATAGAAAAACCAACTAGAGCTCTCAGTCGTATGGAACTGAACAAGCTTCTGGTAACAATCCACAGTAGCTCGGTAGGTAGTCAAAATGTCTATACCCAAAATACAATCAAAGTCTTCCATCTCCAGAATCATAAGATTCGCAGTCAACTCGTTACCCTCAAAATCTAAAGGACAACCCATCACTAGACGCTTGGCTAAAACCGAATGACCCATCGGGGTAGAAACAGAAAGAATAACGTCTAGAGAAACATACGGTAACTTATGACGCTTAACAAATCGTGCAGAAATGAATGAATGAGATGCTCCGGTATCTATAAGAACAAAAGCAGGAATACCGCATAAACAAAAAGTACCTGCTATGACTCTCCCGGTCTCATCTGCAGCCTGATCCTGGTTCAGCGCAAACACCTGACCTTGGGCACGAGGTCGAAGATTCGAACTACCCACTGCCTGACCCTGCCTCCTCTGCTGAACAGTCGTCTGAGATCCAGAACTGGATCCTGCTCCACCTCGCAACTGAGGACAATTCTTCTTAATATGCCCCATCTCTCCGCACTGATAACAAGCTCCTGCGGCTGCTCGGCATTGCTCCGATGGATGGTTCTTCCCACAATACGCACAAGATTCCTTCTTCTTACCAAAACGGAAAACACCGCTAGATCGAGATCCAGATCCAGAAGAAGACGAACCAGATTTCTTGAAAGACTGAGATCGAGGCCTCAAAGTACTCGGAGGTCTAGAAGAAAGAATAGCCCTACCACGCTGGAGACTGATCTCTGCCTGGCGACACCGGTTTACTAACCCATCATAAGAAGTAGGATTATCACAGACAGTGACTCGGTCAAAGATCTCCTGGTTAAGACCCTGGAGGAAATGGTCATACTTGGCCTCAGAACTGCCACTGATATGAGGAGCGAAGGGTAACAACTCGAAGAATTTCTGCTGATACTCATCAACAGACATACTCCCCTGCTTAAGGTTCAGGAGCTCAATCGTCTTCGCCTGGCGAAGGGCTGGAGGAAAATACAGCTGCATGAAAGCTGCACGGAAATCGGCCCAAGTCACCCTACCCTGGGACTGGACTATCGGCGCAGAAGTCGATCGCCACCACTTGCGCGCACGGCCCTCGAGAAGAAAGCTAAGGGTCTCTATCTTCTGCTCCTCGGTGCACTGAAATGCACGGAAACAACTCTCCATGCGCTCTAACCAGTCCTCAGCATCATCGGGAGTCTCTCCACCGACTAGAGGCTTAGGCCCCATCTGAATAAAACGATGCAAATCAAAACGCCTAGGACCATCCCGACGATGACGATGCTCACGATGACGCCTATGATCATCCTGGTCGCCCCAACGACCTACACTCCCCTGACTACTCTCGTCATCAAAGTGGTCAGCCATCTCTACAAGATAGAATGGGGTAAAATGGTCAACGAAAATCCCAAAACAGAAATCTATATCCCAAAATCGTAAGCATGCTCTGATACCATAAATGTAGTGACCCGTTCCAGAATCACCTACTAGTTGAGAACTAAGCATGCAATTAACTTAATTAATAAAAAATCAGAGATAACAGCGGAAATATGGTTAACAACAATAGTTTATACAACCCAATCGAAATCCAAAATACTCAACTAACTGAAAGTATCTGCTACAATCATATCAAATCATATAGAAAACACTGAAAACTAAACCAACCAGCTACTCAATGTCCTCCTCCTGCTCCTCCTGAGCCATCCAACCTGAGGCCTGCCCCGTGGAAATGGGGTGTCCAAGATAAACAAAATCGAGGACGTGAGCGATAAGAACGCCCAGTACAAAAGCATGAGTATACAAACCTATATGAAATGCACATGCTATGATATGATACCAGGGTAGTCAAGAAACAGGAGTCACAAAAGATCTCAAAATGCTCAGTCTAGAGGCGCCAAGTGGATAGTGCCGCGCGGTCCTACCTCTGGGTCACTGCATCCACTGCAAGAACAGACGTGGACCTAAAATGTCCCGGACCACCGAAGCCCTCCCGACCCGTCGGCCACTGTGTACTCTCGGTGTCCATGCGTCCACAAGACAAGACAGGGCTGAGCGGCCCCACAAGATATAGCTTATCTCGAAAGAGATACAGCTCAACAGTAAAGGCTATCTCGAAGGAGATACGGCTCAACATGAAATGCAACGTGCAGTAATAAACGTGACATAATAGCATGCATCATATGACATATATCAATGCACCACATAATCATGCAACACATATAAGAATGTATACTCAACCAGGATATCTCGGATAGTACTTTCGTACCTCTATCACAGCAAGCCTAGCCTTACGCAACACCTCTACTCAGGTCTAGAACAAGCCTATGCATCAAGTGAAAACCATCACTAAAACTTATCTACCAGACTTAACTAGATAATCCTGAAATAATAATGATACAATTCCAAACCTTCGTCCGTCGCTAGCCCACTGATGCCGCTAGCTCCCAACTAGAGCACAGCTCCGCTACAAGACCAGCAGCTCCCCGCTAGTGCCCGAACCTCGGAAAAAGACTAGAATCTCACAGAAACGACTGAAATGCTATGGAACTCTCTGAATTGGCGAGTCACAAATGAAGCCTCGCGCCTCTATTTATAGCCAATGTTCGGACGATCCGAACCATTTCGGAAGCTCCGATCCGGCACACTTCGGACGGTCCGAACTCTGATCGGACGATCCGATCCTTGCATGACTTCCACGAGTACAGCCCCCTGTCTCGGACGATCCGAACCCCAATCGGATGATCCGAACCTTACCACGTGTCCAGAACCCTTCCACGTGTCCAGCCACCTGTCCCGGACGGTCCGACACTGGCTCGGACGATCCGAACTCATCGGACGATCCGAACTCATCGGACGATCCGAACTTGTTCGGTCCTTCCGATCCCACCGAAAATATAATTAATCCGATAATTAACTCAAATTAGGAATCGGGTTACTACAATGACCAAAAGAGAAAGGATCACAAAAGGAATGACAAAAAGTCCAGAAGAGATCGAAAAGCGATGATTGCAGAAGAAAGCAAATCCAAGTGGGCGGACTCTAGCTCTGAGTCATCTGACTCAGAAAGCCATTCCAGTGACAGTGATTCAGAAGAAGTAAAATGTCTCATGGCAGACACTGACTCAACCTCGACATCTGGAGAGGTATTTGATTTTGACTCCGACGAATTTACACGAACTGATCTGATTAATGCTTTACATGATATGGTAGAAGAGTATTCTAGACTTTCTCAATCATTCGAGGAAGTTAAGATCGAAAATCAGGACTTAAAGAATCAGAACAGTAAGTTAACTTGCGTGCAAGTAGACAGCTGTAATGATTTACAAGTTGAGATGAGTAAATTGATAACTGAGAATGAAAGAGCCAAAGCAGATTACCATTAGGTGCTTTCTGAGAACCAGAAGTTGTCGCTACTGGTAAATGCTTGGAATAAGTCTTCTGTTTCATTGGAAAAGATGCAAGAATTACAAAAACAGTCTGGAGACAGGAGTGGTCTCGGATTTTGTAATGATGAAGGATCTTTTGAAACGAATACCAAGCCAAAACTGGATATGTGCAAAGGGAAATATATTCATTTTGTGAAATCCAGCATGGTACAGGAACCAGTAGTACCTACTGCTTCAGTTGAAAGGAATGTAAATCTAACGAACAGAAGAACGCACTATGGTCTGGGTTACGTTAAACCTAAGGAAAAAGTTGACCAGAGTTACAGATTCAGAAGAGAATTCAACTCTGGAAGACAACATCCTATGAAGGTTAAAAACTACCAGTACTACAACTCTAAGCCTGTTCAGAAGAGATACAGACTGGAAAACAGAAACAGAAGGGAAGAACACCATTTTGATATGCATAACGTTAGAAATAACAGATCTTCTGTTGCACACACATCTTTGGATATCCGAAGTACAAAGTCCCCAAGAGTTGTACAAATGTGGGTTCGCAAAGGACTGATAAGGCTTGGACCCAAATAGATTTGTGTACCAGTTACTAAAATTTGTGTTTGCAGGAACAGAAGAAGGAAGCAGAAATCAGTAACTCTACATGGTATCTGGATATTGGATGTTCCAGACACATGACTGGACAGAAAAACCTACTCTCTGAGAAAGTGAGTTGTACTGGACCAAAGATAACTTTTGGAGACAAATCAAAAAGTAGAACCATGGGTAAGGGTAAGATTATCCATGGTAACATCACTATAAATGACGTGTTACTAGTTGACAACCTCTGTTACAATCTTATCAGCATTAGTCAACTGTGTGATAATGGTTATTCTGTAGCTTTCCAGAAGCATTCATGCATAATTAAAGATTCTGCTGAAACTACTGTGTTAACCGGAAAGAGAGAAGACAACACTTACAGAGTCTCCTGGAACTCAAATCATGTCAATACTCCTACATGCCCAGTTGCTTCTCTTAGCAATAAACATTGGCTATGGCACAAGAAATTGAATCATCTGAATTTCAAGTCAATCAATTATCTCAAAAAGCAGAATATGGTTGATGGATTACCTGACATTAATTTTGTTAAAAATCATGTTTGTTCTGCTTGTCAGCTTGGGAAACAGATAAGATCTAGCTTCAAGACCAAAGATAGCAAATCAACTTCAAGATGTCTGGAACTACTGCATATGGATCTATTTGGCCCAATTCCCATCATGAGCTTAGGGGGAATGAAGTATACTCTTGTTGTTATTGATGATTTTTCTAGATTTACTTGGGTAATCTTTCTCGCAGGAAAAGATCAGACCAGTAGTCTCTTGATCAAGCTTCTGAAAAAGATTCAAAATGAAAAATCTACCACCATCATTAAAATCAGAAGTGATCGGGGCACTGAATTCACTAACAAGTATCTTGAGCTATATTTGAATGAACAGGGAATTCATCATGAATATTCAGCTGCCAGAACTCCTCAACAAAACGGAGTAGCTGAGAGGAGAAATAGAACTCTAAAAGAAGCAGCTAGAACATTGCTAGCAGATGCAGACATCTCTCAGCGCTTCTGGGCTGAAGCTATCAATACTGCTTGTTACACGCAAAACAGATCGATGGTCAACAAAAGACACAACCAGACTCCGTATGAAATATGGAAAGGGAAGAAGCCTAACGTATCTTACTTTCATGTATTTGGTTGCAAATGTTTTGTATTAAATAATGGCAAAAATCATTTGACTGCATTTGATTCTAAATCAGATGCTGGGATATTCCTTGGTTACTCTGCTGTAAGCAGAGCGTTTAGAATCTTCAACAATAGAACTCTTAATGTTGAAGAATCGATTCATGTTGTCTTCGATGAAGACAGCAGTGCTGAAATCTCTAACATATCTGATTTAAGTAACAGGTTAGACAGGATTCATCTGGAAATTGACAGCGAAGATGATGTAGAAGCTAATACCAAGGATCTTCAAAATCCAGAACCAGACATTCCATTAGTGGAACCAGAAGTACAGACTTTGGATCTACCAATACCAGCAGAAGATGTTCTAGAGCCTACTACTGATTTTGTGGAAAACAATCTTAATGTATCAAATCAGGAAGATGCTCAGTTAAATCCGTTTATTTGGAGAAAGTCCCATCCTCCATCATTGGTTATTGGTAATCCAGCAGCTCCTTTAAGAACCAGAAGGCAAATGTTTAATGAATATATGCATGCTGCTTTTATATCTCAGGATGAACCAAAGAAAATTGAAGAAGCTCTTCTGGATCATAGTTGGATTGAAGCCATGCAAGAAGAGTTGAATCAATTCAAGCGTAATGATGTTTGGTTTCTAGTACCTAGACCATCTCACCAAGCTTTCATTGGAACTCGGTGGGTATTTAGAAACAAACTTAATGAAGAAGGCACAGTGGTCAGAAACAAAGCTAGATTGGTGGCTCAAGGCTTCAGACAAGAAGAAGGCATAGACTTTGATGAGACTTATGCACCAGTAGCAAGGCTCGAAGCAATCATAATATTCTTAGCCTTTGCTGCTTTCAAAAATTTCAAAGTATATCAAATGGATGTGAAAAGTGCATTTCTCAATGGTCTTTTACAAGAAGAAGTTTACGTGGAACAACCTCCAGGTTTTATCGATCATTTCTCTCCTCATCATGTATTTAAATTACACAAAGCACTATATGGTCTAAAACAAGCACCTAGAGCTTGGTATGACACTCTATCACAGTTTCTTATTGATCATGATCATGATTTTACCATTGGAGCAGTAGATAAAACCTTGTTTACTTTAGTCAAGAATAAGCATACTCTTTTAGTACAGATCTATGTTGATGATATCATTTTTGGGTCAACTAACCCCAAATTATGTGCAAAGTTTGGAAAATTGATGCAGGATAAATTTGAGATGAGTATGATGGGAGAATTAACATTCTTCCTAGGACTGCAAATCAAGCAATCAGAAACTGGAATCTTTATAAATCAAGCCAAATATACCAAGGAGCTTCTAAAAAAATTTGGAATGGAAGCATGTTCTGCTGCTTCTACTCCAATGAGCTCATCTATTAAGCTTGATAAAGATGAAAGTGGTATTCCAGTAGAGGTAACTCAGTATCGAGGTCTTATTGGTTCATTATTATATTTAACTGCCAGTAGACCAGATATCATGTTTGGTGTTTGCATTTGTGCTAGATTTCAATCTAACCCCAAACAATCTCATTATATTGCTGCTAAACGTATTTTGAAATACTTAAAAGGAACTCAAAATGTTGGTTTATGGTATCCCAATGACTCATCGTTAAATCTTATTGGATATTCAGATGCTGACTATGCAGGTTGCAAACTAGATCGAAAAAGCACAAGTGGTTTTTGTCAATTTCTTGGTGATAGGCTGATATCCTGGTTTAGCAAGAAACAGACTTCCATAGCCACATCTACTGCAGAAGCAGAATATCTAGCTGCTGGAAGCTGCTGCTCTCAGATACTGTGGATTCAACAACAGTTGAGAGATTATGGGATTCAAGCCTCAGAATCACCTATATTCTGTGACAATACCAGTGCAATTGCAATCACTCAAAATCCAGTACTTCATTCCAGAACGAAGCACATAGACATCAGACATCATTTTATCAGAGATCACGTGCAGAAGAAGAACATTCGTCTGGAATATGTCTCTACTGATCAACAAACAGCAGATATCTTCACGAAACCCTTACCAGAGAATAAGTTTTCTTACTTTCGTAACTCTCTTGGTTTAATAGATTTAACTTAATTACTTTCTGATTATCTTGGTTAACTTTTATTATTCGCTTATTCATCGTACTGAACTTGAAGAAAAGCAGTAGAGTATAGTCAAGTGCTGAAAATGAAATTTTATTAGAAACCATTCCAGTATATTACATCATGCAAAAGTAAAAACAGTAGATCTTAAATGCTATTTATCCAGTAGCGTTATCTTTAGCTTTTGACTTCAGAAGTTCTCTGTAATTTGCTTAATAAGCACTTCAACACGAACAAGACTTTCTAAGCAAAGAAAGGCCTAGAAAGAATCTAACAAGCTTGGGACTTGTTAGAACTAATCTATTTTTTAGATGCCTTACAGGGCATCAGAGGGGATTTCATCATCATCAATCCACCAGCACTCTCTAATTGCATCAGCATGCTTCTGGAAGAAATGGATGCAACATATCCATACTAATGAAAGCATCAAATCCGTCTGGTGGTGGATACTGGAAATCCAGGAGTGTATTTCAAGGATCATTACGTGAAGAATGACATCTTCAAACTCCTCTCTGAACAGCTTTGCTTCGACTCCTGAATCAAACCCTAACTCTTTCTTTACTTGAGTTTTCATTTTACATTCATCTGTTTAGCTTCGTTCCAGATGTGCAGGTATTTATAGAGGAAACAAAGACTCTTGTGAATCGCAAGATTGCGACTGTTCAGTTTCAACGGCTCAGATTGAAAGATGGCCAAGCGTCACTTATCGCAATTATGACCACTTATTAATTGCAGTTACCGAGGGGGAACAGTCTTTCAGTCAGATTGAGAGTTTGACGTCTTTTCAGAAAACAGATAGGATGTTTGTCTTTTCGATAAAACTTCGAGTCTGCTGTTTTTTTTTTGAAGTGCTGAAATATTCTCAGCACCCTGAAACTTCCAGCAGACGTTATCATAAAATGACAAATCCCCTTCTGATTTTCAGTAACCAACTGGACAGCCCGCTCATTTTCAAAATTTTCAAATTATTTGAATATATGACAGTTTCTGCAAAATTTTCGAACACTCAACCAAGAACATACTGACACGTGTCTTTATGTTTATCTGACGGCTGTATATATTCTTTTAGATTTAACCTTTTTACCTTTACTGTTTCATATCTATCGCTATTCAGCTACTGCTTTCTCTACTTTCACTAACTACTGCAAATTTGTCTGATCTCATCTGCATACAGGAATGGCTAACGCTTACACTCTTAACGCGTATCAAGTTAATTTTGCTTCGGTTCTCAACATCAAGGATGAGAATCTCTTGAAAATGTTTCAGGATCTTGAGCAATCGGGACTCCGCAAATTCCTGGAAGCACCAGCAGTCATCTACAAAAATGCTTTACTGGAATTTTATGCTAAAGCCACAGTGCATGAAGGCAGGATTGTTTATACTCAAGGAGATGCTTCTATCTCCATTGATGCCGCTCATCTAGGAGCAGTCTTCCTCCTTCCACTTGCAGGTGTTTCTGAACTCTCTGACATTTCTAAGCTGGATATGTCTATTGCACTTAGTTCTTTCTCAGGCTCTGGAGAAGAACTGTCTCCTTCCTGTCACAAGAAATTGCTAAAAATCGAGTATCAGATTCTGGCCGATATTGTGGCCAAAGCTATTTTGATCAAGGCTGGAACATTCGACAAGTTGACTAAGGAAAAAGTTCAAGTTATGACTGCCATCACCAAGGGGATTAAGGTGGATTGGAGTCATTTTATTTTCAGAATCATGAAGGACATGGTTGTCAGGCGAAGTTCTGGTTTCGCGGTTCAAATTAGCGTTTTGCTCAAGGATGCTGGCTTTGCATCCACCAGTGATCTAGATGCGACTCCCATCACCATGATTGATGCAGCGAATGTGTTGGCTTTAAGGCCTAAGCCAACAGTGGCAGAATTTGTGGCGATGAAGAAGGAAATTGGGGACACTGCTTCTGAGGCTCCAAAACCTCAGAAGAAAATATCAAAGAAACGATTGATCATTTCGTTGGATTCAGATGACACAGCACCAGAAGAGTCTGCTGCTGGTGTTCAAACAGCAGTGCCAACCCCAGCTAAGAAGAAATCTCGCACAATTCTTAAGATTAAGAAGACAGCAGCACTGTCTGAGATTGAGAAAGTACCTATTCGACAGATCTTTCCAGAAGCGGTCCCTTCTGCTAGGACCACTGCTTCTTCAACTGCACTTGCTACTACGTCCGTTTCAGCACCTCCTTCTGCTCCAGTTTTTAAGCCAACATCTGGAATTGTTTTTCGGGAATCAGCAAGCGGGTCTTCTGCTTTCCGACCAATCGTGCCTGTGTCATCTTCTGACAAAGGCAAGGGAAAAATGGTGGAAGAACCACCTGTTATTAGTCACAAAACCACTGTGGCTACTGGCGTTGATCTTCATCTCGCAGAGATTGAGACCTCTGCTCATGATGACATGAATTTTTTTGATGAATGGCATCATGTGAGACTATTCCATTCCTTGAGTTACTTCAAGACAAAAGGAAATTTTGCCAAAATGATGAATGCGGAAAGGAAGGTTTTTCAACTGGCCAAAACAGAAAATATCATTGAGGCCTTGCGAAGAAGGGATTTTGTCTTCGCTCAGCTGAAATGTCAGAAGTTAGAATCAGTTCTGCAAATTCTTCAATCCAATTTTGATCCTGCTGTTCCTACCGCTGTTCAGGATCAAAATGTTATTATGATTCTCTCTGACAAATTGAAGCAGATGAATGAGCAACTTCTTGCTCAAGAACAAGGCTTTGGAGAGCCCACTGTTTATCATGTCGGTCTTTTTCCAGTATTTCAACAGTCAGTTGAGGAAAGGACTACAGCCTCACCAAAGGCTTCTGCTCTCAGTACTCCTGCATCTCCGACTCGACACATCCCGACATCATCACTGCTGTCCGTGCATGAATTGGCTTCGGTTGAAGAAGTCATTGAATCTATTATACCTTCAGTCTCAACCACTCAAGAAGCAGCACCGGCTACTTCGTTGCCACCTTCTGACTTTCCTACTCCAGGGCAACAATTGGCAGATTCAGATGCTCCCTCTTTGCTACCGAATTTAGAGGTATTCTCTGCTGCTCATCAAGTCGAGATGACAGCTCTTCTGAATCAGCAGCTTGCTCCTTCTACTGAAGGTCCCTCAGTCTCACAGGATGTTTCTGTACCACCGGAAGAAGTGTTGGCCTCTGTCTTGGCCGTTTCTACTGCAGAATTTACTCCTCTGGTTGTTGTTGCTCCTCTTTTTTCTGCAACTCCAGCAGAAAGCACAGCAGACCCTGCTCCTACTACTACTTTGTTGGATGCTGCTCCCATTTCTACTGCGTTGAATGTCTCTGAAATCAAACAACGCATGGTTGTACGCACTCCCTCCCCGGAATTCGATGCATTCAATCTCGAACATCAAATTCTATGTCTGCAAAACGATCTCAACAACATCTCTGAGTTAGTGAAGCGTATGTCTTGTGAAAACCTTGCGGAATTTACTGGTGCTAAATCCTTCCGAGAAACAATGGGTAAACACCTCTATCTCACTAAGGAGACCACAGACAAGATGTATGCTGAAACTTCCATTTTCAGACAAGCTATATCGAGATCTTACGCCACCCTCATCAGTGATCAAAATAATATTCTTACTCGACTCACTGAGCATGATGATCACTTTCGATCTCTATCTACTTCTGTGGAACTTTTGGATGCCAAGATTGATTCTCAAAATCAATCTATCGCTACACTGGATAATCGCATTTCTTCTCAGACCCCGTATCTGGAAATGCTAACCGATGGCATTCACAATATCTCAGGCCGATTGAATGACCTCTTTGCTCATGTGGTTGCCGCTGATGCCAAAAAGGGGGAAGATAGGGCATAGGGCAGATAGAGGAGATCAAGGAGGAAATCAAGAAGAAGATGTCTGAAGAAATTATTTTCAGGGATATTGGAATCAATTGATACTTTTAAATCCTTAATGACAATTATCATTCAGTTTATATGATTATCTGTTTTATTTAACAACTTTCTACTGATTAGGTTTTGGCATCACCACAAAGGGGGAAATTGTTAGACATGAATTGTATTGTGGCGATGATAACTAAAACCAGTAGACCAGCAGACCAGATCAAACGTCTAATTTATCATTAGCTGTTGTTCTAGTAAAACTAAATCAGATAGAAGAGATAGTTATACAAAACCAGTAGAAGACGTTGCCTAACGTTACTTCTTTAATGTTACCGTTAAGGGTTCCAAGTACTAGTATTAATTGCGGCATTAATTGCTATACTGAATCATTTAATGCACCTTACCCATTTTGGTATAAAACAGAACTGATTGTTCTACAGTCTTGTTGCAGGAACTTCTTTTGGCAATATAGCTGACTCTATCAGACTATCTGAAGACTATTCTGATTTATGGACGTTGAACTCAGTTGCTCTTATATAAGGGTAACAAACCTTACTCAAAAGCAAGGTTACAAAAACAGATTTTCAAGGATCAAAGCTTTTACATCGAAATCACTCTTAAAGTTCAACAAAAAGAAAAGTAGCACACGCTTAATAGCAATTATCTGATCATTTGAAGATCATCTTGTGCTACTGATCATCACACTCTTCACTATCACTACACTATCTATACTTCATCAAGAAGAGTTTGTAATCTGAAAAGAGTCTTTTCAGAACCTTGTGTTACGCACATTTGTGAGTTGAGAAACTAAGAGTTTCAGTAGGCTGAAGTGTAAGTCCTTCTGAAGTGGGTGTGTACAAGAGTTGTACTGTAATATCCAAAGTCTTTTAGTTATACCTTCTGGAAACAGAAGAAGGAGAGACGTAGAAGAGTTTATCTTCGAACTTCCATAAACAACTGCTGCCTACTGTTTTACTGTTTTTCTACTACTTCATCAGATTGTTTCCGCACATTTTCATTGTAATCAGGTGAAAGTACACGCACAAGATCAACTACTATTCTTAACAGGATTCTAGTACTTCATTAGAACGAAAAACGAGTAGAGTTTATTCACCCCCCCCTCTAAACTCAACTTCGATCCTCAACAGTACTTGCATGATTTATTTATTTTTACCTAATTTTATATTTTATATAATATGATAATTGAGCCCTTGATTTTTTGAGTCAAGTAAAATATCAATTTTTAAGGTTAATCGAGTGATAATAATAATTTTTTTGAAATTTATAAAAATTATTTATATAATTATCTCGAATTCATTTATATAATTATCATATTATATAATATATAAAAATAAATAAAATATTTATTTGATTTTAATTTCTACCTACTAGCATAGATTTTAAAAAAAAAAATCATTTATAAACTGAGGGTAATTAAGTCATTTGTAGTGTATTTTATCATTACATTAAAATTATCACACCTTCTATTAGGGATGTTTTATCCTTTTAAAAAATTATTTATCAAGGGCCCATGATATTATCATGAGCTTTTTAAAAAGGTACCAAATATAGGATAAGGAGATTATTTATCAATCATTCTCTTATCACATGTACCAAACTATACCTTACAATATTAAAGTTCACATATCTATTTGATTTTTTAGCAATCATTTCTTACCAAATTAAATTATGCTATCCGATAATAGCAATTACCTGCATGTATATCGTATGTGCATGGCGTATATATGTAGAATACATAAAATAAACTTTAAGCACAACTAGAAAAATACAGGTTTCACCTTGCACGAGTTAGTGGAGTAGATGAATGTTTGACCAGTAGTCAGAAGTTTGGTTCCTCCTACCATTTCTCGGACGAGGTTTTCACACAAAGCTTGTCAAATGTAATTTGATTTGCGTGTTATTACCTTAGTACGAAGGTTTATCTAATGTGCACCAAATGAAGTGCCGGCAAGTTCTCACGTCATAAAAAAACGTGCTTCTATAAAAAAAAAATGGGAAAATTTGTTTTTTACAAAACAAGGCAAAATATGAAAGGTGTTTATTTTAAAGGACATTTTAGAAGTCATAAAACAAGCAAAATGGGTGTAACTTTTTTAGGCGTCGATCTTTATAACACATATATTTATAGCAAAGAAGTGCGTGTATGTGTGCAAAAAGAGATCCAACCAACTAATTTAGTTCAAAAATTCGATAGGAGAAATCAGCATCGAACCTCCGAAAACGTAGATTATTTTGATTCCAATTCAATATAATTCTTCAAGATTAAGCATGCATATCAAATTTAATTTCTGAAAATTATTTCAAATGTATGTGAAGAAAGAAAGAAAACGTACGATTGAGTGGATGGGCCAAGGGGAAAAAAATCTCACCTTCCATAGTGATGGACAATAATTGATTTATATGCTCATGAATATAACTTCACAAGTTGAATATTGATTCAATGAACACCCACCAATCCAACAAATGAGATCACAGGTATGGCAATATGTACACATGCATGTTCACGAACGAACGAACTGGGATAGTGACGGCTGCCGTATAAGGGGAAGGAAGCCTACTGCATTCCACAAGCACAAACTCACCGCTCACCAATAATGTTACAATCTATGGTATATCTCAAGTAACACATCGTGTGTTTTAATACAATATGTTCAATTGATCATCTGAATTCAAAATAAAAATACGAAAATAATAATCCTAAATAATCATCCGGAGAAAGACGGGTGGAAAGGTACTTGTAATATTCTTTTATATCTATTTTTAACTGCTAAAAGTAGAATGAAATCCAAGCACTTCAGAATAAGGAAAGAAAAACTTTATTGGATTAAACCAACTAGTGCCTGATGGAATGAAGGAAACTCTCTCAAGCTAAGAAGCATGCAATTGAAAAGAAAATAATGATGATTATAATATTAATTCAGATGGGGGCCATCTACTACAAGAAATAAATAGGTGAGTCTACATCAATTATCATTGTTTTAGCTGTTTTTAAGATGCAATTTATTCTTTCAGCAACAATATTTTGTTCAAGTGTTCTAGTAACATCAAACTCAAATAAACATTAGTCATTTAGATAGGATGAGAGGATTTTGTTTGTAAATTCAATGTATGTATCATTTCTTATCTTTATCTATCATAATAGATTTTTTATTTTGAAGATATTTTAAAATCTTGACCAGCTGTACACTTGTCTGGTTTTTGGATGACATAAATAGGACTCAAGTAAATCTGAAATAATAATCCACAATCACTAGAGTATATCTCGTCTCTCTTAAGCTCTTTATTTGTATAGGACCAAATAAATCCATAAGTATGTGTTTGAAGAGTTATACCCTCAATATTTAAAATTAGATATCACTTACTTACCAAGTTGGCATGCGATAAAATATTGTTTTTATCAAAATCAATATTAGGCAACTCAGTCACCATTTTTCACTACAAGAAAAACGACTTTCCGCAGCACGTCATCAACAGCGTGTATTAAAAGCACGCTGCGAATACTATTTTTCACGGCGTGCACCCACCTGTGCGCCGTTAATAGTGTTGCACTTGATACTATTAACGGCGTGCATTAAACGAACGCTGCGGATAGTACTATCGGCGGCGTGCATATAAAGCCCGCTGCGGATAGTAACTTGATACTATTAACAGCGTGCATTAAAAGCACGCTGCGGTTATTACTATGGACGGCGTGCATTAAACGCACGCTGCGGATAGTGATATTTGCAGCATGCCTTTTTGTGTGCTGTTAATAAATTATATAAACGACAGCACACAATAAACGCATGCCGTTAATAATATTATTAACGACGTGCAAGTTTATGTGTGCTGTTAAAAATAAATCGTATTCAGACATTAATGGTGTACATTAATCGCACGACGTTAATAGTATTATTTACGGCGTGCATATTATTTACGGCGTGCATATTATTAGCACGCTGCCAAAAATGAGTTCGAATTTCGATTTAAGGCCACATTTAGCGACGGTTATCTAAAACCGTCGCCGATGCTGCGGAAAAATTGCACGTTTAGCGACGGTTATCGCAAACCGTCGCCGATGCAGTGGAAAATGAATTGCTTCAAGGCCACATTTAGCGACGGCTAACAACAACCGTCGCCGTTGTAAATAGGCGACGGTTTATAGATAACCGTCGCTAATAGACACAAATCGGCGACTATTTACATACAAACCGTCGCAACAAAGCGCAAATTATCTATTTAAACCCGATCTCCGTTCCATTGTCTTCCACATCACTTAACACTTAAAATTTTTCTCATGTTATATACTTTAATTTGGACTTAGATATTTGTTTTTATTTGAATTTTTGGTTAATTTTTTAATTGAATTTTTTATTAAAATATAATAAATTATAAAAGTAATTTTTTTTTAAATGTACGCAAAATTTAGCGACGGCTTTTGGAACCGTCGCGAAAGTTTTAACCGTCAAATTATTTTAAGACCGTCGCTATAGTAGCGACGGTGTTTAATTTCGGAACCGTCGCTGATTTGCGACGGGTTTATCGAAAACCGTCGCTAGAATTTTGTTTTTTTATTACTATTAATGGCTTACACATGCACGTTGCGGAAAGTTGTATTAACAGCGTACATATGCACGCCGTTGATAATAGTATCAACAGCGTGCAATGCACGCCGCGGATAATCCTGAACTTTTAACGGCTTGGAACTTTGCAGCGTGCAATGCGCGCTGCGGAAAGCTTATATGCGCGCTGCGGAAAGCCGTTTTTGTTGTAGTGTTTGTTAACTCAGACTGGCAATTAATTTACTTGCAGTTTAGGTGATTCAACTGTTTGTGTCACAGTTAGTTCTTACATCATTCAAAGCATTAAAACATGTAGGAATAACAAGTAGTTCATCATTCCAGCTAGCTTTATAGGTGCTCTGTTATCTTAATCCAGTTAACATGATATCACCATTAACAAATTTGACAATCCAAGTGTGTTTATGAAACTCAGCAGAATCTTGAGGTGTGGAAGGTTCCTCTTCTATCCAAATCTTGAGCTCGAATTCATAGGCTTTTAGGTCTACAAACATATCATGCAGCTCGAGTTTGTTGAGATTTTTGGACTCCCTTACACCAAGTTTCTTTAAGTCTCATTCCATGGGCAAAGATCTCATGACCTTCAAGACGAATTCACGGTTAGAATATCATATACCAAGAGAGGTGAGTTCAATGACAATGCTACTGACACGGCATTAAATTCTATTAATGTTTCACCTTGTTTTATCTTAGCATTAAAAATATTTTGAATTAAAACAACGAGTTTATTCTCCTTATTCTTGCAACTTTCTTTGCATGATTTTGTCAATTTTTCTCATTTTTCTTAGCAGTTGTATACGTTTTAATCTTATTGAAAGTATTCTTCTTATCAAGAGTTCTGTAAATGATATCTTTAGTTATATTGTTGAGGTTATTTGTCTTCTTATTCTCATAGCTATATAATTATTGGCTTTCTAGATCTTCATTGGACCACTACCACATTTCATCATCGTAGGTAGCCAGATTTGAGTCTTGGAAGCAGCTTGAGCTAACAGATAGATATGAAACATGTCTTTGGAATATATGATTATGTAGTCCAGCAAGATCTTGAATATTAGTCGGTGTGTTTTGACTTCTTGATGTCTAGCTAGAAACCTATAATTATATGGAAATAACCGTTGAACCTTGAAACAGTTTTATGATGTTTATGATCACCAAAACAAAGATATTTTAGTTTTATGTTGTTTTTTATCACCAAAATGAAGATATTTTCAATCTAACATGCTCTAAAAGCTCATTTTCATTCCGATAAACATATCAAAGATTTGAAAATCTTGAAGTACTTCTTAGGATTTGAAGTGGCTCGTTTAAAAGATGTGATTTATTTGAATAAAATGAAGTACAAATTGGAGCTTATTTCAGAGGCTGGTAAGGCAGGGGCAAAACCTTGTGATACTCCAATTGTCACGCCCCCGAGCCCGGGCCCGCGGCTGCGTGACTGCACAATGGGCCCCTATAGCAATTACTTCATTTTCGCCCTCGCTTTACGAAAATGATTAACCCAAGTTGCTATAGAAATCCATTGTAGCCCTTTATAAACTCATTTTAAATCTTTAATTTTTCAGATGTGGGACAAGGGTATCACAATCACCCCTCCTTCGCGGCCTGACCTCTCGATCCACCAGCACCGAGAATCTAGAGGTGACTCCTACAGGTTCAAGAGGTGGCTCCCGTCATGTAGCACTTTGCCCTGCAGGTTCAAAAGGTGGCTCCCATTCACGTAACACTTTGCCATGCATAGCACTTATTTCCCGGTGTTCCATGCCGGTGACCGGCTCTGATACCATTCTGTCACGTCCCCGAGCCCGGGCCGCGGCTGCGTGACTGCACAATGGGCCCCTATAGCAACTACTTCGTGTTCGTCCTCGCTTTACGAAAATGATTAACCCAAGTTGCTATAGAAGTCCATTGTAGCCCTTTATAAACTCATTTTAAATCTTTAATTTTTCAGATGTGGGACAAGGGTATTACACCAATGGAACAAAATTTAAGATTGACAACCGAGGAGTATGATGACAGTGCCAAGATAGAAGATTCACGTGATGCTTTGGTTACTGATGTAGGGGCGTACAGAATAACGAAAGGTCGATTATTGTATATTACAGTTACTAGACCATATATTTGCTTTGTGGTGCAACACTTGAGCTGGTTTATGCACGCACCAAAGATGTCACACATGGAGACATCAACCAGAGTATTGAGATACTTGGAAGCTACACTTGGACTCAGGATTCTCATATCAGTTCGGAGTTCAATATCCTTGAAAAAATATCGCCATTCAGATTGGGCAACATGACCCACAACAAGAAAATCAATCACTGGATATTACATTAAAATGGGAGATTCTGATATCATGGAAAACAAAGAAACAATCAACTGTGTCAAGATCATCGGCAGAAGCAGAGTACAGAGCTATGGCTACCACTATGTGTAAAATAATCTGGATTTGTGGGATACTGAAGGATATGGGCTTACAGTTTACACTGCCAGTTACATTACATTGTGACAGCAAAATGGCGATACATATAGCAGCAAATCTGCTCTAACATGAAAGAACGAAATACATAGAAACAAATGTCACTTGGTGAGAGACAAGATAAGCAAAAAGTGAGTGGAAACTGGCACATTTCCACAAACCAGCACTCGACGGACATATTTATCAAGGCAATGGGTATTTTAGCGGCTAATATTGTGTGTATTAACATTCGTACGAATAGTACAGATTACATATTGTAACAACCAATCGAAATATAGCGGAAAATAATTTTTGAAAAATATGTTTTTAAAAATTAAATTAGGGAAAAAGGTGTTTGGACCTTTTGGTTGTTTTTCTATGACATGTTTTGGATGTGAGTCTTAAAATATCGATGTATCGTGCTATTATGTTTTTAGTTGTTCTCTGAATCTTTCAAAATGTAAGGGGCAAAAAAATCATTTATAGAGTTTCAATATGATCTTGTTATAGTAATTTTTTTTATATTGATAAAAATTTAAAAGTTTAAAATAAGAATTATACGGAGGAGTTCGAAAAATTGGGTGAACTCATATATTTTGGCAAAATGAGACGAAATGCAATTTTTATTTTTGGATAATGAAAAGTCTGTGAATGGTATCATTCTTGGCAAAAACTTGTGTGAGACGGTCTCACGGATCGAATTCGTGAGACGGAGCTCTTATTTGGATTATCCATGAAAAAGTATAATTTTTTATGCTAAGAGTATTACTTTTTATTGTAAATATGGGTAGAGTTGACCCGTCTCACATATTAGTATCCGTGAGACGGTCTCACATGAGACCTACTCATCATTCTTTGGAGATTTTTTTTTTCTTTTTATGATGTGAGAGTTCACAACTGCTATTTTCAGATGCATACTAGGTAAATATCCAGATTAATGTTATAATATGCAGACCACGTTAGTCAGATAAACTACAATGTACATGCTTTGTGTGAAAAGCTAATTCAAAATGATGTTATTTGGGAGAATCCAACTATTAAATATTGGTCAAGCTCTCAGCTATTCCATCAATTCGGACACCCATTTCGGAGCACTTTGTAGACGTTTTCATGTTCGGAAGTGAGATATGATATTAAGATCTAATCTAAAAAAAATCATAGTTTACATATAGTTCATCTGGAAATTGACATAAGGATTCTAAGTTTGGGACGTGGTCTCGGATTCAAAATCTAATTATAACAACACCACTACCTAAAGAGTGTGTCTCATGTGAGACCGTCTCACGGATCTTAATCCGTGAGACGGGTCAACCCTACTCATATTCACAATAAAAAGTAATATTATTAGCATAAAAAGTAATACTTTTTCATGGATGACCCAAATAAGATATCCGTCTCACAAATATGACCCGTGAGACCGTCTCACTTAAGTTTTTGCCCTAAAAAAAACCTCTTTGGAATCAAACCCAAAAATAATATCTCATTTTACCTTATGTTCTAACCAAAGACTCTTATATTACATTAGATTCCAGAAATTTAAATAAATCTTTTATTATATCAATCTGATTCCAAGTTACAAATAAATATAGATCATGTCATAGTAAGGAAAATAATTTAGCACGAATTCTTTAGCCTGTCATTCAGGCTAATCACTGAAATATTTAAATTAAAAACAAAAATAAAAACAATAAACTTACAAAGTTGTAAGCAGAACTTCAAGCTTTTATTGATTTACTTCAGAAGGGTTGTATACAAGAGAGAGTAGAGAGAGGGGAGCAAACTCAACCGTGTCCATCTAAGAACACAGAAATAGCCTATATATAGATAGAAGAGCCGGACATCAAACCCCGGATTCCATCTCAAAATAAAAATAGTAAATGCTTTATTAAAGCAAAAGTAACATGGTTACAAAATTCAAAAAGTAAATAGTAATATGCCACCCACTTTTTGTCATGATATGTCATGATGATGTGTTATTCCACCAACTCTTGAATAGTGAGATTCCACTTTCAACGATTCTAATCATCTTTGGTATTATCTTTGAGAGATTTCTTCAAACTTTCAAATATATCCTCAATTTGAGATAATTGAGGAATATCCTCATCTGGATCCTGTGCATCATGCATCTTCATTAGATGTATGAATTGATTATTACTGGAATTTGAAGCCATTGATTTGTCTGATTCAATTGATTTGTCTGATTTTGAATCGGAGCATCCCATATTCTTATAAAGATCTTTTTTCATTTCATCAATGTAGATTTCTACCATCTTCTCTTTAGAATAGATCTCTAAATATTTTTGAGTCAAAATTTTAAATGGACTCATTGCATCTTTCTCTTTTTGTTGTTGATTCAACAAATCTTTCTGATATGAAGAAATTTTTTCTTCCATTTGAAGTAAGGTGTCATGACCATGAAGTTTTCCAGATACTGGATCTTCTCGTAACATTTTATCCCAAAATTTTGTAGAGCTAGTTCTCCATAGACAAGGGATACCTTCATCTGTATAACCAAATTCTGGCTGCCATTCCAGATCCATGGAATACCGAATTCCATGAAGAATAGGCATAAAGTCTTTCCATCAATCCAATGTTCAGAAAAACTTTTTGTAATAATTGGTGCAACATTCAACCAAGTATCAAATGGTTTTATAAAAACTCTGGCAAAATCTTTGCTGATGGACCAAATATTTTCCACCAAATAAAAAACCAATTTGGAATAGGATAATGGAAAACATTTTCACAAATCTTAAGAAACCATGTATGTTTCCTTTTTTCATTTTCATATAATAAAGTTTTATTAAAACTTTCAATATAATCCCAGAAATTGAATTTAAAACTGGTTTTATGATTTTCTGAGTAAAACTCTTTTTCAACCAATGGAGATATACCCCATTCTTCAATAGATATAATCTTTTTGATAATAAACTTAGAGAAGTTATAACTTCCTTTTTGTTGAGTATTACTGAAAAAGTGAGTAATATCAACACTTTTTGTAGATATGAGAAGATTCTCATAATATCCTCTTTGCTTATAAGCACCATATACATATGATGTATTGGTAAAATATCTTTCCATAATAATCCAAGGAGTTTTTTCCCATTGGATATCTTTTTCTTCTATAAGAAGAATTAATTCTTTATGTTTTGACTCTGTATAAAGAGCTGTATCATTATCATCTTCTTTGATGATATTAGCATATGATGCTGAAGACTGAGAATCAGAATTATTTTTCTGCTTTTGTTTCAAGAATTCTTGAAATTCATTGTATAACTCATTCTGCTCAGTATTACTGGCTGATGAACTTGATAAGTTTTGGGCTATTAGCCTCTGTTTTCCATGTTGTGCTATAATATTAGGGGGTTTTCCCCTACCACCTCGCCCTCTATAAGAGGACTCTCCTCTGCCTCGAGAGTACATATCTGTAGATGAAAACATTAAGATAAATATTCTCGAGTTAAGAAATCTGGTAGATGATTATCTTCACCTTTTTTATAAATGATCTCAAAATCAAAAGGAGCTAAATGAGCCTGCCATCTTGCAAACATTTGTTTAGAAACATCATGTTTAAAATCTTTATTAAACATAAACTTTGCAGATTTGCAATCAGTTTTTATGATAAACTTTTGATTATATAAATCATCTTGAAATTTTAAAATACATCTAACAATAGCTAAAATTTCTTTTGCTACTGTAGAGTAATTTTTCTGGGCATTATTCCATTTCTCAGAATAAAATCTTATAAGATATTCTTGTTTAGTTTGGGGATCTTTTTGTTTCAAAATACCACCAAAACCTATATCTGAGGCATCTGTTTCTACAATTTTATCTCATAAGGGATTTGCCAGCATAAGACAAGGAAGATTTTTAACTTTATCTTTAATAATTTGAACATCTTTAGTATGCTTATCTGTCCAAGGTAAAGGATTTTTCTTAAGTCTATCATATAAGATAGCAGAATCTTTAGTAAGATTTTGAATATAAGGAGAAATATAATTTAAACTTCCTAAAAATCTTTGCAACTGAGTCTTATCAGTAATTATATCAGGAAATTTTGAACCAAATTCAATACTTCTTTGAATACGAATTATTTTTCCTTTTTCAATCATATGACCAAGAAATCTAATATTAGTTTGAAATAAAATCATTTTAGATTTTGAAATAACAAGACCATTTTGAATAACAATATTTTTAAACATTTCTAAGTGTTTAAAATGTGTTTCAATATCATTGGAAAACACTAAGATATCATCTATATAAACAATTATAAAATTGCTATAGTTATAAAAAAATATCATTCATAATTTGTTGAAATTCTGAAGGGGCATTTTTAAGGCCAAATGACATTACTGTCCATTCATAATGTCCTACTGGAACATTAAAAGCAGTTTTATATCTTTCAGATTCTTGTATTTGAATCTGCCAAAATCCTGATTTTAAATCAAATTTGGAAAATATAATTGCATGAACTAATCTGTCTAATAAATCTTTTTTATTAGGAATAGGATGCCTAATCCATTTCAAAACCTTATTAAGAGGTTTATAATTTATAACTAATCTAGGAACTCCTCTTTCCTGCTCTGAATGTTTATTAACATAAAAAGCAGTACAAGACCAAGGAGATTGAGAAGGTTTTATTAAACCTTTATCTAACAAAGAATGAATTTCATTCTTACATAATTCTAAATATTCAGAATTCATTTGACAAGGACGAGCCTTGGTAGGAATATTTCTTTCATCAAAATTCTCTTCATATGGAAGAGAGATAATATGCTTCTTACGATTCCAAAAAGCATTTGGAAGATCATTACATATTTCTAATGAAAATTTATTATAAATAATTTTTATTTTTTCCTGTAATTTAGGATTCTGTAATTTTTCATCAATTGTAAGAAATTTTATTTCTTCTTTTAAAGAGTTTATTTGAAAGGTTTTTCTTTCAATCTGTTCTTGTAGTTCATTTAAAATTCTATGAACATGTTTAGTTATGAACTTAAAAGAAATAGGATTACCTTGATAAGTTCCTATTATACCTGTTTCATCAACATAGGTTAAAGGATAAATTTGATAAATAAAAGGGAGACCAAGTATAAGTTGGCTAGAAATGTCTTTCGCTAATAAAAAACTGGTTTGTATACATTTTTTATCTTTGCAAATATAAGCTTTAGGTAATTTATAATTTATTTCTAAAGGTTCTCCTCCTGCATGAGAGAGAGAATGAGTAGTTTTATGAAAATATTTTGTTGGAATTAATCATTCCTGTATAACATTTAAATCTGCACCACTATCTATCATAGCAATGAAATTCTTTTTATAAGAATTATCAATTAATAAAGTAATATTAGTATACCATTTTTGAGATATTATCATACTTAAAACAGATAAATGTTTCTGATTATTATCAGGAAATGAAATATCTTGAATATTTTCAAAACTTTCAGAAATTGAATTGTTATGATTTTCAATGACTGAAATACGATAATTTAAACTATTATTATTATCATGTAAAAATTTTACTTGTTGTTTAAGATTTTCAATCTCTTTAACTAAATCCTGTATAGTAACTGGATTTTGTTGACTATATTTTTTCTGTAAAAGATTTTTAATTTCTTTCATAGAATAAGCTTGTTCTTGTTTAACAAGAATGTTATTATCATTATTGCTTGTTGAAGCAGTATTTTCCATTTGATCAATAATTGTAGATTTTAATATTGGGTCCTTAATCATTTTAAGGAATTCTAAAATATTATTGTTAGTTAAAACATTAATATTTAAATCTTGAAATTGAGACATAATTTTATAAAACTCATCATTTTTATTATTATCCTCTATAGGACTTATACAAGATTTTCCTTGTATACAATTATTGCATTCTTCTAAATCAGAAATATCTGATTCATTATCCAGAATTTCTTCTGAATTATAGGATTCTGAAGAATTCTCAGTTTCACTATCAGAATTATTATTAGAATCCATTTATAACGGCCCGAAAATACTTACTTGAAAATTTGCGGAAATTTAAAAATTTTCTTTTAAACTAAGTGAAGTATCAAATTCATAAAATAAACTTTTAAATAATGTTTAATGTTTAAAAATAGCAGCGGAAGAATTTAATGTTTGCAAAGTAACAATTTAAAATAATTCAACAAGAGATAAAATGTTTGAGCATTAAAAATAAAATGGCAGGTGCTGAAACTGAGGTCCTCGGGTGCCACTACTGCCGACCCAAGCTAGCTCACTGGTCCCCGCCCTCGGTCCTGACACCATCAGTACCTACAACAATCAAGTCTAGTGAGTCTAAAGACTCAGCATGCATATATCGTAAATAACGAGTAAATAATACATTAAAATTTGCATGGGAGAAAAATTATCATGTCATGAGGCATAATCGTGAAAATAATTTATCATGAGCAATTATAATACGTGCATAGCTGAACTGAAAAACTCATGGTAGAAATGTTTGCTCCTTGGAGCCCTGTACTGAAATAACTTGTAATAAATTTTCTGGTGAGATTATGGTCTATGCAAGTGGTCCCTGAACTGAACTGAACTGAGCTGACCGATACTGGGGACCGGACCGATACTGGGGATCGGATTTGCGTCTGATCAGACTACTGCCACAGTACTGGGTGAAACAACTGAACTGACCGGTAACTGGTGACCGGGCCGATACTGGGGACCGGACTTAAGCATGATAGTAAAGTGACCACAAGCAATATCGCATAAATCTCAAAATTTGTATTTGCACGTAATATAATTAAATAACATAATTAAATATGAACAATTTCGATCTTCTTCCATTAAAATCACGTACTTGTGATATTTAAAAATACCTATATGACTTGATTGAAGAGTGAAAGAAGATATAAACATGCCTTGGTTTGTTTTGACTGAAAACAAACAAAATAACGACTCGGCGCGGCGGAGACAGAGTGCTCTTCTCTTCCTCACTTAATTCCTTTAAATTAAGCATGCACCATAATTATTATAATAGCGTAAAAATCGTAAACGTGATGCATGAACATTTAAAAATATCATGATTTGTGCTCAAGGCGCTGTCTGGAACAAAAATCTTATTATGGGTGCAAAATGATCATTTTGCCCCTGAGAACCCAAAAATTATCGTTTCAACTTTGGACCTCTAAAATTGACCCGAAGCTTGTCAAACTCCATAATTGTCCCAAAACATATTTAAAAATATTCTTAGACGTAAACTCGAGCCCATTTCATAACTTAACCGATTCGTTTTTGAAACTTGGACCGGGGTTCTGGTTTTAACCCGAATCGACTCGAAACTTAATCAAAATTTTCCCAACTAGAACAATAATTTAAACAACTCAATCTAAACCATTTACTACTTAATTTATGTCATCTACATTCATTATATTTCGGCCAGCAACTACCACCATTCCTAAATCTCTCGGTCCACTCCCTCCTTGAACCCTTAATATCCAACACTTGTCCCCAACCCTTTTTATATTCGGTGCCCTTCAACCTTCACGTGTCCACCCTTTATGGCTCACCTCTAAGACCTTCATGGACCTCCTAAACCACGCCAACTCGAAGCATGAAGCTGTTGCACTAGTCCTACGCCGAAATCGGTCGAAGCTAGCACACCTTCTCTCGCTCAAACTATATCTCCAAGGACCGAGCTTCTCTCTCAACCAAACACCCATGGCTCACTCCTAACATCTTACCAGACTTTACAAGGACTGAAAGACAGTTTGTTTCAAGCCCATGTACGGCGAAACCTTCATAACCCCGATCAAATCCATTTCTTCCTCCTAACCCCAAGTTCGCTTGGTCCACTACAAGATCCGTTCCAGATTCATTCCCACCCATTAAATAACTCTTAAACCTTCTATAGATTACGTCCATATGATCCACTCCATGACAGCTCCTTCAAACAGCATAGATCGATGGTTATATGGTAGTAAAAGAATGCAATTTCGTGTATTTCAAAGTAACCCATAAGCAGATCGTTGGGTCCTTATTATATCATGCAAGATCCCTAAAAAAACATGTATTATGATATGAATGATGAGAAAGTGAAGGTAGAAGGCATGCCTTGATGATTTTGCGAAACAAACAAGAAAATGCACGTCCGAGGCTCGAGGGAAGACTTGATCTCAATGGTAAATGATGGAACCGACTTCTTGCTGGTGTAGCTCACGGGGAGGATTGTGAGTGGAGGGGGTGGGCGGCAGATACAATAATTTAGGGTTAAGGGAAGCTTAGGAAAATAATTATGTAGTTAATAACAAGATAATGGGCCTTAATTTTGTAATTAAAGGTTTAAAAAGATACTAAGCTTAAAAGTAGGCCCATTAAATCCGAACACACTCCCGTAAAATATTTCGAGTTGAAAATATTTTGAAAATACTAGCCGAACCCTTAAAGAGTCCTCCGATTCGATAAAATTTGCGTACCGATTAAAAATAAAATCTTACGGGTAAAAACACCCAAAAATTCTCATTTTTGTAAAATACACTTAAAAATGCTTTAACTTAATTTATAAAAATAAATCATGTAATAAAATAATTTTTCTGAAAATTCTCCGATCTCCGTTCCTCGATCGAACGTGAAATGCACCTAGAAATCTTAATGCGTGAACTTTTCAAATTTCATGAATTAAATTCTACCATGCATGAATTGTGTATAAAATGCATAAAAATAATTAAACATAAATTAATGAAATAGTCATGCATTTAATGCTTCAAAAGAATTTAATAAAATACTGAAGAAATTTAATAACTTGCATGGATGCCAACTTTTTAAATTATAATCACTAACATGCTAAATTACCACTTCTTAAATAAGCTTTTATTAACTTATCTCAATACTCCATCTCCAGTCCGGCCTCACTTATTTAACTGAAAAGATAACAATTAAACTACTACGTAAAATAAATAAATTTAAAGAAAAGAATTTAAATACTCATGCAATAAAATAATTTTTATTTAATTACTAGAAATTATGCATGGCTTATACGTAGTCTAAGTTACGGGTTCTACACCATTATTATTTTAAATAATGTTTCTTTTAGATTATCATCTATATCTAAATTATTAATTTTGTTTTTAGCCCAACACTGATTAGCATAATGTCCTGGCTTTTTACATTTTCTACAAATTATTAATTTATTTTTGTATTTATCTTTTTTCCTATCAGCTTTAGCTGATTCACGAATATCTTTTCTTTTCTTTTTTCTTTCTTTTTGTCTTTCAGACAAATGTCTTTTCTTATAAATCTTATCATCCTTATCTTTTATTTTTTTCTTACCTTTATTAGGTAAGTCCATACCAAATTGATCACAAAATTTACCTAGTTGTTTTTTCTCAAGTAAATTCTGTCTTTTAATTTGATTATTTAATTTTAATTCATTACAGAGAGCTAAACCCTCTTGAATACAAGTATTTATCAAATTACCATAAGTATAATTATCATAGGAGATATTTATATCATCCTTTCTTAATACTTTTCTAACCCTTTCAGCAAATAAGAAAGGTAAGCCATCTATGAATTTAGCTTTCCACAGACTATTATTACAGTCTGGAATCTCATAAATTCGAGATAAGAAAGTATCTTTATACCATCTAAAATCAGTAAGTGTTTTACATTTTAGATTACTTAATAAAGTTCTAATTTGTTCACTATTATCAGTGAATTTTCCTGTGAAATGTTCAATCATAGTTAGTATTAATGTATATACTACATTTTCTGATTGAATATTATTTTCCAATTTTATGGAATTAAATATTTCATCTTTTTGAGAATAATGTAGATAATTATCCCACCAACCTTTAAGTTGGCCAGTAAATCATGCTGTTATCATTTTAGCAATATTCTTATCAGTATTACCTGATGATTTACACACAGTACTATACATTAGCATTCTGTGAGCAGTATTATAAATTTGCCTATCACTATAACCATCAATATTCCATTCATAAATATTTTTCCCATTATAGCTATTAGAATAAATATATTCATTTTCTTCAATGAGAACATCCATGGGAGTAGGTTTATTATAGTAATATTTAGATATAGTAGGTCTATCAGCCCATTTGATTTTATGAATTTCATTATCAGAATGATTATTAATCTTATCTAATTCTTCAAATTCTTCATTAAGAGTATTTAAATTAAGATTTCTAAATTTTTCTTCTAATAATTTTTCTATATCAGAAACAAAAGATTTAAATTTAAAATCCTTAATATCAGGAGGGGATTGAATGGATGAGGTAGCAACAGAAACAATATTATTTTCTGGTTCTTCTATATGAACATCTGGTTTAATTTTATTAATAGCTAAAATAATTTTATCAATACGATCTTTAAGAGAATTTATCTCTTCTCCTATAATCGTAAGATATAAATTTGTATAATTTTGTTTTTCAATTATCTGATTAATATGTTTAACAGTTATTTGTAACATATCATTCTCAAATAATTTTGAAAAAACAGTAAAATTTAAAATTTTATTATTCTTTTCTATTATAAAAGATTGTTGAGGAGGATAAACAGATTTTTGAATCTGTCCCGAAGAAAGTTTATAATTTCTTTCAAGAATAGAAATATAATCTATAATAAATGTTTTAAAAAACCAAGGAACAAAATGTATTAATTTATTCTGGTTTTCACAATATTTATAAAATGTTGAAACTATATATTCAAACTCTTTTTCAGAAAAACTTTTAAAGTACCAATTTCTGAAAGATTCCCATTTGGGTAAATAAAATTCTGCATTGATCTTTGCTCTAGCAGAAGATCCTTTAGTAAAATCAATCTTTGATTTACTATCCATTAAATACTAAAATTCATTTCTGAAACTGTATCAGTTTCTCTAACTTTTTGAAAGTTACTTTTATGAACTATATTATTTTGATTTATTATTAAATCATCTACTGTATTAGTAGATTCTAATTCTTCTCTAACTTGAGAAGTAGAAGCTCTAGAAGTTTGTGGTATATCTACCATATAATCTAGAGGAGAAATAAAAGAGTGACTAGATCTTGATCTAGCATAAACAGAAGAGGGTAATAATCTTCTTTGTTCATTATTAAACTGTATTTGAACAGATCCTTCATTAGTTTGTATGACTTGTTCTAAATCTCTATTTATTATAGGATTTCTAGGAACAGCTTGTTCAATTATCCAGTTTTCTGGAAATTCTATTTCTTCCCATTTTATAGATCTACGAGTTGTAATATTAGATCTATTAAAATTGGTTTCTATAAGAATAGTTTCATTTAATTTTTTATCTATTCTTTTACACATAGGATTTAGTGTAAATAATGGTTTAAAATAAATACGATAACAAATACATATTACTTCTGTTCCAGGAGTATAATTATAACCATGAGTTTTAATATTTAATGTTAAAGCATCTAATATATTTGGATCAAACAAAGATAAAGATAAATTTGGATAAACATCAAAATATACTGGACCATGTGCCAGACTAGATTGAATTATTCCCATAAGGGATTGTTTCCAATTTAAATTTCTTCCATCTCTTAAAGCTGCTATGAAGCTTTCTGGTAAACCTTCTAATGTTAAAGGTCTAAAAGCAATTTGAATTAATCCTATATGAATAAATTTATAATTTTTCATATAAGGTATAATATCTTTATTATTTAACAATCTTATCACCATTTCATTATTATGAAGAGGTACAGATGATTATGTAGTTTTAACTACTTGTTTAAAACCAATTCTTTCAAAAGTTCCTAACTTATAGATCATTTTAGATTCTATCTTAGGAATAGTCCATTTATTCAATAAATCTAAATTTTCAGGTAAATCATATTCTTCATTTAAACTGTTATGAACAGTTTCTTTCATACTGAAAATATTCATTTGAATAAAAAGTGCTAAATTATTAACCAGACTATTTCCATGGCTCTGATACCTGAGCCATCTGAGGCTTGGAATCAAAGAAGAATATGATACGTGGCATTGTTTTACCAAACTTTTCCTTAGTGGCTTTCGCACACATGGAAGTTATTGGTTTCCAGCCTATATACCATTTTCAACTCAAATTGAGCTAAGAAAAGGAGAAATTTAAACTCCAAAATAATAATGAACATAAGATTCTTGCTTGGAATTTTACAAAACATAAAAGGATTTACGAAAGATATACCAGAGAAATTAAACAACAGAGGATTTATCGAGGGCCCAAAGAATCATAAATTCATAAAAAATCACCCATAAACGCCTTAAACGCCATTTCTCGGCTAAGCAGACTGAAGGGCTACAACATGAATTTACTTTTCCCGGATAAACTCAAACCTTGTGTTCACTATTTCCTGGTTCATCTTCTTACCTTATGTTCTAACCAAAGACTCTTATATTACATTAGATTCCAGAAATTTAAATAAATCTTTTATTATATCAATCTGATTCCAAGTTACAAATAAATATAGATCATGTCATAGTAAAGAAAATAATTTAGCACGAATTCTTTAGCCTGTCATTCAGGCTAATCACTGAAATATTTAAATTAAAAACAAAAATAAAAACAAAAATAAAAACAATAATTTTACAAAGTTGTAAGCAGAACTTCAAGCTTTTATTGATTTACTTCAGAAGGGTTGTATACAAGAGAGAGTAGAGAGAGGGGAGCAAACTCAACCGTGTCCATCTAAGAACACAGATGTGAAGGCCCTAAAACTTCTTGCTTGAAAATTTGCGGAAAATTAAAAATTTTCTTTTTTAAAAGAACTTAAATGGCCACTTTCATAAAGTCAACTGATAAACAAAGTCAAAGTTTAAAATATCGCAGCGGAAGAAAATAAAGTTGCCAAAAATCACAATTTAAAAATGTCCAACGATTGATAAAAATATTGTTTGAGAAATAAAATAGCAACTGCTGCACTGAGGTCCTCGGGTGCCACTACTGCCGACCCAAGCTGGCTCACCGGTCCCCGCCCTCGGCCCTAGCCTCATCAACACCTACAACAATCAAGTCTAGTGAGTCTAAAGACTCAGCATGCATATATCACAGGTAACGAATAAAATCTGAAGTAAAATATGCATGGGGCAAAATATCATGTCGTGAGGCATACTGAAAATGATCTGTAATCATGCTGAAAATAAACTGATCTGAGCAATTATAATACGTGCATAACTGAACTGATAATCATAATAAAAATATTTGCTCCTTGGAGCCTGTACTGAAATAACTGGTAAAATTTTCTGTTGAGATTATGTTTTACGCCTGTGGCCACTGCATTAAGCTGAACTGATCGGTAACTGACTACCGGAGAGCCTGGAACTGAGCTGGCGGTCACTGAAGACCCGATGGTACCAACCTGAACTGAGCGGTCACTGAAGACCCGATGGTACCAACCTGAACTGAGCGGTCACTGGCGACTGTAAAAATAATGCTCCCACATAGTGAATGAACCACAAGCCATATCGCATAAATCTAAAAAATAATCATTTTCTATTTAATGCACGTAATATAATTAAATCGCATACTGAAATATCTTGTATTAAAATCATGTACTTGCGATATTTAAAAATATCTATATGGCTTGATTGAAGAGTGAAAGAAGATATAAACATGCCTTGGTTTGTTTTGACTGAAAACAAACAAAATAACGACGCGGCACGGCGGAGACGGAGTGCTCTTCACTTCCTCACTTAATTCTTTTAAATTAAGCATGCACCATAATTATTACAATAGCATAAAAATCGTAAACGTGATGCATGAACATTTCAAAAATATTATGATTTGTGCTCAGGGCGCTGCTAGGACTAAAATCTCACCTCGGGTGTAAAATGACCATTTTGCCCCTGGAAACCCAAAAATTATCGTTTCAACCCTGGACCTCTAAAATTGACCCGAAGCTTACCAAACTCCTTAAGATATCCCAAAACATATTTAAAAGTATTCCTAAACGTAAACTCGAGCCCAAACCAAACTTAATCTATTCGTTTTAAAACTTGGACCGGGGTCCCGGTTTTAACCCGAACCGCACCGAAACTTAACCAAAACTTTCCCAACTTTTTAACACACTTAATGAACATCTAAAAGTTCCTAAAGATCTCAAATTCAGCCCTTAGACACTTCAATAAAATCATGAATGGTTGCTGGAAAATTCCAGCAAGTTTCCCACCATGAATCTTGTGCACCAAATTCGTGTTTTAACGTTCTTAGACCGAATCATTGAGGACCAGCCATGACTCGACTCTGCCTAGACCTCCCTAGAACCCTGCTGGACTCACTAGACGCTAGCCTACAGCCCCACGACAGCTGCGCCAAGCCTACAGCCCTTAGCCCTGAAAACCCATCAAAACCGAGAATGCTCCACTCGAGACTCCCCCTCTAGCATGGGATCGACTTGGTGCAGGAGTGGTTCCAGCGATTGTTGAGCCTCTTAGTGGCGTGTCACAGACCCATCAGGGCCTGGTCTATGCCTCGTTTCAGCCCCTGCATCGCCAGCCTCACCACTCTCTCGATCTCTCAACAAAACCAAGCACACTCGAAGCACACCCCTCGGCCTAAGCACGCTCCCACACCAAACGTGATTCCAGCAACTTTCTAAACACCATGACAGCAACTTGGCACCACCAGCAGCCTCTAAACACTCAAGAACCGCAGCCCCTTGCCCAAAAATCAGAATGGAACGTGAGCAGCAACATAAGAATGCAAGAACACATGAAAATTCGATAATCCTTCCTACACTTGCTTAGATCGAGAGTTTCACAAACAACAAGCATATAACAGCATATATATATATATATCGTGCAAGATGCAGAGATGATGATGCGTGGCTTGCCTTGTGAGTTCTTTGTAAGAGAGCCAAGCAAAGGGACACGCCGAATGGGAAGAAAATGGAGGCACCGAGCTTTGTGGTGGAAATGCACGAAGAAACTTTCTGGTTGGAGGGGAGGGGAGGTGTCGGCTGAATGGGGGAGGTTAATGACTAGGTTTAGGGTTAATTAGAGTTTATGTGTTAATTATATAGTTAGGAAAAATGTTAATGGGCCAAGAGTTGGATTTAAAAGGGAGTAAAATGAATTTAGGGCCCATTAAGCTTAATACAGGCCTATTAAGTCTAAACGCACTCCAAAAATATATTTCGAGTTGGAAAGATTTTGAAAATAATAGCCGAACCATTAAAAAGTCCCCCCCGATTCGATAAAATTTGCGTACCGCTAAAAATAAAGTCTCGCGGGTAAAAATACCCTAATAAAATCCTATTTTAGAAAAATACACTTAAAATGCTCTAAATTAATTTATAAAAATAATTCGTGAAATAAAATAAATTTCCTGAAAATTCCCTGGTCTCCGATCCTCGATCGAACGTGAAATGCAACTTAAAATTCTAATGCACGAACTTTTAGAATTTCGTGAAGCAAATCCTACCATGCATGAATTATGCATAAAATGCATAAAATAATTAAACATGACTTTATTAACTTATCTCAATACTCCATCTCCAGTCCGGCCTCACTTATATACTGAAAAGATGACGATTAAACTACTGCGTAACATAAATAAATTTAAAGAAAAGAATTTAAATACTCATACAATAAAAATCATTTTAATTTTAAATATTAGAATTATGCATGGCTTATGCGCAGTCTAATTTACGGGTTCTACAACAGAAATAGCCTATATATAGATAGAAGAGCCGGACATCAAACCCCGGATTCCATCTCAAAATAAAAATAGTAAATGCTTTATTAAAGCAAAAGTAACATGGTTACAAAATTCAAAAAGTAAATAGTGATATGCCACCCACTTTTTGTCATGATATGCCATGATGATGTGTTATTCCACCAACTCTTGAATAGTGAGATTCCACTTTCAACGATTCTAATCATCTTTGGTATTATCTTTGAGAGATTTCTTCAAACTTTCAAATATATCCTCAATTTGAGATAATTGAGGAATATCCTCATCTGGATCCTGTGCATCATGCATCTTCATTAGATGTATGAATTGATTATTACTGGAATTTGAAGCCATTGATTTGTCTGATTCAATTGATTTGTCTGATTTTGAATCGGAGCATCCCATATTCTTATAAAGATCTTTTTTCATTTCATCAATGTAGATTTCTACCATCTTCTCTTTAGAATAGATCTCTGAATATTTTTGAGTCAAAATTTTAAATGGACTCATTGCATCTTTCTCTTTTTGTTGTTGATTCAACAAATCTTTCTGATATGAAGAAATTTTTTCTTCCATTTGAAGTAAGGTGTCATGACCATGAAGTTTTCCAGATACTGGATCTTCTCGTAACATTTTATCCCAAAATTTTGTAGAGCTAGTTCTCCATAGACAAGGGATACCTTCATCTGTATAACCAAATTCTGGCTGCCATTCCAGATCCATGGAATACCGAATTCCATGAAGAATAGGCATAAAGTCTTTCCATCAATCCAATGTTCAGAAAAACTTTTTGTAATAATTGGTGCAACATTCAACCAAGTATCAAATGGTTTTATAAAAACTCTGGCAAAATCTTTGCTGATGGACCAAATATTTTCCACCAAATAAAAAACCAATTTGGAATAGGATAATGGAAAACATTTTCACAAATCTTAAGAAACCATGTATGTTTCCTTTTTTCATTTTCATATAATAAAGTTTTATTAAAACTTTCAATATAATCCCAGAAATTGAATTTAAAACTGGTTTTATGATTTTCTGAGTAAAACTCTTTTTCAACCAATGGAGATATACCCCATTCTTCAATAGATATAATCTTTTTGATAATAAACTTAGAGAAGTTATAACTTCCTTTTTGTTGAGTATTACTGAAAAAGTGAGTAATATCAACACTTTTTGTAGATATGAGAAGATTCTCATAATATCCTCTTTGCTTATAAGCACCATATACATATGATGTATTGGTAAAATATCTTTCCATAATAATCCAAGGAGTTTTTTCCCATTGGATATCTTTTTCTTCTATAAGAAGAATTAATTCTTTATGTTTTGACTCTGTATAAAGAGCTGTATCATTATCATCTTCTTTGATGATATTAGCATATGATGCTGAAGACTGAGAATCAGAATTATTTTTCTGCTTTTGTTTCAAGAATTCTTGAAATTCATTGTATAACTCATTCTGCTCAGTATTACTGGCTGATGAACTTGATAAGTTTTGGGCTATTAGCCTCTGTTTTCCATGTTGTGCTATAATATTAGGGGGTTTTCCCCTACCACCTCGCCCTCTATAAGAGGACTCTCCTCTGCCTCGAGAGTACATATCTGTAGATGAAAACATTAAGATAAATATTCTCGAGTTAAGAAATCTGGTAGATGATTATCTTCACCTTTTTTATAAATGATCTCAAAATCAAAAGGAGCTAAATGAGCCTGCCATCTTGCAAACATTTGTTTAGAAACATCATGTTTAAAATCTTTATTAAACATAAACTTTGCAGATTTGCAATCAGTTTTTATGATAAACTTTTGATTATATAAATCATCTTGAAATTTTAAAATACATCTAACAATAGCTAAAATTTCTTTTGCTACTGTAGAGTAATTTTTCTGGGCATTATTCCATTTCTCAGAATAAAATCTTATAAGATATTCTTGTTTAGTTTGGGGATCTTTTTGTTTCAAAATACCACCAAAACCTATATCTGAGGCATCTGTTTCTACAATTTTATCTCATAAGGGATTTGCCAGCATAAGACAAGGAAGATTTTTAACTTTATCTTTAATAATTTGAACATCTTTAGTATGCTTATCTGTCCAAGGTAAAGGATTTTTCTTAAGTCTATCATATAAGATAGCAGAATCTTTAGTAAGATTTTGAATATAAGGAGAAATATAATTTAAACTTCCTAAAAATCTTTGCAACTGAGTCTTATCAGTAATTATATCAGGAAATTTTGAACCAAATTCAATACTTCTTTGAATAAGAATTATTTTTCCTTTTTCAATCATATGACCAAGAAATCTAATATTAGTTTGAAATAAAATCATTTTAGATTTTGAAATAACAAGACCATTTTGAATAACAATATTTTTAAACATTTCTAAGTGTTTAAAATGTGTTTCAATATCATTGGAAAACACTAAGATATCATCTATATAAACAATTATAAAATTGCTATAGTTATAAAAAATATCATTCATAATTTGTTGAAATTCTGAAGGGGCATTTTTAAGGCCAAATGACATTACTGTCCATTCATAATGTCCTACTGGAACATTAAAAGCAGTTTTATATCTTTCAGATTCTTGTATTTGAATCTGCCAAAATCCTGATTTTAAATCAAATTTGGAAAATATAATTGCATGAACTAATCTGTCTAATAAATCTTTTTTATTAGGAATAGGATGCCTAATCCATTTCAAAACCTTATTAAGAGGTTTATAATTTATAACTAATCTAGGAACTCCTCTTTCCTGCTCTGAATGTTTATTAACATAAAAAGCAGTACAAGACCAAGGAGATTGAGAAGGTTTTATTAAACCTTTATCTAACAAAGAATGAATTTCATTCTTACATAATTCTAAATATTCAGAATTCATTTGACAAGGACGAGCCTTGGTAGGAATATTTCTTTCATCAAAATTCTCTTCATATGGAAGAGAGATAATATGCTTCTTACGATTCCAAAAAGCATTTGGAAGATCATTATATATTTCTAATGAAAATTTATTATAAATAATTTTTATTTTTTCCTGTAATTTAGGATTCTGTAATTTTTCATCAATTGTAAGAAATTTTATTTCTTCTTTTAAAGAGTTTATTTGAAAGGTTTTTCTTTCAATCTGTTCTTGTAGTTCATTTAAAATTCTATGAACAGGTTTAGTTATGAACTTAAAAGAAATAGGATTACCTTGATAAGTTCCTATTATACCTGTTTCATCAACATAGGTTAAAGGATAAATTTGATAAATAAAAGGGAGACCAAGTATAAGTTGGCTAGAAATGTCTTTCGCTAATAAAAAACTGGTTTGTACACAGTTTTTATCTTTGCAAATATAAGCTTTAGGTAATTTATAATTTATTTCTAAATGTTCTCCTCCTGAATGAGAGAGAGAATGAGTAGTTTTATGAAAATATTTTGTAGGAATTAATCCTTCCTGTATAACATTTAAATCTACACCACTATCTATCATAGCAATGAAATTCTTTTTATAAGAATTATCAATTAATAAAGTAATATTAGTATACCATTTTTGAGATATTATCATACTTAAAACAGATAAATGTTTCTGATTATTATCAGGAAATGAAATATCTTGAATATTTTCAAAACTTTCAGAAATTGAATTGTTATGATTTTCAATGACTGAAATACGATAATTTAAACTATTATTATTATCATGTAAAAATTTTACTTGTTGTTTAAGATTTTCAATCTCTTTAACTAAATCCTGTATAGTAACTGGATTTTGTTGACTATATTTTTTCTGTAAAAGATTTTTAATTTCTTTCATAGAATAAGCTTGTTCTTGTTTAACAAGAATGTTATTATCATTATTGCTTGTTGAAGCAGTATTTTCCATTTGATCAATAATTGTAGATTTTAATATTGGGTCCTTAATCATTTTAAGGAATTCTAAAATATTATTGTTAGTTAAAACATTAATATTTAAATCTTGAAATTGAGACATAATTTTATAAAACTCATCATTTTTATTATTATCCTCTATAGGACTTATACAAGATTTTTCTTGTATACAATTATTGCATTCTTCTAAATCAGAAATATCTGATTCATTATCCAGAATTTCTTCTGAATTATAGGATTCTGAAGAATTCTCAGTTTCACTATCAGAATTATTATTAGAATCCATTATTATTTTAAATAATGTTTCTTTTAGATTATCATCTATATCTAAATTATTAATTTTGTTTTTAGCCCAACACTGATTAGCATAATGTCCTGGCTTTTTACATTTTCTACAAATTATTAATTTATTTTTGTATTTATCTTTTTTCCTATCAGCTTTAGCTGATTCACGAATATATTTTCTTTTCTTTTTTCTTTCTTTTTGTCTTTCAGACAAATGTCTTTTCTTATAAATCTTATCATCCTTATCTTTTATTTTTTTCTTACCTTTATTAGGTAAGTCCATACCAAATTGATCACAAAATTTACCTAGTTGTTTTTTCTCAAGTAAATTCTGTCTTTTAATTTGATTATTTAATTTTAATTCATTACAGAGAGCTAAACCCTCTTGAATACAAGTATTTATCAAATTACCATAAGTATAATTATCATAGGAGATATTTATATCATCCTTTCTTAATACTTTTCTAACCCTTTCAGCAAATAAGAAAGGTAAGCCATCTATGAATTTAGCTTTCCACAGACTATTATTACAGTCTGGAATCTCATAAATTCGAGATAAGAAAGTATCTTTATACCATCTAAAATCAGTAAGTGTTTTACATTTTAGATTACTTAATAAAGTTCTAATTTGTTCACTATTATCAGTGAATTTTCCTGTGAAATGTTCAATCATAGTTAGTATTAATGTATATACTACATTTTCTGATTGAATATTATTTTCCAATTTTATGGAATTAAATATTTCATCTTTTTGAGAATAATGTAGATAATTATCCCACCAACCTTTAAGTTGGCCAGTAAATCCTGCTGTTATCATTTTAGCAATATTCTTATCAGTATTACCTGATGATTTACACACAGTACTATACATTAGCATTCTGTGAGCAGTATTATAAATTTGCCTATCACTATAACCATCAATATTCCATTCATAAATATTTTTCCCATTATAGCTATTAGAATAAATATATTCATTTTCTTCAATGAGAACATCCATGGGAGTAGGTTTATTATAGTAATATTTAGATGTAGTAGGTCTATCAGCCCATTTGATTTTATGAATTTCATTATCAGAATGATTATTAATCTTATCTAATTCTTCAAATTCTTCATTAAGAGTATTTAAATTAAGATTTCTAAATTTTTCTTCTAATAATTTTTCTATATCAGAAACAGAAGATTTAAATTTAAAATCCTTAATATCAGGAGGGGATTGAATGGATGAGGTAGCAACAGAAACAATATTATTTTCTGGTTCTTCTATATGAACATCTGGTTTAATTTTATTAATAGCTAAAATAATTTTATCAATACGATCTTTAAGAGAATTTATCTCTTCTCCTATAATCGTAAGATATAAATTTGTATAATTTTGTTTTTCAATTATCTGATTAATATGTTTAACAGTTATTTGTAACATATCATTCTCAAATAATTTTGAAAAAGCAGTAAAATTTAAAATTTTATTATTCTTTTCTATTATAAAAGATTGTTGAGGAGGATAAACAGATTTTTGAATCTGTCCCGAAGAAAGTTTATAATTTCTTTCAAGAATAGAAATATAATCTATAATAAATGTTTTAAAAAACCAAGGAACAAAATGTATTAATTTATTCTGGTTTTCACAATATTTATAAAATGTTGAAACTATATATTCAAACTCTTCTTCAGAAAAACTTTTAAAGTACCAATTTCTGAAAGATTCTCATTTGGGTAAATAAAATTCTGCATTGATCTTTGCTCTAGCAGAAGATCCTTTAGTAAAATCAATCTTTGATTTACTATCCATTAAATACTAAAATTCATTTCTGAAACTGTATCAGTTTCTCTAACTTTTTGAAAGTTACTTTTATGAACTATATTATTTTGATTTATTATTAAATCATCTACTGTATTAGTAGATTCTAATTCTTCTCTAACTTGAGAAGTAGAAGCTCTAGAAGTTTGTGGTATATCTAACATATAATCTAGAGGAGAAATAAAAGAGTGACTAGATCTTGATCTAGCATAAACAGAAGAGGGTAATAATCTTCTTTGTTCATTATTAAACTGTATTTGAACAGATCCTTCATTAGTTTGTATGACTTGTTCTAAATCTCTATTTATTATAGGATTTCTAGGAACAGCTTTTTCAATTATCCAGTTTTCTGGAAATTCTATTTCTTCTCATTTTATAGATCTACGAGTTGTAATATTAGATCTATTAAAATTGGTTTCTATAAGAATAGTTTCATTTAATTTTTTATCTATTCTTTTACACATAGGATTTAGTGTAAATAATGGTTTATAATAAATACGATAACAGATACATATTACTTCTGTTCCAGGAGTATAATTATAACCATGAGTTTTAATATTTAATGTTAAAGCATCTAATATATTTGGATCAAACAAAGATAAAGATAAATTTGGATAAACATCAAAATATACTGGACCATGTGCCAGACTAGATTGAATTATTCCCATAAGGGATTGTTTCCAATTTAAATTTCTTCCATCTCTTAAAGCTGCTATGAAGCTTTCTGGTAAACCTTCTAATGTTAAAGGTCTAAAAGCAATTTGAATTAATCCTATATGAATAAATTTATAATTTTTCATATAAGGTATAATATCTTTATTATTTAACAATCTTATCACCATTTCATTATTATGAAGAGGTACAGATGATTATGTAGTTTTAACTACTTGTTTAAAACCAATTCTTTCAAAAGTTCCTAACTTATAGATCATTTTAGATTCTATCTTAGGAATAGTCCATTTATTCAATAAATCTAAATTTTCAGGTAAATCATATTCTTCATTTAAACTGTTATGAACAGTTTCTTTCATACTGAAAATATTCATTTGAATAAAAAGTGCTAAATTATTAACCAGACTATTTCCATGGCTCTGATACCATCTGAGGCTTGGAATCAAAGAAGAATATGATACGTGGCATTGTTTTACCAAACTTTTCCTTAGTGGCTTTCGCACACATGGAAGTTATTGGTTTCCAGCCTATATACCATTTTCAACTCAAATTGAGCTAAGAGTTGAAAATACATGACTTTAAGATATAGTGTGTATTTTATTAATGTTGAAATATTACTTAGTCATGTTTATATAATTGCATTAAAAATTAATAAAAATAATCTAATATGAAATATAAAATAATTCCATATTATAAAAAATCTAAATAAAACAATGAAAGAAGAATTTATGGTCATGTTTCGTTTTTTAAAAATAAAAAATAAAATATGAAAAAAAATACTGATTTCGACGCCATAAACCATAACCGGCCCGTGATTGGGCTGTTATAGAGATGTAAATGATCCAAACCAAACCAAACAGTATCAGGTTTGAGCTTGGTTTGTTTAAAACTGTTTGAGGCTCGAGCTCGATTCGAGCTTCTATTACTAGGCTCGAGCTTGGTTTGTATTGAAATTACTGAGCTCGTTAAAAGCTCGAGCTCGGCTCGTTAAAAGCTCGTTTAGCATGTTAATCTAGCCAGGCTCGAGCTTGATTCATTAATAGCTCGTTTAACATGTTTAACAAGCCTGGCTTGATCTCGTCTCATTTTCAATCTCGATAAGCATAGAATTGAGCTCGAGTTTGAGTTTGAATCGAGCTTCTTAAAAATTAAATATATCTATAAATTATTTTAAATCATGCATAAAAATAAAAATTCATTCATAAATAACCAAAGTGACACAAATAAGAGCAAAAAAAAAAGTATATTATTGAACATTCCAAAATCATGTTTGCGAGCCACCTAAACGAGCCGAGCTCGAGCTCGAGTACGAGCCACCTAAACGAGCTGAGCTCGAGCTCGCGAGCCTATTATCAAACATGTCTGCGAGCTCACGAGCCAAATATCCTTAGGCTTGAGCTTGGTTTGATTAAATTTTCGAGCTCAAAATCGAGCTTGGGCTTGGTTTGATATGATTAACAAACAAACTCAAACGAACTTTTTATCGAGCCGAGCTTCGAATAGCTCGCAAACCGTTTGGTTCATTTACATCCTTAGACTGTTACAATCACTGTTCCGGATCAAATCCGTTAACCTGGTTAACCGTTCCATCGACGACGGTCCGAGTCCATGGCAGGTCTATTTGTTAGTAGTTATGTAGTAAATGGGGGAACAATGTGAAGCGTTGATGTTGCCTTGCAACAACCAAAAATGTGCTTCAATTTGCAAGTAAAAATTTCAATTATTTATGAGATATTTATTCATGCAACTATATTTTTAACTTTCATATATATATATATATATATATATATATATGTATGTATATATATATATATGTATGTATGTATAATTTAATATATGTTGCAGACTTTGTCACATTTGTTTAAAGTAAATATATACATGCATATTATATGAATGTATACGAAGATCCTTTGAAATATTTTGAGGAAAAATGGAAACGTGGTTAATTGAATATTGATGGGCATGCATTAATTCAAACTCAGCGGTACTATAAATTAAATTCAGGTCTATAATTATTTGATTCCAAACTTATTTTCTAGATAAAATTAAGTTAATTAACATTAATTTATAAAAATATAAATTTTAATATTTATTTTCTAATCAATTATTTGATGCACAATTAGATGTTTACTATTTAAATTAATCGTAATATATCAAATATGTTATATTTTGCAAATAAATTAGGGATAATTGGAGAACAAATTTAATCGTCGTTCACATTCAAATTTAATTCGTGTTTCAAATTCCTTGACGAAATTATGAGTATATTGTGTTATTATTTTGACCTAAACATTTATTACTTAATTTTTATTGAATTCAATCATCATCGACTTTAAAACTACTCTTAATTTAATTATATTCTCAACTGAAAAACAAAACTTTCCTTGTAATACAAATGTTGAAGTACTTCTAATAATAGAAAAAAATAAAAATATTTTTTTTTAACGTAGTAGAAATATAACTAGAGAAAGTAAAAGAGATGGAATGAAATCATTGAAGTGCAAAGTGCTGGGGATTACGTCTGAAAGATAACGATAACGATAATGCTGATAATATAGTACCAAAAAAATACATAATTATAAACAAGAACACAGAGATTTACATAGTTCACCTAATATAGTCTACATCCACAGAACTACTGTAAATCTTTTATTTGAAGAAATATTACAATTATATACAAAACACTCAATATATCACAATCTTAACCCAGAGTATAATCGAGAATATATATTTTTTGTAATTCACACAAGAGAACCACTACACTCAACACAAAAAAAAAAAAAACTCTTCTTTCTTACTCTCTATTTTATAATGCGGTAAATCTTTGCTGGGATATATGGAAATGTTTGAATAACCTATCTATTTATAGATATAAATTCTTGTGTCAAAACGAGTTAAAATTTCTTCAACCAACCACTTTTTCGACAACTCAAGGTGCCACCACCAACCATCATAAATGCATAATGGTGGCAGCTCACCTAACATGTCTCTCACTTGAAGACTTGACTTTATTCATGTCTTCACATAATCAATGCAACAGTTCATATCTCTCTTTTTATATTCGCAGTCCAACTGAAGTTGAACATAACTTCAGTTTTTATGTGGTTACTTTCTTTGTGAATACTTAAGATAAATTCTTAATAACAGAAATCATCGCAACCATCAAAGATTCCATCTTCCAAAACTGTTATGATGAAATGGTACCGAACTTGTATATGCATTGGCCGAGTATGATAAACATGATTTTTTACTAAATGAATAGCACTTTGAATGTCACAATGTAATCTGTTACCTTCAAGCTTCTGACCTAATTCTTCCAAAAAGGATCTAAATCATATCATCTCCATGCTAGCCTTTGTAACTTCAATGTACTCAACTTCAATAGTCGATATCTTTTGCAATTTTGACACCAACCTTACTATAGTAGCACCTAATGTGAGCACATACCAACTGGTACTTTTTCTACCATCCAGGTCACCACCCATGTTAGTATCGACAACCTTGCTATACAGATAATTTTTAATTTGTAACCACCAGAATGAAAAAAAAAATTCGTCAAACTTGTTGATTTCAAGTCTCGGTTTATCATCTCCAGCAATCGCTTCTCTAGCCTTAGCAAAAAAATCTAAAAAATCTTTTATGTTGTGAAAGATCAGACAAAGCAGCAACCACAGAAGATACTCAGAATTCTAAGAAATTTTACGACAAGGCTCTGATGTCAGTTGTTGGAGATTACGCCGAAACTATGTCGATCATCATGATAATATAATACAAAAAAATGCGGAATTAAAACAATCAACAAGAATACAAAGATTTACGTAGTCACCCAATATTATTGTAAATCATTATTAGAAAAAAATATTACAAGTATATACAAAACATTTAATATCTCATAATCTCAACCCAGAGTATAACTGAGAATATATTTTTTCTAACTCACACAAGAAAATCTCTACACTCAAGAAAAAACCTCTTTTTTCTTTGCTCCATATTTTATAATGTTGAAAGCTTTGTTGGATGTCTGGAAATATATGAATAACTTATCTATTTATAGATACAAATTCTCATGTGAAAACGCGTTAAAATTTCTTCGGTCAACCACTTTGTCGTCAATTCAAGCTGCCACCACCAATCATCAGAAATGCAAGACAGTGGGAGCTTACCTAACACAAAGTGTGCATCTAATAGGCCAAGTAAAACTTTTGCAGTGCAACCAGCCAGTATGGCTCGGCCTCAGCCAGATCTAGGCACCCAGGTTTGAGCGAAGGCTCAAAATTCGGATGGTGCGTAAAAATGATTATTGTTTAACTTTACTAATTAATTTATAAAATACTTATCTGAAATTGATTTCAAGAAAATAAAATATACCGAAATTATTAACTTGTAATGTAGATTTCATATTTCCCGAGTCACTAAATATTTTAAACAAATAGAATAATTGATCAAAAGAAGTAGGTCAAATTCAAACCAATTTCCTAGCTCCACATTGCTCTACCTAAAGCAAAATAGCCAGCCAATGCACACTTGTGTGCTCGTACTTTAATGACAAGTGATTTTATTTAGGTTACTTGTTTAGTTAGAAAAATCTTGGCACAGTGGTACTGGGTCATTTGGTTCACAAGCTTACACGTTAGGGAAATACAATGTCACTTTCCATATAGATATTTGAATCTTGGTAGGAGCACTTGAATCCATTGTCTTCTTTTTAAATACTTTATTTGTCGTTTTTTCAAATTTTCCGAGTTAAGAAAAGGAGAGATTGCGAATTTGAAGCAAAAGGGTGTGGCTGTGATCATGGTTTAATGCAACATCTGGAAAGATGCCCTTTTGTGGTCCAAATATTGAGTTGGAAGACAACATTCAATACAGATCGACGGGCATGCATAATTTGCCCATCAAGCTTTTGAAAGGGGGGCGGGGTTCAATTATATATAATTTTTTTATGTCGACATTTGACATGTGTGTTTATATATATTTGATACTCACGAGAAATTTAGGATCCGATTCCAGCAAGTGTCACTAGTCCAGACGCAGGTTTCGAAATTGTCCTGAGCCTGAAATCACGAATAAGACTGTTAGAAGGAGGCCAGAAGGATGTCCCGACGTAGCCCTTCTGACTTATATTTATAGGAGAATAAATGGGTCATGGGCTCTCCTGAGTTAGGGATGAGCCGTTAGTTTAAGCCTGATTTTGATGGGCCCATCAGGATATCAATATATATATATATATTGTACCATTCAACGAACTATATATATAATAGAAATAATAATAATAAAAAGCAGCTAGGAATAATGTAAAATGTCAATATACGGTGGTCCTAGCTAGGATACTTATTAATACACGCATGATGAGGTCCCGAAGACGAGTTCTTCATAGGCAACATCTCATTCAATCCACCTTGTTTGAAAGTGAGAGGGCCGAGGGGAACTTGATTGCGACATCGAAATTAAACTTCATATAGTATATATTTTAATCTTTCGATTTTATGAACATATTATTCCTTAATTATTCTATTATATTGATAATATCAATTTAGAGTTTTACCTTTCTAGACTATGAGATTTGATGTTATATGATTTGTTCTAATTTGGTATTTATTCCTAGGTTTTTTTTATCTTTGATTAAAATAGTTTTATTCCTAATGAAACTCCTATTTCCATATATTGTAAGACTCTTTTATGGAATTGAGTCTAGGTCAAATAAAGGATATAAATATAGAGAGTTAGGATGGTCCCGTGTGGTTTTTGACGGAGAAAGAAAATAGCGAGTGCTGAAGAGTTTTTGAACATAATGTTTTTCTTGATCAAAATATTGCTTAGCCGTGTTGTTGATCCGCGTTGAAGACACTCGTGTGGAGTTTTGGTTGAAAAGTTCTTGGCGGTTTCTGTTTTAAGCAATATAATATTTGCATGTATGATTTTATTTGGTTTATTTTAGTTGTAATTTATTTCCTTAGGTTGTCAAAAATATAGTTTTCATACGTGTCACTAGCATTGGATTTTGTAAACAATTTACGAGTTTTCTAGTGATTATTTTGCTATGAGGCATTGTGCAAGTATTTTACATAATTTTATCCGTCTTATTCTGTTTATTATAGTTTATGTGTGTGATAAATAATATATTTCGCTGCATGTTTTGAACGATGTTGACAACATTGACACACAACACTAAAATCCGATTTACACAAATTTATTGTTTTTGCAGTTTTATGTTAAACAATCCTTACAAGTGGTATCAGAGCCAACTGATATACTAAGTTTTGATTCTAGTTATTTTCTTGATTAAACAGAAAAAAGTGCAATTGACGTGTTGTCAGTTAACTCTGCTTTTCGACCACCGATTCTAGATGGATCCAACTATGCACAAGTCAAGATTAGGGTTTAAAGGTCTTGGCCACAAGTTTTGGATGGTTGGTCTCCTCCTAGAACTAGCGATGTTGACAGAGATAATCGTATCAAACCAAAGAGTGCGTGGACAATCGATGAAGTCCAAACCTCAAATTTCAATTCGAAGGCGCTTACTGTTATTTTCACTTCTGTTGATGTCAACATGTTCAGCCTAATCACCAACTTCATCTTTGCCAAAGAAGCATGGGATATCTCTCAGAAGCACTGCGAAGGATCTAAGAGTGTACGCATAACCGAACTAAGGATGTTGAATATTATCGAAAACCGCATGATATTGCAAATGAAGCTATTAGTCTCGTTGATCATATGTCAAATGAAATACTGGTTAGCAAGTCTTGAGATCTCTTCCAGAACGCTTCAACATTAAAATCTATGTTACCGACGAGTCTAAGGAAGATTTGATAAGCTCTTTTAAACATCCGAGATGATCTAGAGTTGCAGAAAAGAGACAAAGGGAAGGCTGTTGCAATGCAAGTTTCAGAAAATTCCTTCGATGACGTAATTTAGAAAGTCAATGAGTCTGACCTATATGAAGATTTGATCTCGCTGATTAGAAAGAAGTTTGGTGGTTACCTAAAAAGGATGAGAGACAAAAAGAAAACCATTCAACCACTGAAATCTCCGTCTATCATTTTTGAAAAGAATAAGAGACCAAACCAAGGAATGGGCTGATGGCTTGACCATATCTTAAGAGACTAGATTCGGTCCAATGCAGAGAATGTTCTGAATTCAGCCATTTAGCAAATGAATGTGCCAACAGATTTTGTAAAAACAAAGGCATGACAGTCTTTTTGAGTGACGATAACTTGGAAGAAAAACTGGAATCGAGTAAAAGAAAAGATCATTCCTTCTTGTCTGTTGTTTCGAAAGAAAAGTATAGTTGCAAATAAACCTGCTAGGTGTTGCCTCAGATGTTGTAATACTGGGTCACAACACCACTTTAAAGTCTGTCTCAATGCTAAACTCTCGGTAACTCGAGAAATCAAGAAATCCGGGATTTTGATTATGATGAAATCACCTTAGAAAGTGAACAGACCATGTATGCATAGCTATATGAAGATTGGATCAAAAGAAATAAGATAAATTTTATCCTCTCAAAAGAGAATGATGATCTAAAAGAGTGTGTGTCTCGACTTGAAGTTATGCTAAGTAAAAAGGATATTGAGCTTAAGTTTAAAGATAGACACTGCCAAACTGAAACTCGTAGTTCTCTTTACAATTTATCAACATACAACTTATTTTATTTTCTTAGCACAACTGATCTTAGAAGATCGAATATAACAATGTAATGTGCTAGTGCATTAGCTCAGATGAGAGCATGAAGCTATGAAATATCTCTGTTAAGTGTGAAATTTTCTGTATAAATATCGTAACTGAACTTGTATGCTTGAATTTAAAATTCACACAGAGCAATTGTGCAAAAGTTCTTTTCTCAGCTGAACTTCTCGGCTATTTATAAGTTTTGCTTCCAACAGTAACATTGAATGCATTAATTAATAGTTATCCGTTGAATTGTCCTTTCTGAATGTGTCAACATTCTTCTGACAATAGTACACTGTGGCAATCTGATATGTGGTGCTCCCACTATGAGTTACAATCTGTTTTGTACAATTTTTCGGTTATTGGCTATGCTTTAACTGATGACGCGTCAAACTGATTATTAGTTGACTATATAGCCCGTCAGTTGAGCTTACTGTATAACTGATCAGTTCCAACTGATTTTCAGTTATTTTTACAGATTCAGTTGGCTTCAATCAGTTCGATTGCCTCCGATTATTTAATTCATTAATTATCAGTTCGGACAATTTCAGTTTGGGTAGTTTCTGTTCGAATAAATTTAGTTGAGCCGACCAGTTCTGCAATCTTCAAAAGCTTTATTTTTAAAACTCCGAAATTTTAATTCTAACATAGGAGAATAAAAATATATTTTAGAAGAAAATGGAAAAAGCTACCTAGATGAGTCCATTGAAGATTGTTCTTCAAGTTTAGGAGCTACCACTTTTAAATTAAAATAGTGATGGAAAAAGCGACCTAAAGGAGTCTATTGAAGACCGTTCTTCTAGTTTAGGAGCTACCATTACTAATTCAAAAGAAATTTTATGGAAGATTGACTCAAACCCAAGGATGTTTCCGAGAGATGTTGCCAACACCAAGTTCAAATATGCCACAATTTGTTCACTGCCTAATTTTTATAAATGTTTCATCATTTTTTAGGCATGATTAGTGTAACGTACCGTACTTTTTACTCCTTGAAATTTGCGGAAAAAATTTAAAATTTTTCTTATATAAATCGTTAATCTTCAAAATTTGATAAAACAACTTTTCATCCTCAAAAATTGTTGCAACAGAAAAATCTCAAAATAATGTCTGCCAAAAATCTTTGCTCGAACCTCAAACAATAACATAAAATCAGAGTATTTAAACATTTCAAATATCATTAAAAACATGGGCGGTCCTCGGGTCTAGCCTCCTGCTCAGTCCAAGCCTGCTCCTTGGTCCCCACCCCCAGTCTCCTCGAAATCGTCCTCATCTACATCGATCAAGTCTAGAGAGTCTAAAGACTCAACACGTATAAACTGGGAGTAACAAGTACTGCATAATAAAACCACATGCAACTTTAAAATAGAGCATACATAACTTGAAACTTGAACTTGCCATTGAACATACATACATAACATAGACGTGCCATAACGTGAAAATTTTCATAAACGTGCTTGCGTACTTGTACATACATGAACATACACGAACATACATAAACTTCGTCATTTTGCATAGAGGCATGTTTTAAAGTAAGTGACCCATAACATAAATCGTCTGATCAGCCTAAATCACAGTACTAATCTGACAGGGAAGAATCCACTGCTACATACACGAGGTCCCCGTTCATGCTTTAACGCTTTCCAATCCTGATCTAAACCCGTTCATGATTTAATGGGGTGGATTGGTCTCTGGTCATACTTTACCGCTTTCCAATCCCATACATAACTTTGGTCACAAGACATTTAGCATACTTCAAAAACTTGAAATATTTTCTTTGCACGTGGAACATACTTACTTGGCGTTGAGAGATTTGTTGGATCTCGCTTGAGGCCGCTGCTGCAACATACTAACATGAAATCAACACTTAACTTGCATAACTTAGACGTAGGTATTCGTACTCCCTCGAATCAAGGATATAGCTTAAGACATTCTAAAATACTCGGGACTTGACCTCATTCAATCGATGTACTAAACCATGACATGAAACCCCAAAGCAAACCATAAATTTCCCAGGAACATGAAGTACACGGACCCCGTGCTCAGGTACGACTCCAGGTCCGTGTTGGTACTGCCAAGATGAAGTGTTGTGTAGGCTCTGTAAAAACACACCGAAAATAAGGAAGGGCACAGACCCCGTGCAAGGGTCCGTGTAGCCGCGGTAGGAGAAAATCCACGAAATTTCTGTACATGTACTGCTTAACGTTCTAGACTCGATTGTACGGACTATGAACCGACAACTCGAGACCCATCCTAGGTTGCTACTACATTGACACTACCTGTACAATCACCTCGAAACGACGATATCCAACCTACGACACAATACAACTCAAAAACACGACAATTGACACCAAATCTTTTCCTATGACTTCTAATGAACTCAAGTGCCTATCAACACTAACCGGCATACCAAACACCAATCCAATACCATACTAAGTATACCTAGACGCAGCAACGATCATTTGTCGATCGCTAACGAAGCCTGCAACAATAAAAATTCAAGACACATCAATAACATAAATTTTTCAGAAACGCAGTCCCACGAAAAACGCCATAACTCACTCAATTTTTATCCAAATAGTTCTAATTTTTAGTCAAATCTAATGTATCAAAAAGTTCTACAATTTTCATGTGGAAAGTTTTCTCAAAATCACGACCAAAAAATCGCAGTTTTTGAAAAGACAGTAAAACGTGATTTGTGATCCAAAAATTGTTTCAAAATTGATCCAAACATCATTGCTCGAACTTCTACACATCACACATATATTTTTACGCATAAATAACAACACAACGCATAATATAACGAGATCAAGGCAGAAATAACAGAATATACGTGCCTTTGATGTGAAAACTCACAATACGACGATACCGAAGCGGAAACGGAGTGAGGCTTGATCCGGGGCGAACATGGCTCTAAAATCCTTGAAGAAAATTTAACGAAAAATGCTGGGAATTGAAGGGAATAGGGCGGCTACTATGAAATTTAGAACCCTAGGTTTCTCTTCTCTCAAGAAATAAAACTTGAATGAATCGAGTGTGTGTGTGTGTGCTATGTCGTGTGGTGTGTGTGTGTAAAAGTGTGTTTAGTAGTGAAAACGTGTGTGTGTGTGTGTTTAATTAGGGGAATAAATTTTGGCTTAATAAAATCATTACCACTAATTAAAATGCTAACATTCCCCTAACTTAAAATAAAAATCCTTAATTGAAAATAAAGTTTACAAGTATTAATTCCTTAAAAACTTAAAAATCAAACAATCACTTAATAATTAAAATAGGCTTTTAAAATACTAAAACTTTATAATTTATTTAAAATGTCTCATCCTCAACTTAAAATAAAATACCACATTTTAAAATTGCCAAAATCGTCACCGGTCTCGTTTCCTCGATCCTGCTTCGACTAATCGCCTGAAACATGGAACTGGATAAAGCATTTTAACGTGCATCACATAAACGTAAATAATTTAAAATAATGCATTTAAATAAATTATGCACCACTAAGACTCATTTTAAAATTAAGTAAATTTTTTAATAATTAAATAAATGCATGGGTTATACGTGTACTGATTTTGGGCTCTACAATTAGGACATGCATCTTGATTTTTCGTGAGTTAATCATGGTCGGTGAAGTGTTAGTGTCCAATCCACAACATTTGAAGAAAAATTTGATTTTCTTGATTTTGAATTTATGTGGTTGCGTATACACCAATGAGCTATATTCGATGTGGCGTTACAATTGGATTAGCATTTAAGAATAAAATTGCAATCTTATTTATCGTTGAATGAGGGTGTGAAGTGTAATTAGGAAATTGAGACTGTTTCGGAAAATTATTGCAATTACTGTGTCGCTTGTTCGGAACTGAAGAGATAAATTAGTTTGATTTTTTTACCGTTAGAGTGAGATTATATATAAGTTGTTATTGTTGAATCCTCAAAACATCACTGATAATTTCTCTTACTTAACCTCTGAAATCTTCTCTGCTCTCATTTCTTTCCTTGTGTGATATCGTGCATAATCATTGGTGTTATACGTGATATTCTCTAAATTTCTCAGATGTCTTGAACCGGTTACGACCCTCAGGACATTTGAAGTGAAATGGCTGCCAGTGAACGTGTTCCACTTCGTGTGACAAACCGCCTGCAGAACATCCCACGGACAGTCTACGACAGATTGTTGCGGTCGCAGAGGAGCCGATCCCTCTTGAAATCATTGCCCCTAGGGAACCGGATAATGAAATAGATGTTGATAATCCACCAAATTTCGAAGAACTGAACCGTGCTTTCCCTGTTTTTTCCACAACCCAGACGTTCAAAGAGGTAGGAAGAGTATGACCCTGATTTCGTGCCCTCCAAGAAGTTTCAAGCTTCTTCCTCCACCAAAAATCTTTTGGATTCTGATTTCTCATACGGAGATGACTCCGATGATGAAGACTTTGATTTGGTTGGAAGACTAAAACCTACTATTATAATGAAGAACACATCACAAAAGTTTCAAGTCATAATGATCATATTTACTCCTCTAATAATGAACAATCACTGGCTGAGTTTCTTTAACATCTCAAAGAAGAAAAAGCGGCAAAGAAGGTCACCCCTAATGTCGCAGCACCTGATGAAAAAATGGTCGGAGAATTTCAAAATAATCGCCCTGACTCCTCTGATAGTTCATCTTCTTACTCCGATTTCGAGTCGGAGGAACTTACTTACCTAGGAGAATTTGAAGAAAGTTCAGATCCGAATATTGAATCGTCTAAAGACGTTGTTGATATTAAGGATCGTGTTGTCAACAACGAGGATAACATTTATTCGATCGACTATGATTTGGGTATGTGCTTCTTCACAAAATTCTACTCTAAGGCTGCCCTATCTCAATGTCCCCTTATGTGAATCGAAAATTCATTGAAGAAAGAAACACTGACACTGAAGCATATGAAATGCAAAATCTGAATGCTTTTTTCAAAACTCGAAGGATTGGTTCAACGGTGTGATGTTCTTCCCTACGCTAGAAAAGCAGTTCTGTAGTTCTACTGCAATCTCATCTCAAACATAGGAGATGATCGGTCAGTCAAATTTGGGAGAGTATTTCTGCAGGATAATATTTTAAAATTCTCTCATGATGTGATCAATGCATCTATAATACCTTATATGATGAAGAGGATGCAATCACTACATACATTAATGACATCACTTTTGTTCTCACGGGTGGGTTGATCACATAATTTTCAAGTCGCCCCAAGCGTCTCTCAACAGCGAATATGACCTCTTTTTATTTTTTCTTGCATAATACAACTATCCGTAACTGGACTCCTTCCTCCAATACAACGGTGGTTACCAGGCCACAAGCCCTTGTCCTATTTTTATTGTACGAGATGTCCCTTCAATTTTGGAAAACTGGTGCTCAATACTGTTATACTATTCGCGGAGGGCGGATTGAAATCAACCAGAATGCCATATTCGTCCCTGATCTACGGGATTCTGGAATCTCAAGGATACTTCAAGGACATTGATGAGTCTCTATCTGATATGGGATAAACATGCCATCATACTTCAAAGGGAACAGGAAACTGGACCTTCCCTGGTATGTGGCCGGTGTTGCCCTGTATGTTGGTAACACGTCATCCTCGTCTTCTCCAACTCCTGATGGATTTGTTATTCTATCTAGCTCTCATTTACAGGCTCATATTGATTTTGGCCCGAAGCAGATCCAAAGCGCCAAAGAACTTGTCATGCCTCGAGCCCGTGCCTGCGTGATTGCACAATGGGCTCTCATAACAACTACTTCATATTCGTCCTCGTTTTATGAAAATGATTAATCCAAGTTTCTACAGAAGTCCATTGTGGCCTATTATAAACTCATTTTAATTTTTTTATTTTTACCATGTGGGACAAGATGTATCACAATCACCCATACTTCGGAACGCGACGTCCTTGTCGCGCCTGACCCCTCGATCCACCAACGTCGAGAATCTAGAGGTGGGTCCTATATGTTGAAGAGGTGGCTTCTACCGGTGACCGTCTCTGATACCATTTTGTCACGCCCCGAGCCCGCGCTTGCGTGGCTGCACAATGGGCTCCTATAGCAACTACTTCATATTCGTAATCACTTTACGAAAATGATTAACCCAAGTTGTTATAGAAATCCATTGTTGCCCATAATAAACTCATTTTAAATCTTTGATGTTTACCATATGGGACAAGAGATATCACAAAACTTATCGCTTATTATGAAGAACAATTTATTGGGTTCAGGTTGCTTTTACAGGTCGGGGTTCATCTTGGTCAAAAAAGAAGAGTAGACCCAAAAATGAAAATGAAAATGGATGATGCTGACACTCAATAGGGATGATGAGACAAACGAGCTCACGGATACAGATGAAGATCAAGAATAGATAAAGATTATCTGCAGTATCTGATACTATTTTGCGTGTGATGGATTAATGCGGGTGTAATATTGTTAGAGTAGGTGCCCGTCGAGCCAAGTGTTGGCCGAGTGTTCACAATGAAACTCTATGTATAAGCAATCTTTGTTTTATTAATATTTGAAATTATTACTTTGGCACATCTTTATCTGTATACCCATGCTAGTTGCATAGATAAAGCCCTTGAATATACAAATAGTAGAAAGAATATGAGATGCTCATATGATGAGTATCATGAAACTCATATTTGTAATACTGTATATTCTAAACGGTTCCTAGTCGATTCAGCCGCCACTAAGAAGGATATAGGCCGCTCGAGTTAGAGACTAGTATCTGTGATGTGAGTACCATGTTTCATTGGTAGGGGACATTGTGATGTCCGAACATGCAGATAGGTGCTCCTTGTAGAGTGCACTGAACAACCCTCCATAAAAGGACTTTCCAAGTGGTTCTCACTTATCGAGTGGAAAAGTCCTGGTTTATGGTGGTACAGAATTAGTCCTTATGACCCGGGACAACATTGAGACTCTATGTGCTAGAATTACACTTTGACTTGTTTACCGACTCTCATGGGGTCATCAGGTGGCAAGGTTGGGTGTTCTGTCGAAACACATAGGAGTCGATGCATTGTAGTCGGGGATTCACCGCTTACCTTCGGGTATGGATATCCTATGTGTTATCATGTGTATGTAGGTTGAAATCTATGGCCAGAGTATGGTTGTAATTATGAAAGGGGTTTCATAGATTACACCATTGATGCAACTACAACATGACACATAGTATCGATTCATGGACAACTCTCGATAAACCAATGGTTGTCGAATCGATCGGGATATATGAGTTGAAGGGACCGTACTGTACGCTAACCATAATTGAATGGTTCTTGCAGGCACTATCATTTGATACCTAGGGAATCATGTAAGCGATGCTGCTAGGCGTTTAACATGATTGGTTGGGTACTATCAGACTTGAGTTCTGACGTTCTTGTTATCAAGGTGTAGATAAGTAAGAATGGAGCAATTAGGGTATGCTCATATAAGGACATGTTTAGTCCGAATCACATGGAGATGTGAACCCACGCCTAGTCGTATCAATGAACCATTGAGGGCCACACAAGTGCTAGCTTTCTAGATCCCGTTGAGAAGTAAAATAGTTCAATGTGTTGAACGGCTTATAAAGGAGTTTATAAGCATAAAGAAAATTAGAAGTATGACTTCTATAAAGGAGAAAATAGTTCAATGTGTTGAACGACTTATAAATGAGTTTATAAGTGCAAAGAAAAATAGAAGTATGACTTCTATGAGAGAAATGTAAATTTTGATTTATGGAAGTGTTCCTAAAATTAAAATTTGGCCAAGTGAATAATGTATTTGAAAATTGTGATTTTCATAAACATTATTATAGACTAAATTAAATTAATTCAAGTGTTGAATTAATTAGACACTAGTGGACCTAGTAGAGTCCAAATAATTAACTTAATTCAAGTGTTGAATTAATTAAATAATATTGAGTCTTGTAGAGCTCAATTAAAATAAATTTTTAACTAGTGGGATTTGGGTAAATTCAAGTAATGTTTAAATAGTCTCAAATATGTTTGAGATAATTAAATTTAGTCCAAAGTTTTTAATTTGATTAAAAACTATATTATATGCATGCATGGGAGGTGAAGGGTTTGAGATTACTTTTTATTAAAATAATGCAAGGCATGCACATTTTGCTTTTTGCTTTTCTCACAACCAAGACAAGAAAATTAACTCATTCTCCTTCCCCTCCAACATGAGATGGCTGAAAATCTTCTCTCCCAATTCTCTCCATTTTTCTTCATTTTCTTGTTCTTCAATTTGTTGAGGAGCACTACACTTCTCTTTGAAAAATCCTCTTAGTTTTCTAGTGCAAATTAAGAGGGGATCTACCTAGTTGATGGTGGGCCTAATTTGAAGGAAAGATTCAAGGACTTGGAGGAGGAGCTTGTAGATCTTCATGCCTTGAAGAGCTTTGTTGTTTGACAACAAAGTTGGAGCCACAATCAATCTTTTAAAGATTGATAGGTAAAAAATTCTAAAACACCCTATGAATGTGTTTTTATTGTAAATATTGCACAATACTATGGTGGCCGAAAGTTTTCCTCAAAAATTCGATTTTTGTGCTTCCGTTGCGCTTCCGGCCACCGTAACCGGTCCGCTTTCAAGTGGTATCCGAGCTTAGGTTACGATTTTTGTGTAATATTTACATAATATTATGTTGAGATCGATTTCTAACCGCTTGAGAAATATTTCTTGCAAAGATACACAAGGGCCGAAATTTTTGTAGCAAAACAAAAAAAAAAATATTTTTCGGGCAGCAAGGGGCAGCCCCGAAATGTTATAGTTTTTAAAAATAAAATAAAAAAAAAATTTTTGTGTTACCGGAATCCGGCGACGGAGCTCCGGCGACGGCGATGACGACTAGGTTTTCCAAAAGTGTTTTGGACAATCTTAGTGTCATGGGCCTTGTGTTGTTGGGCCATTAGATGGTCAACATATTTTGTGAAATTTAAATGGGCCAAAGTATTTTTGGTGAAAAATGAGTTTTGGGCCCTTAAGTTTAAATTTACAATTGTTGCATATATTTTCTCATAAAATAAATAATTGAAGAGGGACTTTAATTATTTATAGTAAATTGTGATTTACAAGAAATTCGATTATAAATAAATTAATTTGAAAGTACACAAAGGTGTTTGTATACTTTGTTAATTTAATTTATAATTGTGGCGGTTAGTGATTGGATCAAGATATATAATATTGGATCAATTAATTATAGTGATAATTAATTGATGGTGTATGATATGTGATATTGTGCATGAAGGATGATCAAAAACCCAAGCCCAATTTGCTAGGTGTATGCTAGGATATTTGATGTTGAATGATTGTAATAATTATCAATTTATAAAGTGGGCTTGGTTTATGGCCCGTTCCCACCCCATGAGATGTATCCCTATGTGCCATGGATATTTATTTGTAAATATTAGAATAGTGGATGATCAAGATTGGAAGATGGTGGCCATGATGATTATGAAGATCGAAGACATGTAAATATTGGAAGCAAATGTAATAGTTGCATTGCATCCCGTGCATTTACCCTAGGATTGGACCTAGGCCCATGTTTAGCTCACACGGGCCATTAGTTTTGGGGCGATTGATCATCCTTGTATTGTTTTCTATTTATAATATAAGCATGATATGTTATAAATAATGAGTATGTGCATTATTATTATTATAATAACAAAGTTGCATGAATCCGGCAAACATACGATCAAACATGGCGAGCTTTTAAAATAAAATTAATGATGAGACCTTTCAAAATTAAAAACCCTCATTTTGAATAAGATTCAAAATTAATATCAAGCCCGAAAAGGGGAATTATAAATTTGTTTATAATTTCCTTGTCTTCCATCGACAATGGGTGCATGATGAACGCTACCCGTACTCGGGGCTCGGCTCATATTATTGGGGGGGCCCTGGGTGCCGGAAAGCTGTGACATCCATTGACATAGTGATGTGAACTACGTGGAACTCCCATGATTTCGGCTCATATTATTGGGGGAACTCATGGCGACCGTCCATTAAGGTTCAACATCGATGGGTAAGGCTTGACACGTAAAGATGAACGACGTCATATTATTGGGTCCTAATCAAACGTGAGACAAAAGTTTACGTTGAGGGTTGCATTGTGATGCAATTGGAAACTACCTTTTAGGAATTGTGATTGGCTGATATTATTCGGGATCACAATTCGCTAATTGGACCTTACGTACCTACTGAGGAAAGGTGTTTCCCGTTTTCACTAGAGGGTAGTGAAAAATGTCAAAACAGTGGGAGCAAATATTTATGAAGTAAAAGTCCAAACTTCATATCTTACTAAATATTTAAAATAGTCATCAACATTTATCTGTTTTTACTTTTCAGTACAAATCGACAATGTCTTCGATGCGCAATTCGATATCTGTAATACTCGACAAACACATATTAACTGGACCAAATTACCTCACTTGGCTAAGAAATTTGAAAATAGTCTTGAATTCGGAAAGGGTAACATATACACTGACTCAGTCGCCCCCTGTTGAGGCTCCGACTGACTGCACTCCTGAGGAATTGCAGGCTTACAAGGAATGGTGTGACCATGACTTGATAGTAAGGTGTTATATGCGGACTTCTATGAACGATGAGCTACAGAGGCGTTTTGAGGGTGCAAAGAGTGCTGCTGACATTCATTTGCATCTCAAAGAGCTCTTTGGTGAGCAAACACGACCTCTAAGGCATGCTACCGTCAAGGAGCTGATCACTTTGCGCATGCGAGATGGGGCCTCGGTCCATGAGCATGGCCTAAAGGTGATCGGGCTCGTGGACAAGCTCGTTGGCATGGATCTGATCTTGCCTTCGGAGTTGACCACCGACGTGTTGCTGTTATCGCTGCCTAGCTCATTTGATCCTTTTGTGGTGAACTTCAACATGAACAAGATGGAACCGACCCTTGAGGAGTTGGTAAACATGCTTGTTACGTTTGAATCCACCATCAAGAAAGAGAAGTTGGTTCTTTATGTGGGTTCTTCATCTGGTACGAAGATTGATCCACATGGGAAGGGAAAGAAGAGTTTTTTCCAACGTCCCGAGAAGAACGTGCCCTTGTTGAGGCAATCTCCGAATCCCGTTGAGGCAGCCAGACCAGTTAAGGCTGACAAGACTGATGATGTTTGTCATCACTGCAAGAAGCCTGGACATTGGTGGCGTAATTGCAAAGAATATCTTGCCCAGAAAAGTTCTGGAAATGGTATGTTCTACATTGAAGTAAACATTTCAATTAACTCTACTTCTTGGGTATTGGATACCAAATGTTGATCACATCTCTGTAATGTGTTGCAGGTGATGGGAAGAAGTAGGAAGCTTAAGGAAGGTGTGACCTTCTTGAGGATGGGCAATGGAGCAAGAGTTGCTGCCAAGGCTATTGAGGATGTTTACTTATTGTTGAACAATAGTTTAAGTTAATTTTATGAGATGTTTTGTTTGTACCTATTTTTGTAAAAACATTGTTTCCATTTCTATGCTGATAAAAATGGATATTCTTGTTTATTTTGCAAAGGTGTTTGCAACATTTACATGAATGAATGTTTGATTGGTACTGGTGAACTTGAAAACGATCTCAATAACTTAAAATTAAAAGATATTCCATTAAATGTCCATTTAAAGGCAGACACCATATGAGATATGGATGGGTAAGCCTCCCAAATATTCTTATCTTAGAATATGGGGAGCCCTGCTAATGTAAAGCAGGTAGTGGGAGATAAATTGGATTGTTGATCCATTTTTATGTTATTTAGTGGGATATCATTTCTATCATCCCCAAGAAACAAAGGTGTTTGTTTCTAGGAATGCAACCTTTTTGGAAAAAGATTTTCTATTGGATAGAAAAAAGGGAGATGATAGAACTCGAAGAAGTTCGAGAAAAACCCGCAATTATAGAACCCACACCCGATGAGCCAAGAGAGGAGATACAAGCTCCTAGCAGATACGAGAAAGTCTCGAGACCACCTATGAGGTATGGTCAGCTTCTTGAAGAGGGCCATGATGAGCCTAACCATGGATGTGATCCAAGGACCTTCAAGGAAGCATTATCTGATGCCGATTCATCCAAGTGGCTTGATGCAATGGAATCTGAGTTGAATTCCATGCATTCGAACCAAGTGTAGGATCTTGTGGATCCACCTGAGGGAACTGTTCCCACAGGGACTTGGGGCGGATGGGAAGGTATTGACCTTCAAGGCGCGATTGGTGGCAAAAGGATGTACTCAAAGACAAGGATTTGACCTTGAGGAAACCTTTTCCCAGTCGCAATGTTCAAGTCCATAAGGATTTTGCTAGCCATAGCTGCATGGTATGACTATGAGATATGGCAGATGGATGTTAAGATAGTCTTTCTTAATGGGGATTTTAAGAAAGTGATTTACATGTCTCAACCTGAAGGGTTTACATCTATCGGAAGTGAGCATATGGTATGCAAACTTCAGAGATCTATTTATGATCTAAAGCAGGCATCAAGGAGTTGGAACCTTAGATTCGATAGTACAATCAAAGAGTTTGATTTACTAAGAATCATGAGGGACCCTGTGTGTATAAGAAGGTAGTGGGAGTGTTGTGACATTCCTGGTGCTTTATGTTGATGACATTCTACTCATTGGGAATGATGTAGGAATGTTGCAATCAACTAAGATATGGTTAGCGAGTAAGTTCTCGATGCAGGACTTGGGTGAAGCATCTTTTGTATTGGGATGCAGATCTATAGATATAGATCGAAAAGATAGCTTGGTCTCACCCAGTCCACATACATTGATACCATCGTGAAGCGGTTCTCGATGGATGAGTCCATGAGAGGACATCTACCAGTGTGTCATGGCGTGTCCCTATCCAAGTCTGTCTCCCAAGACAGATGCAGAGATAGTGGCGATGACACACATTCCGTATGCTTCGAAAATTGGTAATATCATGTATGGGATGATATCTACACGTCCTGACGTGGCGTTTGCACTATGTGTAGTGAAAGGATATCAATCGAACCCTGGTCTTCCACACCTGAAAGCTGTGAAAGACATCCTCAAATAGTTGAGAAGGACCAATAAGTTGTTCTTGGTCTATGGGGGTAGAGAACTGAAATTGGAAGGCTATACCGACACTAGCTTCCAAAGCGATATCGATAACTCGAAGTCAACCTCTAGTTTTGTATTCATGCTCAACGGTGCTGCTGTCTCTTGGAAGAGTTCCAAGCAAGACAATATTACGGATTCCAGCACAGAGGCCGAATACATTGCTGCATCAGATGCAGCAAGAGAGGCTGTTTGGATAAGGAATTTCGTCTAAGAGTTGGACGTCATTCCTAATGGAGTTGCTCCTGTCCCGGTGTTGTGTGACAACACGGGAGCTGTAGCTCAAGCAGAGGAGCCAAGGTCTCATCAGAAGTCCAAACATGTATTGAGAAAGTACCACATCCTCGTAGAGATTGTGGAAAGAAGAGAAGTGTCTATTGACAAAGTCGGCTCCGCAGATTATGTTGTTGATCCACTAGCTAAGCCTTTACCTGGACCATTACTCGACATGCATCGCGAATCAATGGGTTTTAAGCATATGGGTAGTTGGCTCTAGTGCAAGTGGGAGATTGTTAGAGTAGGTGCCCGTCGAGCCAAGTGTTGGCCGAGTGTTCACAATGAAACTCTATGTATAAGCAATCTTTGTTTTATTAATATTTGAAATTATTACTTTGGCACATCTTTATCTGTATACCCATGCTAGTTGCATAGATAAAGCCCTTGAATATACAAATAGTAGAAAGAATATGAGATGCTCATATGATGAGTATCATGAAACTCATATTTGTAATACTGTATATTCTAAACGGTTCCTAGTCGATTCAGCCGCCACTAAGAAGGATATAGGCCGCTCGAGTTAGAGACTAGTATCTGTGATGTGAGTACCATGTTTCATTGGTAGGGGACATTGTGATGTCCGAACATGCAGATAGGTGCTCCTTGTAGAGTGCACTGAACAACCCTCCATAAAAGGACTTTCCAAGTGGTTCTCAGTTATCGAGTGGAAAAGTCCTGGTTTATGGTGGTACAGAATTAGTCCTTATGACTCGGGACAACATTGAGACTCTATGTGCTAGAATTACACTTTGACTTGTTTACCGACTCTCATGGGGTCATCAGGTGGCAAGGTTGGGTGTTCTGTCGAAACACATAGGAGTCGATGCATTGTAGTCGGGGATTCACCGCTTACCTTCGGGTATGGATATCCTATGTGTTATCATGTGTATGTAGGTTGAAATCTCTGGCCAGAGTATGGTTGTAATTATGAAAGGGGTTTCATAGATTACACCATTGATGCAACTACAACATGACACATAGTATCGATTCATGGACAACTCTCGATAAACCAATGGTTGTCGAATCGATCGGGATATATGAGTTGAAGGGACCGTACTGTACGCTAACCATAATTGAATGGTTCTTGCAGGCACTATCATTTGATACCTAGGGAATCATGTAAGCGATGCTGCTAGGCGTTTAACATGATTGGTTGGGTACTATCAGACTTGAGTTCTGACGTACTTGTTATCAAGGTGTTGATAAGTAAGAATGGAGCAATTGGGGTATGCTCATATAAGGACATGTTTAGTCCGAATTAGGGGTGAGTATTCGGTTAATTCGGTTACCGACCGAACCGAATTAGCCATAACCGAACCGAACCGAAATATTTAGCCATAACCGAACCGACCGAATTAATTTTCATAACCGATGAAAACCGAACCGAATTAAAATCGGTTAATTCGGTCGGTGACCGAATTAACCGATTAATTTTAAAAAAAATTGTGATTTAACTTTAATTATATATGTAATTTTTTTTTAACACTACACTTTACACAAATGCATAAAAACATAAAATCACACACATTCCAAATGTATAAGTTTTATTTGAACACAATTAATACATACTATATCGATTTTAAAATTAAAAATTAAAATATTTATAAAAGTTGAAAAATAAAAAAAATTATTAATTAATAATATTTATTATATCGGTTAATTCGGTTAACCGATTTCAAATTTTTGAAAACCGTAACCGAACCGAATTAACCGATATAACCGAATTTTTTTAATTTGAAAACCGAATTTCCGAAATAACCGAACCGAATTTCCGAATTGACTCGGTTCGGTCGGTTAATTCGGTTTAACCGAAATCTTGCTCACCCCTAGTCCGAATCACATGGAGATGTGAACCCACGGTTAGTCGTATCAATGAACCATTGAGGGCCACACAAGTGCTAGCTTTCTAGATCCCGTTGAGAAGTAAAATAGTTCAATGTGTTGAACGGCTTATAAAGGAGTTTATAAGCATAAAGAAAATTAGAAGTATGACTTCTATAAAGGAGAAAATAGTTCAATGTGTTGAACGACTTATAAATGAGTTTATAAGTGCAAAGAAAAATAGAAGTATGACTTCTATGAGAGAAATGTAAATTTTGATTTATGGAAGTGTTCCTAAAATTAAAATTTGGCCAAGTGAATAATGTATTTGAAAATTGTGATTTTCATAAACATTATTATGGACTAAATTAAATTAATTCAAGTGTTGAATTAATTAGACACTAGTGGACCTAGTAGAGTCCAAATAATTAAATTAATTCAAGTGTTGAATTAATTAAATAATATTGAGTCTTGTAGAGCTCAATTAAAATAATTATTTAAATAGTGGGACTTGGGTAAATTCAAGTAATGTTTAAATAGTCTCAAATATGTTTGAGATAATTAAATTTAGTCCAAAGTTTTTAATTTGATTAAAAACTATATTATATGTATGCATGGGAGGTGAAGGGTTGGAGATTACTTTTTATTAGAATAATGCAAGGCATGCACCTTTTGCTTTTTGCTTTTCTCACAACCAAGACAAGAAAATTAACTCATTCTCCTTCTCCTCCAACATGAGATGGCCGAAAATCTTCTCTCCCAATTCTCTCCATTTTTCTTCATTTTCTTGTTCTTCAATTTGTTGAGGAGCACTACACTTCTCTTTGAAAAATCCTCTTAGTTTTCTAGTGCAAATTAAGAGGGGATCTACCTAGTTGGTGGTGGGCCTAATTTGAAGGAAAGATTCAAGAACTTGGAGGAGGAGCTTGTAGATCTTCATGCCTTGAAGAGCTTTGTTGTTTGACAACAAAGTTGGAGCCACACTCAATCTTTTAAAGATTGATAGGTAAAAAATTCTAAAACACCCTATGAATGTGTTTTTATTGTAAATATTGCACAATACTATGGTGGCCGAAAATTTTCCTCAAAAATTCGATTTTTGTGCTTCCGTTGCGCTTCCGGCCACCGTAACCGGTCCGCTTTCAAATATTTGTTATCATTTCATTGATAAGAATTTTTCTTTCTTATGTCTTCAAGTGTTCTAAGATGGTGTTGACAACACTGGCTCCAACACATTTAATTTAGGGGGAGATAAACTCTAATACAAGGGGAGCTTAACAAGATTAACATGATTATTATTTTTTGATGTTTTATCCAGAAAGGAAAAAAAAGAAGGGATTGAAAGGAATAATTTATTCCTTATTTAATCTTTCGATTTTATGAATATATTATTCCTTAATTATTATACTATATTGATAATATCAATTTAGAGTTTTACTTTCTAGACTATGAGATTTGATGTTATAGGATTTGTTCTAATTTGGTATTTATCCCTGGATATTTTATCCTTGATTAAAAAAGTTTTATTCCTAATGAAACTCTTGTTTCCATATATTAAATGACACATTTGTGGAATGTGTTGGGTGCAATAATGGTCCCTACTTTTGCTCTCCATATAAATAGGAGAAGCTCTCATTCAAAGTTTACACATCATACTATATTAGTATTTTCATTATCTTACATTCATTTTAAAAATAACACTTTGTTATTTATTGTGTCTCAGTATTTACTTATCTATATTTATTCTTATTTTATATTAAATAAATATATTTTCAATTTTATTTACATTATTTAAACGTTTATATTTTATTTTAATTATTTTAAAAAATTAATCTGAGCTAGAAGCCATGCCAAATTGCAGGACTTCCATGTTCTTTATAAATTATAAGGGAATATGAAAATGGAGGAGTGTGCTTTTATTTGGCGCTTTCGTTGAGAATCAAAGAGTCGGGGATTAAACACAATAGGGGTTACTCCGATTATTTTGTATCATCTGAATTTAAAACTGTGGAGATATATATTTCTTGCAATACTCTCGATATAACATAGAGCAAATCATAATCCAAATGCAACGCAAATATATGCCGTGACTGTGAGATCATGACTAACAACAAGAGCAGTAAATTTCCTACGGGACCCAATCGTTATTGTTCACCGACTAGAATTTCCCGCCTACATGGGTTTCCAAGTTCGTATCTCGAGAAATCAGGTAATTAGCCAGCCTACTTTACACACACACACACACAAAAATGAATTCTAGACACTGAAGTAATTTTAATTCGATAAAGGAGGGTTAGATTCTAAGTTTCACATTAGTTATATCATATATGATCAACACAGCTATATATTTAGTTTTGTATGATTATTACCTTTTATAAAATTGTATTTTACACATTCAAAGTTTACACATCATATTACACTCAAATTTTCGAGTTTTACTCTCCATATTTTTGAAAATCCTTTCCCAAGTGTTGCTGCAGTCATCAAAGTTCTGTCCACATTCAAAATTTTATTTCAATCAATTCAGTGTTCAGAATCTGATCTTCACCGTTTAGAATATGCTTTCATATGTTTTGAAAACTTATCCAAAATTCAGTCAAATCCAACGATTAGTTTTTTGCATATAGTCTTTATTCGCAAGAAAACTGTTCAGTTTCTAGGCGAGAACAATATACCTATGGTTTTTTTTATCCATTAACAGGTTAAAAAGACTTCCAAAACCGATCTCCACCATTCATTATTTATTTGACGTACTCTAAAATTTTAAGTCTGATCCAATGGTTCAATAAGGCGCAAAACTGATTTTCCAATCAATATGCTGCAGCATTTTCGAACTGTCGGTTGCATGATTCTCCTATGGTTTTTCTAATTCTTCATGTTTTCTTCCAGGTCTAAGGTAAGTGTGTTTGTTTTAAAAGTATAATTTCATTTATGAATTATTTCGTTTTTCGAAAATTACGGTAGAGTGTAATTCTTCTTCTACCCCTTCTTGATACGATTATCATATGTTTTATGTTTTGGCAATATGAGAATTCAACTGGATATAGGTGAGAATCTCAATATGAGTTATGTTTGTGGACCTTACACGGATGTTATGCGGCATTGCCCCCTTAGAGAAGTAAAAATTAGGGACTGATATCAGTAAACCATGGAAAGAAATTTAATCAAGTTTATGTTCTTTTGAGTTTTTTTATTTAAATTTTAAACACTTCCGCAATTTTTTATCGTTTTCAGAGTTACTATTGTAAAGATGATTTCATTTCATGGTATTTATGAAATCAAGTGGTTTTGGTTTATACTATATTATAAGGCTTTTTGTTTAACAATTATGTGATTATTGAATAACTCTGGTGTCGACTAACCCCGATCTCGGGACGTGACATTTCATTCATACAATAAATTTTTATTTTTATCCCAACTCTATCAACTGTCGTTAATTTGTAAAAATTCCAATCAATTATTGTTGGGTTAAGCGTGTATTAGTGTGAGTAGTACTTGGATGAATAATCTCCTAGAAAATTCTCGTGCATCAAACTACTAACTTGCGTCAATTGATCTGGTTGGCTAGAGGAACCGTAAAAGAGTGACCCAATATGTTGAAAGATAATATTGTCCTGCTGCGGTCACGGCCGATGATAAGGAAATAGTAAAACTAATAAGGGTATGACAGCACCACCAGATATACACTCACTTTTTCGGACTCATGGGCTTGACAGCCCGACCCATTAATATCCAATTAGGTGTACTATGTGCTGTCATAAGTATAAAGAAATAAAGTTATATTTTGGCTAAAAACTGTAGCTTTTCATTCAGTGGTATATGCTTGATCCTAGCAATTAGTGTCAGTGTGAGGTCATGATTTCAAGTCTTCCAAGAAGCATATTTCTGAACTTTTTTGGGGGGACGAAGATGTTGGATTAAGAAAGCATGAATGAGATAAGTCTTGGAATGAATTACCTCTTGAAAATTTTTTGAGCGTCAAGATGCTAATGTTGTGTTGTTTGATATGGTTTGTTAGGTGAGTCGTAAAAGAGTGATGTCGGATCTTAACGGATAATATTGTCTTTGTTGAGGATAAGGTTGCCGGTAGGAAAAAAATTAAAACTGATATTTAAGAGAAATAAGATAGCACCAGCAGATCGACATACACCTCCTATGACTCATGGTCCTCACAGACTGACCAATTAGAATCCAAGAGTATAAGGAAATAAAGTTGCATATTGACTATCAGTTATAGTTTTTGGCCTAATGGTAAATATCTGATCCTAACAGTCATGGTCACGAACTGATAGCCTTCATTTAATTAAAATTGAATGGGGCCGACTTTTGTGAAACACGCTCTATCTCCACCTACTCTTCAAAGTTTGGTTACTTTCCATCTTTTTTTCTGGTCAATCCCTGGCCATAATGTTAAATAAATTCAACCAATGTTTGCACTTGGTTTGTCATAGAATCAACCAGATTGTTGTTGGTGGAAATCTTTTCGTTCATTGCCTCTAGTCATTTGTCAATGTCCTCGATCTTTATGGCTTCCTTATATGAAGTTGGTTTTAAGAATTTCATCTGTTCCACTATTGCTATTGCATAGAAAACTAAATCAGCTTGTGAAAATCTTTGTGGTGGTCTTATTTCTCTTCTTACTCAATCCTTAGAAATAATGTAACCAATGGTTTCTCCTTATGGATGTATTTCTTTTTATATGTCATTTCAAGAATAAAATGTAGCTCCTATATTAATTTTCTCAAATAATCCATCTTTATGCTACCTTTAAATATTTTATCATTTTACTTTTCTCTCTATATGTTTTTTTATGATATTATTGGAATTTATAATAATATTTTTAATGCAATTTTTAATTAAGTAATAAATTATAGTATGATAAGAAGATATATGAAAAAACTATATATGCCATAATAGATTAGCATGATAAGTATAAAATAATATGATAATATGAAATTGAATACTCTATAACATGATAAATATAGAATAATATGAAAATATGAAGTTTAATACTAACATATTTTATGGTATATTTAACTAAAAATTGAAAGTAAATGGTTTTAAAAAGTATTTAGGAGAATTTATATCAACAATTATGAGTGTTAATATATTAATAATCCCATAAAATATGAATCTAATAGAAGAATTATGAGAGTTTAGCTATAATAAGAAATTTAAATATTTCAGTAGCAACTTTTTTTAAAAAAAATATATGTCAAACAAAATTATGAATTCAATATATAAAATTGGGTAGTATTTTAAACATCTACTAAGATTGTTTAAGATTTAGGCATTAAGGGTCTAAAAGTAAACTCAAACATGGTTCTCCACAATAGTGGAACCAATTGGTTTCAGTTTCAAAATCAGCTCTCATAATATATAGATTTTAAAACATAATTGTTGAAAAATTAGTTTTACAGTCTCACATATTGTATAGTTATTTTATTTGATACTGAAAAATGAATCATAGTTGCATGTTTTTAAAAAAATATATATCAGACTAATTTATAATATCAATACATCAAATTTGGTAGTATGAGAGCTTTTGATATATAATTTTCAATTTCTATATATGTTTTTTAAAATTAATTATGTAGTTTTTAAAAAATTCAATAATAAAAAATAAAAAATTTCACAGTCAAGTAAGTGAATAAATATTACATATAATTTAACTATGCTATAACTCTAAAACTTAAAAATCAAATTATTTCAAATGTTCAATATTATGGTCTATCTGGTTTTAAAAAGGATCATAGAAAATAAAAAATTTGAAATATCCAATGTACATACGTATATAAGAACTAACCACACACAAATACATATAAAAAAATATAACAATGATTTGTATCGGCTGGAAGAAAAAAAATATAAATTATATATATTTTAAAAAATTCTTCATTAACTAATCTATATGAAAATTATTTGATTGTAAAAAAAAAAAATCTTCGCATCTATCTTTTCTTTATAGTGAGATTATAATTATCCATATGAAAATTTATAATGTAATACATATATAATTTTGATTTTAAAATATAGTAAAAATTCAAAAAAATATATGAAATTTTGAAAAAAAAAATATCTATAACTAATGTGTATACATAATTATTTTATTAAATTGTATACCTAAAAAATTAGATGCTTCTGCTCATTATTCATCAATCAAAACCCTAAATATGTAATGCATAAAAAAATATCAGTAAGCAATTAAAAAAAGTTATTTTCTACTGTAAAAATAATATATCATATAATCCTTATAATAAGTATAATTATAATGATCCTTGATTAGAATTTGTCAAATAATTAGAGCTTTTACATATAATATTTTAATATATTTATTTAACTATTTTGAAATCAAATTAACTAATTAAAAAAATACAAAAAATAACATTTTTTATGAAAGTTTATTTATTTGATTATATTTCAAATTTTAATGGTGAAAACATATCAGTAGTTTAAAATTTATATTTAATAATGATTTTATGAACTTATTTGATTTTATTGGTTGGAGAAATACAAACAATCTTGATTTTGATGATAACAAACTTTTTAATATGTTTCGAATATATTTAAGCAAGTGTGAAGTTGTTATATTAAGTTGGAAGCTGAAACTCGAAATCAACCACACTAAAAATCTGGCGAGCTGCAGTTTTTCGATGTTATTCCATATCACATTGATGCAAATGACAAGCCACAAAAAGACTACATAGAAACTCAATTTTAAAAAAGTCATATTTCACAACATCACAATTGATTCGAATGTTATATAGGCGAAATATTAATCGCTAAATAGAGTTGATGGAAACAGAAACATTAATCAGCTAGAATGGAGCAGTTCTTGTATTATTTTCATATCTCTCCTCTCAAATATTCAGATGGAACTATTTAATATGGATTACAAAGCTAAGAGAACGATCGAAAAATAATCTTCATAAGTCAAAGTCTGAATCGGATCAGAGGAAGCTTATAAACCACGATGAATTTGCTGGTTCTGCACAAAATGAAGAATAATTTCTAGACAGCCTAATTTGTCAAGCATATCTTTCTCATATAAACTTAGAATTGAGTGATTCTTGATGCCATAGAAAGCTAAGAGAAAGAGTTACAACTTTTATATCACTTTGCCCAAAAATATAAGAATCAAGATATATACAAAGAAAATCCAACAGCTCGACTTATACTAGCTTAGCAGCAGCTCACTTGGAACAGCTCAAATCAAACCAACAGCTCAAGCTCATAACAAACCAGATCAGACCATCAAACATTTTGATCAGCTCGGTCTAGTAACAGCTCACTTTTGGAAAAATGGCTAAAAACGCGAATTTGACATTCGCAATATCAAAATCCATGCACAATATTTTCAAACGGTTATATTCTTGTGTCTAAAATATATATTCCTATTGGAGGCTATATACAACATATTGAAGATTAAATACAAGTCTTGGAATATGATTCAAAGCATGGAAATACTACATGAATAAATTAACTAGAATGAGAGCAAGTCCAAGTATGAGGATACATTTGATATATACATACACCGTAAAATTCCTCACACATTGTCACTCATCATATACATGAGAGTTAAGCTTCGAAGTTTAGTTGAGTGAGTATTTACACAAAGACATTAAAGATTTTATTTGTAGTTTTAGCATAAGAGACGTTAAACTTTATGAATATTATGATGTTGCGGCTTACAATCGAGTGTGCTAGGAATTTTAATTAGGCAATAGATTAATCCTAAATTGAAATGGATTTGTACAAGAAGTTGTATAAATTAAAATCTTCTAGTGAATTTTTCCTAGGTGGAAGAAGAGCTACGTAGGAGTTGTTAATCTCCGAAGCTTTCTCAAACGGCTTTTTGTATTGCAAACTAGAACTTAGAGGATTGCAATGGTGTAAAATATTGAGCCTGGGCTTGCTCGAGGAAAAGCAGTTTATTCATTAAAATCAGATCATGTGTAATGCCACATAAAATAGACTATGGATAAATTTAGTTAGTCATCTCTCTAATTTTATCAATTTCAATTTCAAAAATATAGGAGGAGAACTCATTATAATTTTAAGGGGGGGATAAAGTTTATGATTAAATAGTTTTGAAAATATGTCTTTTTTATTATTCACACAAAAAATGAGAGAAATATGTTAGATGAAATTATTGTTTATCCAAGTTTTATGATGTAAAGGCCCTAAATCTTCTTGCTTTAAATACTGCAGAAAATTAAAAATTTTCTTTTTAAAAGAACTTAAATGGCCTCATTCATAAAATCAACTGGTGAATCAAGTTCAATGTTTCAAAAAGGTTGCAGCGGAATAAAATAAACACTGCTGCACTGAGATCCTCGGGTGCCACTACTGCCGACCCAAGCTGGCTCACTGGTCCCCGCCCTCGGCCCTGACCTCATCAGTACCTACAACAATCAAGTCTAGTGAGTCTAAAGACTCAGCATGCATATATCGCAGGTAACGAGTAAAAATCTGGAGTAAAATATGCATGGGATAAAATATCATGCCATGTGACATGCTGAAAATAATCTGTACTGAGCAATTATAATACGTGCATGCTGAACTGATAATCACAGTGAAAATAATTGCTCCTTGGAGCCTGCACTGAAATAATTGATAAAACTTTTCTGTTGAGATTATGTTTTACGCCTGTGGCCACTGCACTAAGCTGAAGTGATCGGTAACTGACTACCGGGGAGCCTGAACTGAGCTGGCGGTCACTGAAGACCCGATGGTACCAACCTGAACTGAGCGGTCACTGAAGACCCGATGGTACGAACCTGAACTGAGCGGTCACTGGCGACCGTATAAATAATAATAATGCTCCCACATAGTGAATGAACCACAAGCCATATCGCATAAATCTCAAAAATAATCATTTTTCTGTTTTCATGCACGTAAAATAATTAACTGACGATAATGAAAATATCCTGAAATTTTACCAACTGGAATGGATCGTCCCCAGGCTCGCTGCAACCTAAAAATGCTATGAAAATATGCAATGGATTTTTCTTAGGCAAATTTATGCAATTAAATTTCTAAAATGCGACAACTACGTCTAACGACCTCGTATTTAATCATGACTTTAAACCAACCCGAACCAACACTGAACCAACGTGACGTCATGATTAAAATACGTTTAAAATTATGAATTTATGCTCCTAAAATTTTGAGGGTCGAAATCTAGGTGAAATGGAGGCCAAAACATGAAACGCTCTTTCGAGAGTCAATTTGGCACATCGCACCGTAAATTCTCGAACGACCTCAAAAATGATCCGAATCACGAACGGTCGAAAACATGACCTTCCTAACTCAATGGGGCACTGTCCAGTCCAAGGCCACAGGCTAAAAGCCAACCAAGAACTCAAACAAGCCTCCTAATCGACACAGCAAGTTGCTGTAATTTCCAGCAGCTGTGCAAGTGTAGTGTCTTGCTTTGATCGATGTCTTGCGTCGTTCCAGTGGCCATTTGGTTGACCATGGCACGATCTAGACATGTAGGGGCATGGTATGAACCGTGGCTATGGGCCATAGGCCAACCAAGATTCACACCAAGCAACCCAAAACCGAAATGCATGTGCTGTACAATGAAGGGCCGAGAAGGGGAGTGTGGGCTGTTCTTGTTTCGTGGGTTATCTTGCGTCGTTCCAGTGGCCATTAATGGACCATGGCACGACCTAGACATCTTGGGGTGTGGTATGAACCGTAGCTAAGGGCACAAGGCCAAGCCAGATCCACACCAAGCCAACCCAAAACCGAAACACAAGTGCTGTCAAAATGAAGGGGCCAAGAAAGGGGAGGGGCTGCTGTCATGTTTTTATTTAAAACCGAGGAGCCATGGACCAAGCCACCAAAAGGGTGACTTAATCACGTCTTAGACATGCTAGAGAAGTGATCTAACCATGGCTATAGGCCCCTGGGGCAGCCAAGATCAGATCTCTTCCCATGACAGCAAAACTGAAATTTTCGAAGAGCAAAAATGGCAGCAAGGGGGAGCTGCTGTTATCTCGATTTCTAGGCATCATGGGGGCTGAAAGACTGGACCAAAGTGGTCTTAATACATCCTACTACATGCCTAGATGCAGCCTTGGAAGCCTGGAGTCGAACCATTCCCTGAAACTCACAAACCAACAGAAAACGTGAAGGGCACAAGAACAAAATCTGCACAGAATTTTTAATGATGTTGCTGTCAAATAAAAATCGGTTTCATGCTGTAAAATCGTGACTATGAGATGCTATAAAAATACTATAGGACTTGATTGAGGTTTGGAAAAGAACATAGACATGCCTTGGTTTCGTTTTAATGAACAACGAAATGAAGAGACGACGACGCGGCACAGAGACGGAGTGGCTTCTCTTGCTCTCTTTAGTTCTCGGTTTTCTCCCTTATTCCCTAGATGTTGCTCACGTTTTTTTCTACTGAAAATGGACTGGATTTCGGTGGGGAGGGAGTGTGAATGAGTTGTTATGGGAGTGAGGGAATGGTTGCAAATATAGTGGACACAATGCAAGACTTAGTCTCCAACTTTCAAAATTTGAATTTTTGTTGTTTGATAACAAATCTTCTTGGGTGGTTCTAGAGTATGTTGACCGATTCTCCATGCAAACTTAGACTAGGATAAGCTTTCTAATTAATTAAATGGTATTAAACAAATGGGAGGGATTATCCTACTAATTAATTACCAAGAAAGGGTCAAAGGGTGATGTGTTGGCAATTAATTGTTGCATCTCCAAGGGGTGGCCGATTCTTGCAATTAAAAATGAAGGGGAATGTTAAATACTTAGTAAATCACTAACCTTTAAAAGCCTCACTAATCTTTTAATTAATTTAGTGAACTAATTCCTTAATTAAGAACTTAAATGAACTAATTTTTCTACTCACCTCAAATAATTAAAATAAATCCTCAAAGCTCCTTTTTAACTTAAATTAACTTACTTGCTAGCTAAAATAAATTCTGGAAATATTTTCTGAAATCTTAAATTTATCTCTAAACTCCAACTCCGGTCCGGCCTCACTGAAATAACTGAAATGCTGAAAATCAACTACTGAACTGAATAAATAAATAATTAACTTCAAATAAATGCATAAAAAAATAATCATGCAATGAATTTAATTAAATTTAAAAATCTAGAATTATGCATGGCTTATACGTCTACTGATTTTACGGGTTCTACATATGATCATCAAAAAGAAAAAAATTGTTCGGCTGAGAAACACAATAATCTTAGTTTTGATTGTAACAAAACCTTTTTGTGTTTCTAACCTATTTACTCAAGTGTGAATTTGTTATCTCAAGTTGGAAGTTGAAACTCGAAATCAATCAAATTGAAAATCTGGCGAGCAATAATGTTTTTATGATATTCCATAGCTCTGATGCAAATATCAGCCGAAAAATGAATACATAGAAAATAAGTTTTATACAAGTCATATTCACAACAGCTTAGTTGGTTCGAATGTTATCTAGGCAAAATATTAGTCACAAAATTGAGATGATTGAATGGAAACAGAAATAACAATAAGCTTGAATTGAGCAGTTCTTGTATTTTTTTCATATCTCTCCGCTCGGTTATTCAAATGAAATGATTCAATATGAATTACAAAGATAAGAGAATGATCTAAAAACCATATTCACACTACAAGAAAAAACCCCGTCAACAACGCACCTACGAGAACGGTTTTTCACTAAAACTGTTGTCGTATGTTTTTAACAATGGTTTTAGTGAAAACCGTTGTCGCATAGCATTTCTCTTAAGCAAAAGACAACGGTTTTCTAAAAACTGTTGTCTTGAGCGTTTTTTAGGGTAACCGCTGTCGATTAGCGTGTTATTTTTGGGCAATCTAAAATCATTGTCGATTAGCGTGTTTTTTGGTCAAACAACAACAGTTTTGTTAAACTGTTGATATATTTAGCGATGATTTTGCTAAAACCGTCGTAAAATATAGCGACGATTTTCAGCAAAAACGTCATAATTTTTAAATTAACGACGGTTTCATACAGAACATTCACTAATAGTAACAGTTTTTGTTTTACTGTCGCTAATCGCGACCGTTTTTGCTTAATTGTCGCTAATTACGAAGGATTAATAAACAATCATCGCTAATTGCAACCGTGTTTGCTTAAATGTCGCGATTAGTGACAGTTTATCAAATTACCGTTGCTAATAGCGATGATTTCATCAAAAACCATCACAAATTGTCTATAAACCGTGTTTCGGTCCATTTTCCTCCACACCACTTCACAACACTTAAAATTTTTCTCTCTTAAACTATTTTAGTTTCGATTTAGGGTAAATTTTTTCGTTTCAATTTTTGGTAAATTTTTAAGTGTTAGCTAAAATCATGAATATTGTTAGCATAGTTAGATTGTAAGTTTTTTTTAGATTTATTAAAATATTAAAATTAATTTTTTTTATTTTACTGAAAACTTAGCAACGGACATCATGGACAGCCTACATGAAAAAAATTTCTAGAATGAGAGAAAGCCCAAATGTGATGATACATTTGAGATATATTACATATACTGTAAAATTCCTCTCACACAATCACTCATAGATGTGCATAAGAGTTGAACTTCAAAATTTAGTTGAGTCTGTCTTCACACAAAGACATTAAAGATTGTGTTTGTAGTCTTGACATAGAAAACGTTAAACCTTATGTGGATTGTGAGGTTGCGGCTTACAATCGAGTATGCTAGCAGTTTCAATTAGACAATAGATATGTCCTGAGTTAAAATGGGCTTATACAAGAAGTTATATAAATCAAAATCTTCTATTGAATCCTTCCTTGGTAGAAGAATGTGTGACATAAGAGTTCTTAATCTCGAAACATCCATAAATAAGTTTGTGTCTATTTATTTATTGTATTTATTTATTGTTACTGTTTTTAAGATATATTGTTCAAACATTTTATTTGTTCTTCAAATACCCAAAATATTTCACATCAAGTGTTTGATAAAATGCTTGAACAAAAAACGTTTTTACACATTCAACTTGCATATCTTTTAAATAATTTTCAAAATGTTTAATACGAGAGATTATTTTGAGTATCTTCTACTTGATTTGAAAATCAAACTCAACGTAATTTCTTAGTTATCAATATTTCAAAAACCGAGCTATTGTAGTTCAATGCTTGTCCCTCAAACGATCATATCGGATTTTATTTAATATTTACCATGTAATCACATTTGACTGTGTATTTCATTACATATGTTGATTTATTTATGATTTTAAAATTGTGCTTACAAGAAATTAATAGTCATCAATGTTAGTCTACAAAAGATTGATTCTTATATAAAATTAACTATTTGTGATATAAAATCTTAAAAAAAGGTTAAAAAATCCGTATGAGGTTAAATATTATTTAAATGTAATATTATGGGTTATATTTTACTATCGAAATTATTATTTAAATTACGATTTATTCATCGATAAAATTCATAATTTGGTTGATATTTAGATTATTATGCATTATACGTGGTGTTTGGATATATAATATTTTTTAAAAATTTGTTTCAATCCATTTCGTTCTATGTATCATTTATTATATAACATAATATCAATATATTGAATTTTAATTTGCAAAAAAATATTGAAAATAAGTTATATAAGTTCTTAATTAAATTATTCGTCCAATATAACAATATAATAAACATATATAAATAAAAAATGACTCAAATTATTTTTTAAGAAAATCAATTTTTTAAATTTTTTATTATATAATTGATATTTACGTGGGTCGAACGTACTTCATATTAGTAGATGCACTTGATTTTTCGCAAATGTACATGGTGTGTATTTTAAAAATATTTATGTATCACTCTTATGTAATCAATACTAACTCGCCATTTGCGTTGAAGCATGTCTTTTAGTGCTTAATTCACACATGACATGAAATTTAATTAATTTGGTATTATTATTAGAAAAATGAAATACCAACTAACTATATAATTATTTCCATTGGGACAATAATTAATGTGTGACAAATGAAGTGTACGAATTTATGTATGCAGTACCCAAAGAAATAATAAATATGAATATGTTGCTAACTATATAATGAAAAATTATAATTATTATGTGATCTAAATGTGTAAAATCTTAATTTGAGCAATTTTAATTGATTATACATAATTACGTATTCGTGTAAAGGGAAATTTCTTTAAAAAAATTATGTCTCTTATTTTAAAATTAAAAATATATATATACGAGACTACATTAAAATCATGCTGGTCAAAGAGTAAAACGTTATGCACTTAATGTGAAATTGAAGAGAAATTATGGTGAACCTAACTAAAAAAAACAATATTTAATGTTTTTAATAAGTAATTATTAATTAACCTGACAAAAAAAAAACCTATTTTACGTACGGTTCGAGAAAGTATTAATAATTCATTTTCCGTGCATAAAAATTAATTACAAAACTAAATAATTTGAAAACACTGGTTTTAATAAGAAAATTATTACATAAAAAAATTTATGATCAAAATCGAATAAAAAAAACTATGCTATATATGGTTCGAGAAAGTGTCAATTAATAAAAAAAAATTGTAATAAAACCATGGTCTTAATTATAAGCAATTATTAATAAATAATGAGTTCCGTACATAAAGATTAAAATAAAAGGGAGGGGACCTGGCTACAAAATAAGTAGCTCGCGTGTACGGACGTGCTGCAGCAGAAGACCTAACAGTGAATCTCTTATAAATTAAATGGTATTCATATTATTTATACATGGGACAGTTTCACATGCAGCAGGTTTACCAACTCTTTTAAGGGCATTGCCAACACTGTAACAGCAAAAATATCCCATGCAGGCACTCGGATTGGACCATCAATTCTTCCTTCTTCTTTTTCCTAGAAAAATTAAACCATATATAGAACAACTTTGATCGTGTTTATTAATTGCTAATTGTTAGACTTAGTCAGGGCCGGACCTTTTACGAGGTCAAGGAGGCCACCGTCTCTGGTCTCGGTCTTTGAGGGGTCTAACATATATATTTTGAGTTGATGACTTATTGAAATGAGTTGTTTTAGCCCAATATTAAATAAAAAGAAGAGTAATTTGAATAATTTTTGTTTATAGCTGATCAAGCTCGATCTTTTTTTCAAGTTTGTTTTGAACAATTTAAACAATATCAAGAGTTTTTGGGGTATTTGTTGAGTTTGGAGAGGTTAACGAGTTAATCTTCAACTAGCTTGATGAAGTATTGTATAGAGCTTCAACAATTTTTTAAGATGTTACGGTGTTTGGTAAAAGTACTGAATGATTTATTCTCAAATAGTTATAATGCATATAGATTTTGTTAACCATACTAATATAAGAAGCTATCGAAGTTGAAGTTAACAAACACTTATCTTCGATCAATAATGTCACAAAATAGATTAAATGAGCTAGCTATGTCGTTGACTGACAAAGATATGATCCGAAAACTGGATTATACAAATTTGATATATATTTTTCCTATAAAATAGCTAGACGATTATTATTTATGTAAATATTTCACATATTTATTGACTGGTTTGTTTATATAATATATTGTTTCTTGTGTATTTATGTATTATTTACTAATTTAATTTTAGCATTATTTATAATTAAAAGATAACTCATTTTAGATTTTGGTTTCAGGCTCATCGACCACAGGTACGGCTCACTTAGTTTGTTATCTTTGTCTTTGTTTTCTGCAATTTCAGTCTTTTTACAATGTAGCGTTGATATGTCATCGATGTATAGGTGACGTGATGAAAAATAATTAAAATTTCCTAAAATTGCAATTTTCTATACGTATTATAATATAAGTGCTTATATTTCAATAAGTTGGATAAAAAAAAATTAATGGATGTTGTATGAAATATTCTTGGTTGGATTTCTTAGGACCACCGCACAGAATGACTCCAACATAGGGGTGTCAAAATCAGACACGATCCATCAACCCGACACGATTCAACCCGAAAAAATAAGGTTTGGGTTTGGGGTTTTTGGGTTAGCGGAAAAAATGATCGGGTTGGGTTCGGATTGACTCGAAAATTTTAAATTTTTTTAAAAAATATAATTAATAAATATGGCTTATATTTTTATATATTGTATGTCTGAAAAAATATCTATTGTATATTTATATCATAAATTTATAATTATATTATTTGAATTATTATTTTTAAATAATTGTTTATTTGATTTAGTGAATATACTTTATTTTTCTACAATTAGATTTTTAAATTTAAATCATATATATGAGAGAGATTTTATTATTATGTGTTTAAATTAAAATATTAGTATTACTTTTTTGAATTTTATTTAATTTTCTTTAAAAAATTTATAAAATATTCAAAATCATGTTATACGGGTTGATTCGGGTTCAGGTTCGGGTTGAGAGTTTTCAGGTTGACTCGGGTTCGGGTTGAGCAATTTTTGAATAGCACTATTATTCAACCCGACCCAACACACCCAACCCACTCAAATTGACAACTCTAGTCCAACAAATACTTACACAAGTATTTAAGAAGTCTTGTCTCTCATCCTGACTCAGACCCACCCAACCCCTTCCACCTTCTTTCTCCTCACATCTCTCTCATTTCATTAATTCAAAAAAACTAATTACACACATTTTTTTTTGTATATTACTTACCAACATGACTTGTTAATCTCATCATGCACGACATTCATTGCTTTTAACTATATATCAATCTGATCAGAAAGTAATTAGGGACGTTAATTTTCAATATTTGACCAAAGATTGTATTATATATGGAGTGGGTCTCATATAAGACCGTCTCACGGATCATAATCTGTGAGACGGGTCAACCCTACTCATATTCACAATAAAAAGTAATACTCTTAGCATAAAAAGTAATATTTTTTCATGGGTGACCCAAATAAGAGACTCGTCTCACAAATACGACCCGTGAGACCGTCTCACACAAGTTTTTGCCTTATATATGTGTGTGACAGACCGAGAAAAGGGGTGATATGTAAAATGAAATCTGACCTTTTGATGGTTCACATTAAATTCTTTATTTTAGGCAAATTATGCTGAAATTGATATAAGGGTCTGTGTTTTGAATTCCTTACCCTCTTTTCAACACAGAACGAGGAAATAATGCTCGTATAGAAGTAGTGATAGGAGTGGTCGTTATTGTAGGACAATGACAGTCATTTCTATCCTTGGAACAATAAATATCATGCATTGAACTTCAAATAAATAAATAAAAATCTTTAAAAGTAAAGGGAGGGAAAGGCCAAAATGGAAGCTGAAAACAAGTCCATTTATATTCTATATCACATATTGCTATCAAAACTCGGAGAAAGAGTTGCTGCATGGGGGGACCTTATCTTGATTCTCAGTTCATTCATCAAAAGAATTGAGGTTTAGCTCCAATATTAATCAATGGATCAATGACCACTCCACGTTTTTGACCCCACCACCACTACCACATTCAAGAAAATCGCCTCCTCTTTCACATTCGCTTTTCTCCATTAGCTGCTCACTCCCATTTTCATTTCTAGGCTGATTTTGATTTGCTTTCTGCAGATAAAGTGCTCAAAAATATATTTACACCCGGCCTCTCTAACTCCAGCTTTTGTAGTAACTTCCATGGAGTCGAAGATGGATCAGAGCGAGACTCGAGATTTCATGAACGTCGACTCCTTCGCCCAGTTGCCCTTTATTCGCCCCACGCCGCTCGTCAAAGAGAAGGGATCTTCTGCTGGTGCCATTAGGCTTTTTGGCAAAGAATTCGGAGGCAACAACGGTATATGCACGAAGACCCCCATGAGAACAACAAAGTTGACAATAATGATCGAGAAGAGGATCATGATGCAAACAAGGACATGATCGGAAGTAATGAAAACAATTCAGATATCAGTACTAGCAACAGGAAATTCGAATGCCATTACTGCTGCCGGAACTTCCCCACTTCACAAGCACTGGGGGGCCACCAGAACGCGCACAAGAGGGAGCGCCAGCATGCGAAACGAGCCCACTTGCAGTCCGAGGCACAAGTCTACGGCCTGATGAACTACTCGCGCCTAGGATCCGCCGTCTCCCTACCTTCGTCTTATCACTCATGGAACAGCAATCACAAAAGCGTTACAGGTAATACCGGCAGCAGGCTTTATGGCAGCAGCGGCTATGGCTCGTTTAATTCGCATCAACCGGCCATTAATGGGAGCCCCTTGGGGCTGTGGCGTATCCCGGACGCTCATAGTTCATCATCTTTCGGTCCTCGGGAACGCTCTATGATGGTGCCGATGCATCAGTATCAGAGGCAGACTCCATTTACATCTTTTACTAGCAGCAACCCAAATTCTCAGAATCGGTTCGGCTATGAATCCAGGCCTGGAATGCAAGATCACGTGAGTTTGGATCTACATCTTTGATCCTAACTGTTTTCTTGGAATTGAGCATTCATTCAATCTCATGAGTAACAAAGCTAGTTTAATTTAATATATATATATATATATATATATATATATATATATATATATATATATATATATATATTTCTCTCAGACAACGTTTGCAGGCTCTATTTGTCTATGTCATGAACATGGATCCGAGGAAAATTGAGGAATTATAATAATTTTGTTTTCTTCACTAACTTGAATGTCACACAATTGCTACTATTAACGTATATTGAAATAATCATTACAATTTTTTTTTAAAAAAAATAGGCCAATCAAAATTCATTGAAGGACTTTAATTAATTAATACATGGAATTCGATCTTTCTCATAAGTAACTAAAATAAGATTAGCTCCAATCGAATTTCTAAAAATATATAAAGCATTGTTTGATTTTAGTTTGAATTTAATACACAAAGAAAAAGCATATATATGCAGATAAATTATTGGAGGAGATGATATTATGTGGCTGTGTATTAATTTACAATGAAGGGGGATCGGAGTTTTTAACCTATTATTTATTTTTGAATATCTTTTGGATTTTTAGTTAATTGTTATACCAAACATATAATATAAACATTTTAATTATATATATTATGTATAAGCGATATGAATGAATAAAAGAATATTGGATATTGCAGAATTTTTCCAAGGCAGGCATTTAGGGTACAACTCGAGGACTGCCTTTTAAACTGTCGGTTGGTATATTAAAGTTCATTACACCACACATGCCCATTAGTTATCATTGTGAAATAGCTATATATGCTCATTCTTTTTTCTTTTTTATAAGTATGAGAAATTTTTTCATACTACAAAAAAAACATAAGGCAATCGTCCTTATACTGATGGAACTTGAGTGTTGACTTGAAATTTATTTATCTCGGGCAAAGAAACTCCAAAACGAAAAACAACAAAGCTATCTAAATAAATTAATAAAACTACTTACAATCAACGAGACTCGAATTTGATTATAATTGATTACACATTTTGTTGGGTGAGAAAAGGAAATAAGTGTGGAGTTCCATATATAGATGTACATATAATTTCATTGTCCTGCGACAGATAGGAGGAGGATGTGAAATTATCAAATAAATATTTTGCTTCGCAACGAAAATGGTGAGGATCCATAAATTTTTATTTTTTATTTTGTCACAAGAGAGGTGGATCACCCGCCATAGAACGATTAGCGTACTATAATTCTTCTCATCTTGTCTTCTTCAATGATTTCATCTATACATATGCTGGAGCGTCCGGATAGTTCTGTATCCTCGTTGGTATTTTAGTGCTTCCGAAACCAAGTAGTCAGATGTCCTATTTTGTTCTCTTAAAAAAAATTGACCCTGACTTAGCTAAGGGGTTAAAAAAAAAGTAATAACAATATGAATTAATGCATTCAGGTATTAAATACCATGATAATAATTTACTGTAATATAATTAAAAGCAATGTACGAAAACATGTGTTTCAGCAGGGACAGACGCACTTCATTCATATACATCGAGACACAACACAACTAACTCATCAAATAATTAAGGTGGAAAAAAAATTATAAGTTGAAATTAAATATCTTTCATATATAAGCCGTTTATGGGATAATATATGGCTAAAATATCATATAAGTTTGTCTATGATCCCGTGTTTAGTGGAGTGTATTCAATTCAGAATTTTGATAACTTTTTCAAATGATAGACTTTTATGAATTTGATAGATTTTTATTGACTTTTACCGAATCTGGGTAACTATTTCAAATTTGAGTTGCAATTCTGTAAGTTACGATGAGTTTTGGTTCTTGGCCCTTATGAAGTGTTGGCGTGGTGTCGGATATGTCAATATTTTCAATGTCATGTGAGTACTTGAAATTTTTACGTGTGCATAATTATATGCACATGCTCATATCTAGCTATGGCCATGGCAATTGAATATAAAAATATGAATTGGAAAATTAATTTTTTTTTGCTATATTTGCTTGTGTGAGAGGGAGACAATAGTAGTAAATAAAATATTATCAAATATAATTTCTCACTTCTACATTGAATTCAGGTGATTTAAGCCATGAAAAGGGAAAATTAATTGGTTTACATTTATTGGGGCATTGAATGTTTGAACGGAAGAGGGTTGTGTTTCTTTTCATAGAATAGTAAGCGTATGCTACGATTTTAAATCTTACAAATTATATTGATGAAAAAAGGAACATACTTTTTTTTGGAACTTATTTAATTTTTGAACCGTTATTAAAGTAAAATGAATAAGAGTGAGTCTCATGTGAGACCGTTTCACGGATCTTAATATGCGAGACGGGTAAACCCTACCGATATTCACAATAAAAAATAATACTCTTAGCATAAAAAGTAATAATTTTTCATGGATGACCCAAATAATAAATTCGTCTAACAAATACGACCCGTGAGACCGTCTCACACAAGCTTTTGCCAATGAACAATGACCTCTTTGTTCTCAAATTAGTTTATCACGTCTCTTTGTTTCGTTCGACGTTTGACTCCAATTCTACGGATTAAATTTACAAATGATCATATCATCTATATATTACATATATTGATTTATCATCTCCATGAGCCCAACAACACGATTCCGGTTATAGTTAGTTATATATGATTTTAACTTTATATATCAAGGATCCATACCGAACTTGACCTAAATCATCGATTTCGGTTTTAGAAAATGGTTATCCATTCACAATTTGAACAGAACCATGGTCATGTCTGTCTAGTACAAGGGTCAATCAATAGAGGAGACACCTACCTTGTTCGGCAGAATTAAACAATGGTATCGATAACCGAACATTTTTTGGAAGTCTTTTTGTATAACTTACTCATTAACACTCAATAAGTACACTCTACGCGGTTACAAATTTAAAAAATTAAAGTTGCGTTTTGCCTAATAACTATATATTTTAGTCTAGTGGTAAAGAGGCGGAGTCACAGCCCGGGTAGTCCAAAATTTTTTTAAAAAATTTATATGTAATTTTTTTTATAATTTTGGATAAATTTGATATTAGCCCGGTTAGATTAATTTAAAATATTAAAGGATGTTAAAGTTTAAAATTTTAGTCCAGGTAGTACCAAATTCTTGGCTCCGCCACTGTAGTGGTAAATATTTGATCATAACAATAACAACCGTTATTATCATTTAATATTATTAAATGATGAAAATTAATTAATGATTATATTTTACTAATTAAACTAAATAAAAAAACTATAGGTTAATAATAATAATAATAATAATAATATATAAATATATAATGAGCAGTTGAAGCTTGATACATGGTGAACAAGGATCCAGTTGTCTAATACGCAATTCATGACTCGTTGCAAAGGAAAGAGATGCATGTGTATAGGAGGTACTACTACCAAGTATCAGGCAAACTCGTACTTTACTTGCAAATCCGGTCGTCTAACACGCGACAGAGAAAAATCCAATCATCTACCCATACACAGACTGCTTGTACCAGGTGTGTATATCGCGAGTACATGAATTGTCAAGTGTCTGATGCACAACATTATGTCTATTAGGCGACACTGCAGGTACAAATATCAAATGATTTTTTAGTCTCACGAATACGAATCTGAAAATTATACGTGGTGTATGTAAACTATATCGGAAAACAGACGGTCCATATAGACCAAAAATGAACTTAAAAAATCATCCTCCGTCCAAAAATGGGAAAATTCGATGCTGCCCGTGCAGGCACTGCCTGCACGGGCAGATCCAAGGGCCAGAAAATTTCTGGCCCATTTTATTTTTTTTTTTAAAAAAAATTCCACCCCATGATTGAATCTTGACCCTTGATTGGGTGTGAGGGCACTGGCCCCACACCCAGGATCGACTCTACCCCAAAAACGTGAGGCTTCAATAATGGTCACTTCAAAAGTTTAATGCATAAATACAACTGCAGCAATGTTTATGATAAAGGGGATTTCGTTGCCATCATAAAAGTCTACTAATTGATTGTTTGTAATTCTGGAGTAGAAAAAGGGCCAGATTTATGCCTGCTAATTACCCTTTCATCTTTATGCAAAATCTTGTTTCCTCCGTACAGTATGCCAGCAAAGACAGAGAAATATAGGTCCAGGTAAAATGAAGAATGCGACCTAAAACAGTGAAAGCTTCTGAACTACCAGCACATCCTGAGCATTTCACATACAAATGCAACATCGTTTAATTTCGACCAATTAAGTCTCAGCAACTTGCCAAAGGAATATTATATTGTACCAAATGAGTAAAACAACAGTTAAGTGAACAGCGGTCTTATAAGCAGGAAAAACAGATACCCTATTAGAGTCGTGTGAAGCTCGAGTGAAAAAATTGAGGGATTAAAAATGCATCTGCAGACCCCATATCAGGGAGAAGGTGGGAGCAGGAACTTAAGGAAAAAAAAAGCTTCATTATGTGACCAAAAGAAGTGAATTAAAAATTAACCTGGACCAGAAAATTCAAGCAACACACAAAGAAGATTTAGCTATTATCTTCTTGTTATAGTATATATCCTGCAAGCTAACGTTGACTAGAGAATTTATTAACTCGAGTGTAATAAATAATCTTTATTTTAATATAATTTAACTTTTTATGGTTTTAATTTGCTTTACTTGTATAGTCATGCAATCAGCATTGATAAAGTCCTTGATTATACTTTAATACGAAATCATGCAGATAGATAATCATATGATAATTGTACCGAACTTCCCTCCATCGAACTTTCCAAGTGGTTATCATTCATCGAGAGGAAAAGTCTGTAGTTGTAATTGTACATGATTAGTCCTTACGACCTGAGACAACACTGAAGCTTTACATACTAGGATTGTGATTTGACTCGTTTACCGACTCCGTGAGAGTCATAAGGTGGCGAGTTGGGTAGCAACTGCGAAATGTGTAGGAGCCAGTATATTGTTGTAATATTAGCCCAAGAATTATAGAATTGATAAACCAAGATTATTAATCATCATTAATGTGAGACTCGGAAGATATGAGAATGCATGAGCATGCAATGAGGGAAGAAAAGACATGAGAAAATAGGGTTTGCAAGACCGCACCCGCGGTGCAAACATGACCGCACCCGCGGTCATAAATTATGAATTTTTGTAAGAAAGGCCGAAGCCACACCGCACCCGCGGTAAGAACAAGACCGCACCCGTGGTCGTTGGATTTTTGAAAATGAAAAGCTTACGAAGCTTGAGCGCACCAGCGCTGCTGAACATACCGCACCCGCGGTCATGCGTGGTTGCTGAAAAATAAGCCACGTTTCCTAGGTGTTGCATGCAGTATATATATATGAATTACACGTAAATTCCTCAAAAATCCAGATAAGGGTCGAGGCTTTGAGAGAAAAATCCTTACGCCTTTTAGACTTGCGATTGTGAAAGATCCGTCCATCAGAATTCAAATCCGATTTCAGTTCGGAGTTCCTCTCGACACGAGCTACACAAGGACGTAAGTTTTGTTACGTTTTGAGATATTTTAGAAATACGATGGTGTCAGAACTGAATATGAATCAGATATGATGTTTCTGCTACCGTAGATATTGTACAATTGAAGTCAGATTTCATAATAGATTGGTTATGCAATTATTATGATTTTCGAAAGATATTGACTACGATTTTGATATCAGTATTATGTATCACTGATTTTGAATATACCGATATTGAGATTATGAGTTCTGGTATTATATCTGTGATGTTGAGATTGATGGGATATCAAGATCGTATTGTTATGTCGTCGGAACATCAGTTGATTGATATTGATCAGATTCGGTATTGATTTAGATTGCATCTTGATTCGATATTGATCAGAGTATATTTCGATTTGAATATTAATCAGAACAGGTATTGAATTGAATTGTGTATTGATATTATACATATTCAATTGTCATTATCAGATTGAGAATGGACCGAGATAGAGTCGGGACTTCTTCTTCTTCTTCTGAGCGAGAAGATAAAGGTATAAATTAATGTTGAGTTGTGATTGCACAACTCGAGGGAGGTTTGACTCGAGTTTCCCTAAATCACATACTTTACTTTATTGCATGGATATTTGCATTGAGTTGATTGATATACGTGTTCTCTTGAATGATAGATGACCGGTGTTAGACGAGTAATCTTGTGACAGAAGTGCCTGATAGTGGTGGTATCGCCACGGGCACATTGCACGATGTCTCAAGATAGGATGTTAGCGATGGAGCTACAGTCCATGACGGTTAGGTCAGGACACCGGATGTTTGGTTATATCGAGTAAATAGAATTGGAATTTCTTCTATTACGGAATTCGATATAGGAACACCATATTTGGTTATATCGTAATTCGATATAGGAACACCATACTTGGTTATATCGTAAATCGATATAGGAACACCATATTTGGTTATATCGTAATTCGATATAGGAACACCATACTTGGTTATATCGTAAATCGATATAGGAACACCATATTTGGTTATATCGAGTAATAGGATCAGAGTTCCTTCTATTACGGAATTCGGTATAGGATCACCACATCTGGAAACCGAGATCCCTAGGCTAGGATTGAGTCTAGTCTAAAACGTAGAGTCACGAGTTTGAGTGACAGTTATATTGATTTGTATTGATGGGTGTTAATTTATGTTCCTGAAGATGGTTCATGACCCTTTATGTTCCTGATATTGGTACATGCTTAGAATAGAATTTATTCTTGATATTGATTTATGTTCCTGATTAGGGTACATGTTTAGAATATGATTTATTCTTGTTATTGATTCATATCATGATTTTGATATATGATATGATTTTCTGTTATATGCTTTTATATTGTTTATATGATTGCATGTATACATGATTTATACTGGGATATTTATATCTCACCGGAGTTATCCGGCTGTTGTTTTGTTTGTATGTGTGCATGGAAACAGGTGGGCTAGGATCAGGGTCAAGAAGAGAACGAGGCTGGACTAGATAGCGTGGAGATCCGGGCTTTGAAGCAACTTAGGATTCAGCACTGACTTGTAGTTGAACCTATTCGGATTATTGTAGATTATACAATAATTTTACGTTATGTTTAATATGTAATTTGAATTTAATTACATCATGTTTCCGCTGTGTATTTTTTAAAAAAAAATTAGACCCTGTTTATTATACGTGATTATTTATTCCTAAAGACGATTAAGGAATGAATTAGCGTCCGGGTCCCCACAATTGTAGTCGGGCATTCACCGCTCACCTACGGGTTTGGATATCCTATGTGATCTAACGAAATAGTAGTGCATGAAATCTCTGGCCAAGGTGTGAGATGTACAATGGTTACATATTCGATCGAGATATATGGGATAAATGGACTAATGTATGTTAATCATAACCGATTGGTTCTTGCAGGCACTATCATGTGATACATAGGGAATCATGGAGCGATGCTACTAGACGCTCTTACTATGATTCGATGGGTTTAATCAGAAAATGATTTCTGACATTCTCATGACCAAATGTTGGTGCATGAAATGGGGCAAATTGGGGTAAGCCCGAATAAAGGAAAATGTCCCGAATCACAAAGAGTTGTGAAACCAGGGCTAGCTGTATCCTTGAACCATTGAGGGTCACACAAACACTTGATCATTTGTTCTCGTGGAGAGAATAAATTCAAGGATTTGAATTTATATAAATTATGATATAGTAAATTCAAGGATTGAATTTATGATAATTAAATTTGAGAAAATAAATTCGAGAAGTTGAATTTATTATATAGTAAATTCAAGGAGTTGAATTTATGATATTTAAATTTTGGCGAAAATAAAGTCAATGTGTTGAATTTATAAAATTTGAGAATTTAATTATTAAACTCAAAAGTTGAGTTTATTAAATATTAAATTAAATATAATGAGAAGTATGTTTAATGGGCTTGTAGAAGTACAAGTCCAACATATTAAATAATTAAATATAGTAAATTATAAACAACTCAGTACAATTTAATATGAACATAATGTGAATCCTGATTTACCAAATATTTTTCAATACAATTTGAATTTAAAAAACTTCAAAAATAAATGCATGCGTAATATTAAATTTGCATGTTCATATCAAATAAATACCCAAATATTTCACATAATATCTAACATGCAAACTTAATTTATAAATATGTAGTGAAAATTGCACTGAATTTGAAAATGTTAAAATTTATTTTCAAATCATTTATTATTATATTTTAAAAAAATTAATAAATTTGAATTCATTGACCGACAAAATTTGAAAACATGCGTTCAATTGTTTTAATTGTGTGACCTTCTTTGTCAATAATTTTAATAAATCATGTTGCATTGGAATTATTGAATGCATACATGCAATTCATTGGTCTTCATTTTTAATATTACAACACATCACATGCATGTAATAATTTATCTTCTACAAGCCTTCTTCATCTTCCGAATAATTTTTTATTCTCAAAAATTTGCTCTAAAAAATTTTCATTTTATTTTTGGTTCAGAAACTTTATTTAATTTTCAAGAATTCAAGGAAGAACTTCAAGGTGCAACCAAGAACAAATTTCTCAGATAAGATTATTAATATTATTTTGTCCGACATCAAACTTCAAGTTTCTTACGCAAAATTTCAGATAGAAATTTTTCAAAATTTTATGATATCGGATTTTCAGAAAATGAAAACAAATTTTCAAGACAGATGTATCACGACTCTGATACCAAATGTTAGAAATTTTCTCAAAATTCATGTTTCAACATACACTACAACAAAATATGCATTTAACCACACTGAAAAGACAACAGTTTTTATTTAAAAAAAACCGTTGTTTTTTACTTTTTAACAATGTTTTTAGTGAAAACCGTTGTTAAAAAGCAGCAAAAGACAACGGTTTTCCCGTTGTCTTTAACCTTAAAAATCATTGTCTTTTAGCGTGTTTTTGGGGGGTCAAAGGCAACGGTTTTATAAATTGTTGTCTATTAGCGTGTTTTTTGGACAACCGTCTAATCGCTAATTGTAGCGACGGTATAAAATTAATGACAGTTTAGTCATAATCCGTCGCTAATATTTTAGACGGTTTAACCATAATTCGTCGTTAATTAGCGACGGTACAAACCGTCGGCAATTTAAGAAACCGTCGCTAATTGAAGCTACGACAACGGTTTTAAACTTTTGTCGTAAAACGTACTTTCAACAACACTGCCAATTACAACAGTTGTAACAGTGCCTAAAATCTATTGTCGTATAGCGTTTTTGTTGTAGTGATATATATAAACATGATAAACAATATACGGAAGCGGATCGAGCATTACTTTCCAACCATCGAATAATTTGTAAGTTTTCTGTTTTCCTCCGATTGAAACCTTCTAAGCACTCCAACACTCTCTGTAGATAGTGTATTTTTTTTATGAAATGTGTGTTTAGGGACCTCAATCATCGGTATTTATAGGCCTATCATACCATCAATGAATGATTGTGAGAGCCTTATTATCAAAAGAAGAGGCACATGCGCGTCTCAATTTTCTAAAGTTGAGGTGGTGCATGTACCTTTTTCAAAATTGTATCTCAATTTTCTAAAGTTGAGGCGGTGCTTGTACCTTTTTCAAAATTGTAGGCTACGGTTGTCGTCATTTCTTACCCGTTTATTCTTCTTCTGATATGAATTGATATGTGTCACTTTTTCTTACACTGCTCTAATGCCTTACAATCTTTACTTAAAGTTTTTTTCTTGAAACACATCATGAAGATATTTGAACATGACAGAGCTAAAACAATGAAATTATTAGATTCAAATGCTAGTCGGATTTTGTGGACAATTGATATGTAGACGTCAAGTAATCAAAAAAGAGGATTCACGAGAATCACTTCACACTTCATCGATATTTTATGGTACTACAAGTCGGATTGTATGGTAACTTTTTTCTTATCTCTTTGACTATTACTTCTATCTGCCATTAATAATATTACTATCACTGTTAAAATTTATTGTATTTTTTTACTAGGTTTATATATGTGTCATGTCTACACACCGCTAACGTCCTTGAAACAATTTAGTGAAGTGTCAGATTTTGGACAGTAAAGCTAAAAAGAGAAGAAAAATTTATTGAAACAGCTCGGCAATTGAAGGTTACACTAAAAAATTGGAACTTGGAACTCTATATATTTAATGCTTAACACTGCATTGGAATATAAAGATGTGTTTGCTTGTTTGAAACACCTTGATAGTTCATATAAAAGAGTTCTCACATGAAGAAGATTGGTCAAAAGTGGGAGTTTTCTTCTAAATTGAAGATTTTTTATGATGCCACGAAGGTGTTTCCATGGACCAAGTATTCAGGTATAAATATTTTCTTCTCAACTATTTGTGATATTAAGTTGGAAATTGATTATTAGCTTCTTTAGGATGATTATGTGGTGAATATTATGGCAACAAATATGAAATTAAAGTTTGAAAATGTTGGGATGTGATGAATTGTTTATCAGCAAATGAGAGCATTTTAGATCCGTGGTTCAAGAAGAAGACAATTCAATTCTATTATCCTCTTGTTTATAGTGATATGTCTTCATTTGAGATTAAAAAACTAAAGAAAAAGTTGCACAGTCGTTGTTGAAGAGTACAAAATGAAATTCAAACAATCTCCGGAAGTGAAATTTTCACAATCTTCATCTTTAAGGCCTCCGGTTCTTAAGCGTGGTAGTTATGCTGATAAATTTGAGATGTTCATGGATTCTAATACTAACACTGAACTTGAGAATTTAGAGTTGGATTATTGTTTAGAAGAATCTCTCTGGCCGAGAATATAAGTGACTTCGATATCTTATATTGATGGAAGACGAATGAGATCAAATATCCCATTTTGCATGATATTGCAAAGGATTTGTTAGTCATTCATGCGACGGATGTTGCTTCTCAAGTCAACAATCAGTATTAGTAAGAGAGTTGTAAGTGCTCACCGTAATCGGCTCCATTCTAAAATTATGGAATCTTTGATGTGTACTCGAGATGGTTATGGAGTGAAAGTCAAAGTATTAAATAGTTTCCAAACAAAATCGGTTATGATACTTTATTTTTAAAAAAAATATAATTTTTTTATTTATTTTGTCTTATCAGATTCTATATCTTCAAAAGATCAAAATTTTGATAATGGTCATGGTATAGAGGTAAGTAATAAGTTGTTTTTATTATTGTAGTAAAGTGTTCTAATTTTTTTTTCCTATAAGTCTTATTATTTTGTAGGAGTCGGAGTCATGCATTAACAATATTAGAGATTATTACATTAAGTGTTGTGATATAATGAAAGGAAAAAGTAATATGATGATGCTAACAAGTTATATCTTTTCTGTTTATTAAAGTATGAATTATTAATATTATGATACATGTATTGTTTAAGTAATATTAGTTTTACACATGTCATTGAATTTCTGTATAATACCCATTAAGTAAAATTAAACACTTTTTGTATCAATTCAATAAATACTTGAAATTTTATATAAGAAAAAAGATATTTCAAGCGAGGACGGGATGATGATAAACAGGGTGTCGAGGACGGGGATTCCTCGATTAATTAAAATTGGGAATCGAGGACGAAAATAGAAACGACAAATACATCTTCGTCCCGAACAATTATCATCTATACCTTAGAAGAACGTACAACCATAGTCGATAAGTAATAATTTTTTATCGAAAATATTAAAAAATATAATAATAATATATAATATATTGTTGAAAAATATGAGTTGTAATATTTGAATGTGGAAAATAAAAATGTTGAATGTTGAAAATAAGAGTTGTAAATATTTAAAATTAGTGTGTGATGATGAATGTAATGATGTATTTATTTTTGGATTATTTCCAAAAAAAATTCTATAAATAGGTCTCTCAATGTGCGTAGAAAATCACCATTGAGTAGAGAGAAAATTTTATAAAGTGTGTAATTTGGTAAATTTTGAGAGTTTGAGATTTTTACTTTTACCGTAAATTTTTACTTTTAACACGTTATCAATACGATACTCGAAGTTTCGGTTCTCCATATTTTTCAAGTTCCAAAACACAAGAAAAAGGTAACAATATTCAAAATAAGGTTATTTACTTTAATGTTTAGTTATTTTTATTATGTATATATTTAATATATAATATCATGTTATTATATATGTGGGGACCCGGACGCTAATTCGATTCTTAATCATCTTTGGGACTAATTAATCAATTATAATAATCATGGTCTAAATTTTTTTTAACATACAATATTACATGTGGAACGTAATGGCATTCATTTTTTTTTATACATATCAGTATAAATTAAGGTACGAGTTCTGTACAGTATAAATTTATTCAAATTAAGGTTAAACAACTAACATCAAGTGTCCAAACCCTACTTCTACTCCAAGTCCGTACTCTCCACTCTAATCACGATCTCTCTTCATCTCCTTGACCCTGAACCTGTCCCACCTGTTGTCATGTACACATACAAACGAGACAACAGTCGGATAACTCCGGTGAGAATTATATTCCCAGTATAAATCAACGAAGCATGCATTTCATATAACAGAAATAAAAGCATGGATCATATATTCATAACATGTATCGCAATCAGAAACATGAATCAATATCAAAGTATAAATCATTCATTGTGACTACACATCTAAGACTAGACTCATTCCTAGTCTAGGGATCCCGGTTTCCAGACGTTGGCATTCCATATCGATCACCAGTAATAGAAGAAACTCTGATTGTATCCACATCGATATGGTATCAATCACCAGTAATAGAAGAAACTCCAATTATATCCACATCGATAGCCAATCATCCGGTGACAGACTTTGGCACTATCGCCAATACACTATCTTGTGACATCGTGCAATGTGCCTGTGGCGATCCCACCACTATCAGGCACTTCTGTCATAAGATTACTCATCTAATACACGCTTCCTACCAATCAATAGAACATCATATAAAATAACAATAAGTATGTGATTTAGGGAAACTCAAGTATATCCTACTTGAGTCGATCTCCCAATACCACATTGACTTATACATTTGTCTTCTCGATCTGACGAAGTCGAAGTCTCGAAGTCAAATCTGTCCATATCAAACCTGGAATGACAATATCGAATATACTGTGTCAAAATACAATTCAATTCAATACTCTCTCTGATCAATACTCAATTCAAAATATAATATGATCAATGTCACAATACAACGATACAATTTCAATCAATACTGAATCTGATCAATATCAGTCTACTGATGTTTCGACGGCATAACAATACAATCTCGATAACCCCATCAATCTCAACATCACAGATATAATGCCAGAATCCATAATCAATATCAGTACAAAACCAGAACCTAATCGAATTCGGTTTCAACAGCATAATGGTACCATATAAATATACCACGAAATATAAATCAACGGATATCAATTCCTGTAACTCATACTCGATAACAATACAAATCTGATATCAAATCTCGGTCAATTCAACTCTGAAAATCATAACAATTATATAAACAATCTGTTCTTCATTCTGACTTCAAATATAAGATGTCTATTGTATTAGAAACACCATATATGATTCGTATTCCATTCTGACAACATCATAATTTCAAATCGTATCTAAAGCCTAATAAAACTTACGTCCTGTTGAATCTGTCGTCGCTAGGAACACGGTACTGTACTCGGATTCACAATCAGACGGACGGATCACTCATAAATCTCAGAGCTCACGTGAAGTTTTCCTTGGTGCTTCTCCTTCTCGATTCTGAGGGAGAATTGCTTGTATAAACTCGTGTATATGCATATATATATATATATATATATATATATATATATATATATATATATATATATTAGTTTTGATATCCTGCACACCTACCGTACACACCTTTGTGAGCACCTATGAGGTGTCACTCACCCATTGGATGCGCAATTTTTCTATATTTTTCATCACATCCAATAGATGAGTGACACCTCATCGGTGCTCACATAGGTGTGCAGGGTAGGTGTGCAGGATATCGAAACTGATATATATATATATATATATATATATATATATATATATATATATATATATATATATATATATATATATACTTACTGCATGCGTATCACGAAACGTGGCTCGCTTCTTTGTAGTGCACGTCTCATGCATATGCGCGACCACCATCGGCGCATATGCGCGAGACACAATGTCTTAGCGCGTGCATCTCGGCAGCTCTCGCGCATATGCACGCACCCACTCCGCGCATGTGCGCCACACTCTCTGCTTACCCCGCGCATGTGCGCCCGTCCACGTCGCGCATATGCGCCGAGTACTCCTTTGGCTACTGGACTCCTCGCGCATATGCGCGCCCTCACTCCGCGCAGATGCATGAGGTCTTTTGCCAAAGCCACGCATGTGCGCGCACCAACTCGCGCATGTGCGCGCATGGCTTCACCTTCGCACATATTTCGCGTTTGTTCTCGTCTTTCCCGGTCTAATTCCTCCCGTCCATAAGCACATCAGTTAATCAAGAAATCATTCCTGATTAATCTCATATTACAATAAATAAAATCCCGGGCATTACAATATAAAAGGAGTCTATGATACCTCATTATAATAACGTGATGTTATTATATTATTATATTGCTTATATAATTTTATTGTCTTACTATTTATTTATTTTGTGTGTGTGTGTGTGTGTATATATATATATATACATTTGAATAATATCATGTTATTAAATAAAATGAGTTTATGACAACTCATTTTAATAATGTGATGTGATTATTTCATTGTTTATATATTTTTATTGTGTTATATAATAATTATACATATATTTGTATAATGTCAAGGTATTATATAAAAGGAGTCACTGACACCTAATTATAATATTGTGATATGATATACATAATTATTTAAACATGATTAACATTATACATCATATTATTACCATAAATTTTATTTCACATACATTTATTCTTAAGAATTTGTAACGGTATAAACGGCTAGTTTTTACCCTACAAATATGACTTCACAAACACATTCAATCACTCCAAACTTATTCTTTCTCCCTAAAAATTTTCTTCGTCAAAATTTTCGAAGAAGAAAAAGATGGCTCTTTCAAGGTTATTTTGTATAATTATTTTGGTTATTATATTCACCAGTCTTGTATTTATCGGAGAATATCCGCCTCGCATTTTTTCTTTATTTTTAAAAATGCTTGTACTTGTAATTTATATGTTACTTTTTATTGTCATGTTAATAGAACTTAACTAATAAAAAGCATTGTTATTTTTCTAGTAACACCATGTCAAACTCGACAAAGCTCGAATTTGTTGCGCTCGACATGACAGGAAAAATTTTATGACATGGACTCTCGATGTAGAAATGCATCTTGAGTCATTGGGTCTAAACGAGAACATTAAAGAAAATGGTATCTCTTCATCATAAGAAAAAGCAAAAGCTATAATATTTTTACGTCGACATCTTGATGAAGGTTTAAAATGTGAATATCTTATCGAAAAAGATCTTATGGCTCTGTGGAAAGGATTAAAAAAAAGAGCATATAAGGAAGTTATACTTCAGACCGCCTGTGATTAATGAAATATGTTGAGATTCCAAGATTTTAAGAAAGTCAGTGATTACAATTTGGCGATGTATCGAATAATCTCGCAAATAAAATTTCGTGGACATGAAGTTACGGAATCGGAAATACTTGAAAAAACATTTTCCACATTTCACGCATCAAATATAACTCTACAGCAACAATATAGATTGTGTGGATTTGCGAGATATTCTGAACTTATCGTCTGTCTTCTTGTGACGGAAAAGAATAACGAGCTGCTAATGAAAAATCATCAATCCCGACCTACTGGATCAAGAACATTTCCAGAAGTAAATGTTGTAAATAAAAATGAATTTAAACCTGAAAACCAAAATTAAATTCAAAGACAAGGTTTTAGTCGAGGTCGAGGTCGGGGACGTGGGAGTGGTCGTGGTCGCGGTCACGACCGTGGTTTTGAAAACAATCGAGATAGTTATTTCTATAAATCATCTCAAAAGAGCAAGACGAACCACCCACTGAAAAGGCATGAGAACATGAGTAGTAATGAAAATCACTCAAAAAGATTTGAAAGTTCTTGTTTCAGATGCAGCACTCCAGGACATTGGTCTCGTATTTGTCGTGCCCCCGAGCACCTTTGCAAGCTCTATAAAGAATCGATAAAGGAGAAATAAAAAGAGACCAACTTCATTGAACGAAGTGGCCGTTTGAGTGATTCAACTCATTTTGATGCTGCAGATTTTCTGAATGATTTATCTGGAAATTATCAATATGCTGGTGGAATAGAAATGAAAAATATTGATGCTGCAGATTTTTTCTCAACGATTTCTCTGAAAACGAACAATATATTGGTTGAATGTAAATGTAAAATAATTTATTTTTCATGTACTCATTTAATAATGTTTTATTGTACAATTATGATATGTGTTATATTTTTAAATAAATTACATATGTATTGTCAGTAAATTTTTTTCATTGCATATTTTTTAAAAAGTTCAAATATGGAAAATGTTATGAACAAAGCTAAACAAGGAACTAATGTAACGACCATGGGCTATCCCGATCTTGGGCTCCCTCGGGGGCCTTGTCCCATATTGGGTTCCCACTGAGGCCATTTCTCTCACGGGCTTTATCATGCGTCATTACTCGTAGAATTTCTCCAGCCTAAGCACTTGAGCTTTTTACCTTCCCGGATTCGAACCCAAGACTTCCTGGACATATAGGTCATGGCAAAGCAAAATTGATAGTCGTACAACGCACACTATTCTCCGAGATAAAAGATATTTCTTGGAACTAAAACCAACAAAAACAAAGGTGAATACAATATCAGGTCATGTAGACTTGGTAAAAGGTTGTGGTAAAGCACATTTTTTTTTACCTAATTGTACAATTTTTTTGATAAATGATTCTTTGTATTCACCACAATCCAAAAGAAATTTGTTGAGTTTTAATAACATATATTCTCATGGGTATGATACTCAAAAAATAAATGAAGGAAATGAGAAATATATGTGTCTTACAACATATAAATCAGGAAAGAAATATGTAGTTGAAAAACTACCAATGCTCCCTACTGGATTGTATTATACATATATAAGTCCAATTGAATCAAACATGGTGTAGTTGATAATTTTTCAATATATATCAGTTGGCATGATCGATTAGGACATTCTGGTTCAACAATGATGCGAAAAATTATAGAAAATATACATGGTCATCCGCTGAAAGACCAAAAGATCTTTCAAAATAATAAGTTTTAATGCAAATCATGTTCTCTTGGAAAACTTATTATAAGACCATCGTCAGCTAAAATCCAAATTGAATCACCCATGTTTCTTGAACGTATTTAGGGTGATATTTGTGGACCAATTCATCCACCATATGGACTATTTAGATATTTATGGTATTGATCGATGCCTCCAATAGATGGTCACATGTATGTTTATTAACAATCCGCGATGTGGCATTTGCAAGATTACTTGCTCAAATAATAAAATTGTGGAATCAATTTCCCGATCATACAATCAAGAAAGTTATATTTGATAATGCTGGTGAATTTACTTCCCAGACTTTCAATGATTATTGTATTTAAATGGGAATCACTATTGAGCATCCAATGGCTCATGTACATACACAAAATGGATTAGCTAAATCATTGATTAAACGTCTACAACTGATTGCTAGACCAATGATTATGAAAACAAAACTTCTTGTTTCTATATGGGGTCATGCAATTTTACATACTGCTGCAATAATTCGCATCAGACTAAGTGCATATCATAAATACTCCCCATTCCAGCTGGCATTTGGTAAAAGACCAGATATTTCTCATCTGAGAATTTTTGGATGTATGGTATATGTGCCTATTGCACCGCCTCAACGAACAAAAATGAAGCTCAAAGAAAAATCAGAATTTTATGTTGGTTATGACAGCCCATCAATTATTCAATATCTCGAGCCTCAGACATGCGACATGTTTACAGCACGTTTTGTTGATTGTCATTTTAATGAGGAAATCTTTCCAATGTTAGGAGGGAAAAGAAAAATATCGAAAAAGAAATTACATGGTATACATCATCATTGTTATATCTGGATCCAAAAACTAAACAATGTGAAAAAGCTGTACAACAAATTGTGCACTTGCAAAGAATAGCAAATTAGATACCAGATGCATTTGCAGACACACAAGGGGTAACTAAATCATATATACATGATGTAAATGCCTCTACTCGAATCGAAATTTCAAAAAAACAAATTGAAGACACTCGTGATGTCATTAAACACCTGAAGCATGGAAGGTCAATCGGTTCCCAGGATAAAAATCATCGACAAAGAAAAAGTATGGAGAAACACGATGATCACAAAATAGAGAATGATATTCCAGTACAAATACATGATGATGAAAATGTTCCGTTAGAACCACAAACTTTCGAGAATCGTGAAACCTTTATCAATTATATTAATACTGAAAAAATATGAAACCAAAAAGATATAAAAGAAATTGATGAGATATTTTCTTACAATGTGACATATGACATCATAAATGACAATGAAGATCATGAACCAAAATCATTTGGTGAATGTAAAAATCAACAGTTCTATATGCCCTTGCGTTTTTATTAAGAAAACAATGTCCGGATATGTAATTATTGTTGTATATGTTGATGATTTAAACATCCTTGGAATGAATAAGGAAATTCAAGAAGTTGTGTCGTACTTGAAGGAAGAATTTGAAATGAAGGACCTTGGAAAACAAAGTATTGTCTGTGTTTGCAAATTGAACACAGAGAATGTGAAATATTTGTTCACCAGTTGAATTATACAGAAAGGTCCTTAAACGTTTTTATATGGATAAATAAAATCCTTCAAGTACTCCAATGGTTGTTAGATTATTAAACATAGAAAAGATTCATTCCGTCCATGTGAAGATGATGAAGTTATTCTTGGTCAAGAAGTATCATATCTAAGTGCTATTGGCGCCCTTATTTATCTTGCAAATTGTACAAGACATGATATATCTTTTGCTGTAAATTTTTTGTCAAGATTTAGCTCATATCTAACAAAAAGACACTAGAACATAATTAAACATATATTCTGTTATCTACGAGAAACGATATACTTTGACTTTTGTACGCAAAAGATACCAATCAAAGCATAATTGGTTATGCTGATGCTGGGTATTTATCTGATCCATACAAGACGCGTTCTCAAACCGGATATGTATTTACTCGTGGAGGCACTGCAATTTCTTAGCGTTCACAGAACCAAACACTTGTAACAACTTCATCAAATCACGCCGAGATTATTGCACTATATGAAGCAAGCCGTGAATGTGTGTGGCTAAAATCAATGGCCGAACATATCCAAACCTCATGCGGATTATCATTCAACAAGAAGCCCGTGACACTATATGAAGATAATGTTGCATGTGTTGCTCAAATGAAAGAAGGATACATAAAAAGCGACATAACTAATCATATTCCACTAAGTTCTTCGCATTCACACAAGAACTTGAGAAGAATAAATATATTGATATTCATTACATTCAATCAAGTAAAAACTCATCAGATCTCTTCATAAAGGTACTTCTTACGACAATATCCAAAAAGCATATATATAACATTGGGATACACAATCTACGAAATTTGTGAAGAATCGTTTGTGTTAACATGAGGGGGAGTTTACGTGACTGAACTCTTTTTCCCTTAAAATGTTTTTTTATCCCAGTGGGTTTTTCCTAATAAGATTTTTAACGAAGCAGTATAAAACACGTAATGAAGACAATTATTGTATAATGATCATCATTACAAGAAGGAGTGTCGAAAAATATGAGTTGTAATAGTTGAATGTTCAAAATAAGAATGTTGAAAATAAGAGTTGTAAATATTTAAAATTAGTATGTGATGATGTTTTTATATTTGGATTATTTCCAAAAAAATTCTATAAATAGATCTCTCAATGTGTGTAGAAAATCACAATTGATTATAGAGAAAATTTTATAAAGTATGTAAGTTTGATAAATTTTGAGAGTTTAAGATTTTTATTTTTACCGTAAATTTTTACTTTTAACAAATATAATAAAAATACAAAAATAGAAATTAAAAACATGATTGGGCTGGACGTCCACTCAAAGCCCATTAATCTAAAATTCTAAAACCCTAGTGCCCCATAATATTTAGTCACGTCATCACCTCAGCTCCGGCGGTATCCACTTCTTCACACAACACAGGAAAATGCCGGCGGGTCATGGTTTGAGGGCACGCACGAGGGATCTCTTCTCTCGCCCCTTCCGCAAGAAGGGTCCGACCCATCTCTCCACCTATCTGCGTATTTACAAAGTCGGAGACTACGTTGATGTCAAAGTTAACGGGTCGATCCATAAAGGTATGCCTCACAAGTTCTACCATGGGCGAACGGGTCGGGTCTGGAACGTCACCAAGCGTGCGATCGGTGTTGAAGTCAATAAGCAGGTAAGAATATGGCGTCTGCTTTCATGTTATGTGTTTGCGGTATTTCTACTTTTTTTGTTGATGTGGTACTTTAATTTGCTTTCTGGGGCGTTTTCGTGTATATTGGAGGTTTGTGGGTTGCTTGAGCGTGTTGAAAATGATTGTTGTGAGGATTGTTTTAGAAATGCCACGTTTGAATTTGGTGAAGGTAGTTTATTTGCGCAATTGGATGAAATGTTTTATGTCGTTGATGACAAACGCGAGGTTTGTTTCTCAAAACATTCGCAGTGGCCGCCCAAGAGCTCTCGCCTTCGCCATGCTTGAACGGTTCTGCTGTATTAGATCTCCTTGGATATCTAAGACTGTCTTTTTTCATGTTGGCATTTGTGTTGTTTTATATATTTTGCTATAATCGTAATTTTCGAAGTATCAACTTCCTTGAGTTTGGGTATCAAAGTAACTTGTGGAGGGTAGTTTGTGTTGGAGAGTAGTTTGTGTAGATGATAAAGGTTCATGCTTGGAATTCTTATTCCCTTTGGACATTTAACTATGCGTTTTTTTTGTTATCGCATGATTGAGAATTTTCCATTTTTAGGAATTTTTAATGTAATTGTAATTATGTGAAGCTTTTTATATTCAGAGAGTCGATATAACCATGTGATGCAATTGGCCTGAGCATTGGACTATTGAATCTGTAGGCATTTGCTGCCGAAACTGAGAAAGCCGTTTATATGCCTTCTCTTCTATGTGTTTTATGTATCTTTCGAGCTGTAGAAACATAAAATGCAGCAAATAATGAAGCCATGGTTCTATATTTTATTATGCTTTCTCCATTGATATGCTGTTAAGTTTCACCACAAGCTGGCATGAGGAAATAAAAATTCTGAAATGTGGTGTTTATTTTCGTTGCAGGTTGGTAACCGAATCATAAAGAAGAGAATACATGTGCGTGTTGAGCATGTTCAGCCATCACGTTGCCACGAGGAAATCCTTCAAAGGATTAAAAAGAACGACCAATTGAAGGCCGAGGCGAAGGCACAAGGTAAAATCATTAGCACCAAGAGGCAGCCAGAGGGACCCAAACCTGGTTTCATGGTGGAGGGGGCAACTCTTGAAACTGTCACTCCTATTCCATACGATGTGGTCAATGATCTCAAGGGTGGTTACTGAGGGTTGGATGGATTCTGTGGATTTTCTTGTTCTTTTGTCTTTCTTTTTGGAAATTGTTGCATCGGACTAGCCTCTATTTTCCTTCATTGATTGTGTAATGGACAGGTTTGGAATTGATAATTTAGACCAATTTTGGAACAGTGATTTATAAGTAAAACATGCTAGTGTTGTATTGCTGAGTTGGTTTATTCGATCATTTGATAATAATCATTTGGTTTTACCTAGATTGTTTTTATTTGGATGTATTTCCTCTATATCTTTTCTTGAAAATAGGCGTGTATGCTGTGCACCCGATTTCTTTATTTCAAGCCATTGTTTGGCCTCTGATATAAATTTAGTGTTGGCTATGAATGAACTATTCAATAAAATACACAGTTTCTTGATTAGTTGATCCCATATAAATTTGCAATTATCGGGTTTTGAATTGGGGCAAGTATAGCTCAACGTCATTCATGTGATTCAAGCCAGTAAGGATCCTAAACCAAATGAGTTCGTGTCGTTAGCTTCAACTTAGGAGTGGATGTAAAGAAAAGAACTTGTGCTGGAGTGAAGGACCTGCTAAGCATACACTAACTGAGTTTCTACGACATACGTATACGTTACATGATTACATCTTCTCTTGATACGACGAACATGGTGTGTGATTTTATTGAACAAGCTTACTGATATTATTTACCATATTTAAATACTCGCATGCCTTTTTTTAATATTTAAACTAATGTACCATTGAAGACTTCCTTTTTCTACAAGTACAAATTCTGTTACTTTGGCATATATTATATTACTTCCGGCCCTTTCTTCCATAAACAGTGGTGCTTTTCTTTGAGCTAATGCTTTTAAAGAGAATACTTGGGCTTGGAGCCAGAACATCGATGGTGGTGTCTTTCAACTGAACTCGGGATGAAGATTTCATCTGCTGCAATCTTTTTCCTCGTCATTCTTAGCTTGTCTTCAGGTTTAGTCTTCGTTTATTTAGTTACAGTTATGTTACTACATACTCGGATGCTGATGCCTCTTGCTCTCTTTTAATGTGTTTTTGGGTGCAGCCTGGGGATTGACTGAAGCACATTCTGTTTGGATTCCGGAGCACAGGTGCCATGAGAAGACGAGATCAAGAAAATGCAACTCATACAAATGCATGCAGAACTGCTCCTTGAAGCCGCAAGGTCGGGGGAGATGCACAGGAAACCACTGCGTATGCACATTTTACTGCAAGGAGCCTCCTAAATAATGCTGTTCTATGAGTAAATTTTTCTTTCTTGATTTGGCTCTGATGCACGGAGACTTGTGCATGTTAAAATCTTTTTGACAAAACTTTAATCACCTCATCCTGACATTCTTGCAGTTTTTGATTTATGTTATCGTCGATCAGTTTGCCTTTAATATGTCTGGGAGAGGGGATTAAAATTTTGAATTTATTGGAAGTTAGCTTCTATTTTATTGATCTAGGCCTAGGTACACTTGTCAAGAACTCGCTGGAACTGGGATAGAACCTAGGCACCTAGCTATACCCTATGGTTATAGGGTTCCTAAAGTTTTGAGATATATTTTTGCAAGGATCAAAAGCGAAGAGCGTAAGATTTGTAGATGTTTTTGAAATATACAAGCAAAAAGAACGAGATTTTGTAAGTCGAGTGGTCAAGTGATGCCTTGCCATGGAATGAAATATAATACGGATAATGCGAGATGACTCTAAGTCTACCAAGACACCAGGAAATGCCCCGGGCGTGGCTAGCCCCCCAAGCCTCGCACCCGCCCACAATGGTGAGCGTAACAAGGCAGGAACATGCTCCCTCCTCCTATAACTGAAACACGAGGGTAAATTATTCGTAAATGTATTGCTTCAATTATTCAGGATTGTTTATGTTAACATTCGCAAAAAATTGTTGCATAAACAGATGGAGACTAAATTCTCTAACGAGCACTCCAAGTTGACTAAAACCAAGAAGATACCAATTTTGGTAGACAAGGCTTCAAAAGCACACAACTAAAAATCATAATTGGGTCACAATTCTGGCCCAGCAAACATATTTGGCTCAAGAGTCATAACACAAATAGCTAAACCAGCGTCATCGGATATCCATAATTTCATCTGTCTAATCGATAACGAACCTGAATGGTTTTTGTTAAGTCAAATTCGATAAATATTGACTGAGACAATTCTTACTTGTTTATCAACGACTAAGACAGTATATCCTCTCTTAGGCAAGCAAATATCACTATTTCCTCCCGTCTAACAGAGGACGTACGAGGACGAAAGAAAAAAATTGACGGCTAACATTTTCACTTTTTTCCGTGGACGAGATGCTTCTTCATTTATCCGTTGATGAAACTTTCTGTGTGCCAAATCCTTTGTACACTTAAAGGTGGTACAGAAAAAATTGTAATCTAAATGCAGGAATGAAGTTTTAATGGTAGTTTCAAGCCTTGGCGCAGGCAAAAAAATGAAATTGGATCGATGAAGCAAAATTGTCCATGTTGAAATAAATAAGATTGAACATTTAATAAATATTGCAACCTACCAAACATTAATTCTTCCCGTAACTTGTCAAAATCAGAATATAGCAACCAAGAGATATATTCTCCAATGAAGGCCTCAATTATGCATGGTATGTCATAAATTATTTTCACTAGGTACTTATATAAAATTATTGATTTGTTGAATAAACAAAATTTAGATCTTAATTTATTATTTATTATTTCATTAAAGTATGCCAGATCCATGGGCTTTCAAGCAGCCCATTTATTTAATTTTTTTTAAAATATTTTAATTATAATATAATCCATATATTGTTACTGAATATTACAATTCATATGTATTTGAAGAGTAGGTCTCATGTGAGACCGTCTCACGGATCATAATCTGTGAGACGAGTCAACCCTACCCATATTCATAATAAAAAGTAATACCCTTAGCATAAAAAATAATACTTTTTCATGGATGATCCAAATAAGAGATCTATCTGTCTCACAAATACGACCGTGAGATCGTCTCACATAAATTTTTGTCGTATTTGAAATACAGATATATCAAGATTTTAAATTTGAGACGAGATCATTGATTTGAAATTGAATTATAATAATGTCGCTCCAACAAATCATAGAAAAAAAACATAAAAAAATATTTACAAGATTTTATAGTAGAAAGGATTAACTATTAAGTGTGTGCAGCGTATAGTAATATGCATGTACGCAGACATATTCCCCTCTTATTATAAAAATGTGTAGAGATGAGCTTTGTTCTTGCGCGCACACACACTTTTGTAAAACCCTAATACTCCAATCAATTGATTCTCTCCTTTTTAATTAATTTTAATCGAATTGGTTGAATATCTGTGAATTCTATTCCTGATTCGAGGTTTCCCAAATTTTCAGTTTCCCTTTTTCGGTAGAGATTTTTTTTTATCTTTCGATCTCCTCCTTTGCAATTTATTTGGGTTTTGAAAGAGCAAGGCTGGCGATTGGCGCTGCGACCACGTGATGGCGGATCCGCCACAAGGCCGCCCTCTGTTGCTTCATAAATCTGCTCATTTCCTTGCTTTAGGGTTTCGTTCGAAGTCGGAGGAAGACAGGGAGAAATTGAGTCATCAAGAGTTCAGTGGAAAATGCTGAGTGTGCTGAGGGTGCACCTGCCGTCCGATATACCCATAGTAGGATGCGAGTTGACGCCGTATGTGCTTTTGAAACGCCCCGATAACTCCGTTGTTGCCGATGATGTCACTGAGTTGAACCCTATTGATGGGAGTTTCTTAAGATATAAATGGTTAGCTTTTCTAAGCTTGATTTATGTGTATATCTTTTTCGCTGCCCCAATGATTGATGATGTTTGTCTTTCTCTGTGGACTCTGTTGTTTATTATGATTCTTATTGTGGTTATGCATGTGTAGCTATGAACACGAGGGTTTCTTAAGTTGATTTTTTTTAAAAAAAAATTCATACTATTATGTAGGTTGTTTGAATGCTTTCTAGTGTGTTCACTAGTGGTGAGGATTTAGAGGGTTCTGAGATTGGCTTTTCTATCTTTCCCTGCCTTTTGTTTGTATTTAGCATTAATTGTGATTTTGGCGGAGAATCGTCTACTGAATAATCTTAATCTGCAGATTTTTTCGGGGAGAATATAAAATTCAGTGGTATGTAAGCAACTCTGAAATTATTTGGAAATTTATGGAATACAACAATGATTATAACTTACAAGAATGTGTCTCAAATGCATTGTATGGGAGCTGGTCCTATATCCTTTCTCATTTTCAAATGCCCTTTTTTGTTAGATTTTGTTCTCCATATTTGGTGGGATTTGAATGGCATTAGTGTCGGGATTTTCATTATTGTTTGGTGCTAACAGCTCACTCTCGCGTTTTATCTTCTTCACTGTTTATATCTGGTGTTTTGTCTTTGATGTGTTAGTTGGAAAGGTCAAACTTTCTATTAAGATTTTCTGGTACAATGTCAGCACACATTAATGCCCTGGTGAGAAATTAAGTTTTTCCACGTGTCCACTGAATGTGCTTGTTCGCCGATATGGACGCGTGGGCGTCACAGATGCTGTTATTCCAGTTTAATTGGCATTTCGCGGAATGGTCACGGATGTTGTCGTGGGATTTTTATAAAATAAAAATGAAAATAAGTAGATAATTTGGAGTCATTGGATACTTTTTAATGGTAAAAGAAAAAAATGGTAAAAAGTTTGAAAAAATAAAATAAATTAAAACATTTCGCAACGGCGTGAAATCGCCATTTCGTTCCGCGACACCCACAAAATCGCCGATATTCCATGAAAAACGCTATTATAGTCACACATCTGATTTAGCTTAGAATTTTGTTGTCGCAGCTTGTTCCTGTTAGGGTTATCGCGGTTCCACGACAGTGGCGGCCTCATGTGTTTAGCAACTGATTGTCACGCTCTACATTACAGTTTTTATATCAATATCTAATTCGGGGGGATGTTGGTTTGAACTACCACTTGCCAATTTTTTAATTGCTTTATTTTTATTTTTTTCTTTTAATTGATTAATAAAGAGAGACTTATTTGGTTAACTTGAACAGTTCGAGAGCAGGTATTGTTGATGATGATGTGAAATATAATGTTAAAGACTGATAATGTTGTTTATTTATGAAAATTTAGTTACTGATAAATAATATCTTTGGCCTTTCCATGACATCTAGAGAAACTTTGATCTTATTTATGGAAAATTTCCTTTTTTATTTGTGTTGATTAAGATTTCTGGTTTATTTAATCTCAGGGTGGTAATTGAATACTGCTGGTGATATCACGCTTGGTCTGAGGCACCTTTTTTACCACGATTATTTTTAGGCAACCCCTTTATATGAATACTTGGATAGAAGTTGCATACATGATAGAATATCATTTGACAATGGAGTACTGGTTTTTCTTGCTAATATTTGGTTTTCTATGCAGGTTTCGTGTACAAAGTGATAAAAAAGTCACAGTTTGTACGGTTCATCCTACGGAGCAAGCTACATTACAATGCCTTGGATGTGTTAAGGCCAAAATTCCTGTTGCAAAGAGTTACCATTGCTCTCCAAAGTGTTTTTCTGATGCCTGGCAACACCATCGAGTTCTGCATGAGCGTGCTGCTACTGCTGTGAATGATAATGGAAATGAGGAGGAAGAGATTTTTGGGCGCTTCAATAGCACTAGTAGCACAGCATCAAGTATGATTAATATGAATTTGCCAACTTCTCAATCAAATTCTAGCTTGTCAAATGGCACCACTGTGTTGTATCCTGCTGCAGTTACTCAGAGGAGTGGTGGTGAAACATGGTTTGAAGTTGGACGATCGAAGACATATACACCAACAGCTGATGATATTGGTCATGTGCTTAAATTTGAGTGCATTGTAGTAGATGCAGAAACAAAATTATCTGTGGGTCCTGCTAGTACCTTATCAACTTCCCGTGTGATTCCAGCTCCATCACCTATTCCACGGCACATGATTTCTGTTATTGGGATAGATGTTCCTGGGCATCTAGATTTGGATAGTCGCATTTCATCTGCAGGGACATTTACTGTGCTTTCATACAACATTTTATCTGATGTTTATGCTACAAGCGAATTATACAGCTATTGCCCATCCTGGGCCCTTTCATGGACTTACCGCAGGCAAAACCTCTTCCGAGAAATAATTGGTTATCATGCAGACATTGTTTGTCTTCAGGAGGTACACAAAATTGTGTGTGTTTCTTTTTTTTTAAACTTTTAGATGTTAATATCGGATTTGAGTTCATTATGATTGTGAGCATGTGAAAAGATTTAGACCAGTGGAGATTGAAAATGTTATGCAGTAAAACGTAAAACATGACATATTTTTCGTGGAATGGTTGATTGCATTTGTTAAAAAGCCATTTAGCTAGATTAGCCATTATAGTCAAAAGATGCTTAAAACATAAAAATCTTTTCATCTTTATGGATGACTCTTTAAAAGGGACTGTTGTGTGCATTTGTTTTGTAAATATATTAGTACAAAATATTTTTTATAAGCCCTCTGTAAATACATGATGGCTCTTCAGCAAGTTGATCGGACTACAGTAGTTGGATTTGAACCATGTTAAAGGCCTTTCGATCCTTTTCACAAAGTTTTTTCCTTCTTAAAGGTTTTTTTTGGTGTAAATTTTCTTTGGCCAGGTTCAAAGTGATCATTTTGAGGAATTCTTTGCGCCTGAGCTGGATAAGCATGGCTATCAAGCTCTGTTTAAAAGGAAAACAACAGAGGTTGGTGGAAACTAGAACTGATTTAGATGATAAAGTTAACATGTTATTGATTCACCATGCTATTATTGCTAGCAGGTTTTTAGCAGGAATATCAACACCCTTGATGGTTGTGCTACCTTCTTCCGCCGTGATAGATTTTCACATGTCAAGAAATATGAGGTAACTAATGTGCCGTAATGAATGTGTCATGAGCTCCTTTGTATCAGCTCCATCATTGGCATTTTTGAATGTAGGTTGAATTTAACAAAGCTGCACAATCTCTAACTGATGCTTTGGTTCCTAGCGCTCAAAAGAAGAATGCTTTGAGTCGATTGGTCAAGGTACCATACTTACAGATTTTAAAGGCTTTTTTAGCTTATTGGGTTACAGCTATTTTAATATTAAATATTGTATGATGATTATGATAGCTCTTTAACTTTTTTGGTTTGACTTCATGTCAGTTTTAGTGGATAAATATTTAATTTACCTTTTCTTTCACGCAGGATAATGTTGCACTAATTTTGGTTCTTGAAGCCAAGTTCGGTAACCAGGGCATTGATAACCCCGGAAAGCGCCAGCTTGTTTGTGTTGTAAGATTTTTATTTTGGAATTCTATTTATTATAATGATTTTAACTTGTTATTATTTTTAAGCATTAACGTGTTCTATTAAAAATATATTTGAATCAAATATTACATGCTTGAGGCTTGTTGGAGATATATAATTATAAATATGTATACATTAGCGTAAGAAATGAGTACAAAATGTTTCTTGTTGCTCATCACATCGAGAAGAAGGTAAATCAATGATAATTTCCTCGAAATTAGATATCATACTATTTGCAGATTGTTTGTTGTCCTGTTAAAGATTCAATGAACAAATCTATTGATAGAGATTCTTTCGGATACATTCGCTGTTTGATGCCAATTGATGTGTCGCTTCCGTAAATTTCTCAAATTGCTTTCTCGATGTTGTCTTCTAGTGTGTCCCTAATTATTCCTGTCATTTATTCATGGCTATATTTCATTATTCCTTTACACCCTTGATTTAGATGGTTGTTTAGGGGGAGAGGCTCCTGATCTGTATCTTTCTCATGTTTCTGAAACAGGCGAACACACATGTAAATGTACATCAAGAGTTGAAGGATGTCAGACTTTGGCAGGTTCTTGCATGAGGCCATCCTCTCAAGTAACATATTTACATTCTTTGGAATTCATGTAGCAAAGTAACTTTTATTTTCTTGTCAATATCAGGTCCACACTCTATTGAAAGGGCTGGAAAAAATTGCTGCTAGTGCAGACATCCCAATGCTGGTGTGTGGGGATTTCAATTCAGTTCCTGGAAGGTGATTTGTTGTTCTCCTTCGATAATTTAATCTGATACATGCAGTTTTATCTTGGACCATCTTGGTTTGAAATACAGTGCTCCTCATTCGCTCCTTGCTATGGGGAAGGTGGATCCACTTCATCCTGAATTAGCCGTTGACCCACTTGGCATTCTTCGCCCTGCTGCCAAATTAACACATCAGCTGCCACTGGTATGACCTTGTTATTATTCTCTTTTGAATATTTAACGTTGTAGCCTACTGTTGTGTTCATGTTCAATATTTGTGTTCATGGCATGTATTCCCTAGGTGAGTGCATATTCATCATTTGCAAGAGCTGGTGTCGGTCTTGGTCTGGAACAAAGGAGGAGAATGGATCCCGCCACAAATGAGCCACTATTTACGAACTGCACAAGAGATTTCATTGGTACTCATGATTACATATTTTACTCAGGTATGTTGGGAGTTGCACAAGTTTTTCATTTAAATAAGTTTTGGTAGTTTGTATTCTTATAGTTTCATTGCCTCTCTCCCCCTTCCCCAACCTGGCATAACTGGACAGTTTCTAATTTTTTTTAAGCTGTCTTTTGATATTAATGGAAATGTACGTCCCCTTGTAGCCGACTCCTTGTCCGTGGAGTCTCTGTTGGAGCTCCTGGATGAGGATAGCTTGCGTAAAGATACTGCTCTTCCTTCTCCAGAATGGTCTTCTGATCACATAGCGCTCTTGGCTGAGTTCCGTTGTAAGCCTAGGACTAGACGCTAACGATAGGTAAGCTGTTCAACATTGTACAGAAATTTCTTTTAGATTTCCCAGTGTTCTTTGATTTTATTTCCAGAAACTTTTTTTCCCAAAGATTGACATTTTTTTTTATCAAAGATTTGACTTGGGGATCCAATTTCAGTACGTTGTGAAATTGTGGAGGCGGCTTGGTAATATGTACACTCCAGTTAAGGGTGATTCTCCTATGCGTGAAGTGGTCTGTCAGTGTTGATATGTCACAATGTATCCTATTTTTGTTTGTGGAATTCGTATGGGTCTTGGGAAGATCTGCTGTAGGACAGCACTTGACCTGTCATTTTTTTTAATTAATATATGAGAGAACCTGATTTATAAAACCCTCTGATTATACTATATTTTTCTAACCAAACTGATCCTGAAAATGGTTGGATTACAAACCATGAATTACGCAATTTTGGTTAGTTCTCTTTGGACATGTTTGCTTCCGTAATTGGTAGGGATTGAACATGGCTATGCAGTGGGGACAAATGTAGTGATTCCCCGGCGATACACACATATGTGATATGCAATAACACCTCTAAACTCATAGGGGAAATTCAAAATTACCCCCTCACAGCTGCACCAATGCGATTTCTTAATCTTGTTGTGCCAACAGGGGTTATATCGGCCTCTTCCTCTAAGATTTGGATATCTAATGATTGGTGTGCTCGCGTTGCATCGTGCAGGTCTGGCCGAAGAAAAATTCGAAAGTTCGTTGCTGGAAGAAAGCCAATGTAATGTTTAGATTGTTCTCAGCTTTAATTGTCTAGGTGGTATCCCTTTGTGGGATCTGTAGTTATGAGAGTCACTTGTATCATGCCACCTTTGTCTCATAGAAAAATTTATGTTACCATTTTTAATTTCCTACTCCTCCCTTAATAGAAATATGTATACAGTGATGTCTGGTATGCAAGTGAACCAGGTTGTAATTCCCTTTCTCTGCTGGAAACAGTTTTTTTCAATGAAAAATGATCTGTGGTTCCTTTGACCTGTCCAACGATCTTTCTCTCCAATTATGTCTTATTACCGCGTTTTCTATGCTACATAAGGAGAAATTCTATAGGCATGATGGTTGATTCCTGAACATATGGAATGGGTTCCCTCGTAAAAGGCATGTGAGTTAATGCTAACTGGAGAATTCTCTCTGTGATGTGGCAAAGCAAATAATGATTGGATACTCGAGACATGGAGTGGATATATCTTTTAAAATATGTGATACATATGATCCAATGGTGGGAGAAGAATAACACTATCCGGCTTAGTGCTTACTCTAACCTTGGGGACATAATTGCATGCTATTACAGGTAATCTTGGTGCGAGGAAACAATAATTGCTCCTTGGGTTGTCCCGTCTTGCCTGCATAAACTTATACCTCGTATATCGTATCTTCTGCATGGGGTTGTGAATAAGAGGACGCATTTTTATTTTGACTTTTGGGGATAGGAATTGCATCTAGATTTTCATGAGAAAGTTTTCCCATAAATTGAAATTCAGTTTTAGGTAACAGGTTGGAACTTTACAGTGGGAACTGGAAAGGTTATTTTTTTTGCGCTTGAGGCAAAATTTGGACCGATTAACTTAATGTTCCTTCTTCCTATCCTAGTTCGATTTTGGGATTATTTTCTGTGCACAAAAGACGGTACCCTCGGTTGATAGGGGTGAAAATGTTAAATTCGGTTGATTGTTTGTGCATAGCATCATCACCAAGCAACAGAATAAAGTATTAAATAACTCGTAGCTCAATTGAGTGCTGCCATATTGTCTTCTCATATAATTCAATCTCAGAGCAAAATGGTGACTTTCAAGCAAGAAATCATTGACAGCGGCGACAGTGACGACTTAGCTGTGGACTTTGAAGCACTTAATTTTAGGAAACAACTGAATCAACTCCTCACGGATTCGTCTCTGCGAGGAAATATATAGGCATATAAAGAACATTGTGAACTATTGTCACCATAACAGCACAAGTAGCCGCAATGTAAAAATGAAAGACTACGTACCTTTATGCCGACGCAGCCGTTGACATCAAGTGTTGTGATTATTGATCAACATCCTGAAAGGGCCTCCAAGCTCTTATCTGTCACCCCAACTATCCCAAACAAGCTGCAACGGCAACTAATGTATCCAAACTTTAATATGGACAACAAATATATAAGTGAGGAGAGGAAGAAGGAAGAGGGAGACAGCAGGAATGGTCACATCCCTTCTCTTTCAGTTTCCTTTTAACTCTTGATCTTTGACAATAAAATATTTTCGGTCCCGTTCCCTCCTTTTTTTTTCTCCACTACTAGATATATCCTTTTATCTAAACTTTGATTGCAAAAATCTACTGAACGATAGTAAATCAAGATAGTAAATCAAGTAGTTCGATGTGGTCTGTTACTTGAGATATTTTCAGAATACATGTCTGCGCCTTCTGCTCTTATTTTCTTCCTTAATATTATAATAAACTGTAAAAAGTACAAAAAAAGGCACCTCTAAAAATACCCATGGCACTGACAAGAGTAGAACCTCTGTGAGCATGGTCCAGGATAAAAAGATAGGCAGAACCAAGAAATCAAGAATCAGCAGATCATGTGTAAATAGATAAAGCAGGACCCACTATAATGGGCAAGACTAATGCATTGCTTCGTTATCAAAAAACTCACCTTAAAAATTCAAGAAACGTGCATCCTTGGGCAATATATACGACACCCTGATCAGTTATACACACGCACCTGTTTGTACAAAGTCAAGAATTCATCATGACTCATCAAGTTTATTTCTTTTGCTCTAAAAAAGACAAAAGACAGGTTCTTACACTTCATCACATACCCACGTCAAATGAGAGAAATCAAGCTCTTGCAGTTAGCTATGCAAGAAAGTCCTTCATCAGACATATTCTGACATGCAATATTAGAATCTTTGACTATGGAAAAATTTGAGTCATAAATAATTACGCGGACTATATCGTACCTGAGCGCCACAGAGGTCTAAAAATTGAAGATGAATCAAAAGTGAAATCTTCTTGTATGCCACACCTGTAAAACTGTACAAAGGTAAGACAGTCTCCAACCGATCCATATTCTTACTGCGAACTCAGAAAATTGTAAGAGGAAGTATGTAAATTGTGTTCTTTTACCTTGAAAGGGCGTATAAATTTAAGCTCTGAAGAGAGGAGCAGTTGAGCAATATTGTTTGCAAACCTCCGTCAGTCAGCTTGGTGCATCTAAATACACCGAATAGAATGCACATAGTTAGAATGCAGTTCATATATGGAACTGATTCACCTGACATTTGGTTTTTGTGGGCATTAATTCTTATAATAATTCGCAATGCTAGACAGGGAGGCATATGCCATTATTCGGCAACAACTTTACACAAGACTTATTATTTTGGGAAGTATTGTGTCACGCCACATTCAGACGACCCAAGAACTTCAAATGAACCAAGCCAGAAAGATACAAGTATCGAAGATTCACTCATGGTCGGTTCCGTTCGAATGGACAAAGCTATTGGAGTGAATAAAATATAAGGATTCGGAGGAAGAATTATGGGAGAAGATAAAATTCCGTGTGGCGACTTGGACGTTAAACATAGCGGAGTTTCAAACTATGCGAATAACGGACCTAGTTAGGGATTGGAAATTTGTGTGTTCATAGTGATAGGTTTTTTTTTTTGTTCATGACTAGATCATGATTGCGTTTTGTGGATCGCTCATCCACCACGTTTGTAAACCTTAAAACTATTAATTATAATTCAAGTTTCTTATCAAAAAAAAAATAAAATAAAATCTGGATCATTATCTGTATGGATTCTATCCGGTTATTAGGTGGTTGTTTTCAAGTTTTAGATGTTTTATCTTTTAGAATTTTTTAGTTTGTTACCTCTTTATCAGGATACGATGCAATCACGTATAAATATCCATTGGAATGCATTCAATAAACAAGTTTCATTTCAGAATAATTACTTGCTCCAAAGATCGTAGGTTCTCTTTAATGAAGCCTCAATCTATTCGTTCAAAATAGGCAAACAAAGAAGAAAAACACGAATTAAATATATGGTTTTTATAAAAAAATGAAGTGAAAATTTCATTCCAAAAACTAATGGCTAAATTTCATTTTTCTTCAATTTATTTTTCATTCCAAAACTAATGGCTAAATTTCATTTTCTTCAATTTATTTTAGATTTGATTAATTAATAGATAGAAAAAGCAAACAAACAAGGAGACATGTATTAATGATTATTATTTAACGAAGATAAGGATATACATGTAAATTCACAGTTCAAAGTCGTATATTTATAGTAGTAGTAATAGTAATAATAATAATAATAATAATAATAGATAGATAGATAGATAGATAATAGATATATAGAACACTCCAAAGATCTTACCTCGTGATGTTCAATAAAAGCAGCCCTAGATAACATTTGGAAATCAATTTCAAACTTTCATCGGAGACAGACTGCAATTTGACACAAAGCACCCATAGCAAGATTTTAATTTTAGACAAAAGGATTAATAATCAGAAAAACACTTGGGCCAACAAGAACTTTCACTGTACCTTACAGCCGCTAAGGTTCAAATTTCTCGCGAGTTTGCAATTCTTTACCAGGTTCTTAATTCCAAGATCTGAAACCCTGAAATAGACCCTTTATCCGAATTCTAAGGGTCTTGGTTTAAGACTTTTATTTCCAATATACTGTTAACAAATACAGAAATTGTGTATGTATTAACTGCAATACAGAAGTGCACAGTACCTCACATTCCATAGACCGAAAAGTCCTTCAATTTCGGGCCATTGTATGTGATAAAATCTGTACCCTCATTAGATATATTTTGGCGACAGTTCAAATTAAGAACTTCTAAGTTCCCAATAGAATTTCTGCAATGCAATTGCAAGGATATATGACAAATAGAGGTTAAAATCATGAATGGAAGAACACTAAGAAGTAACTATATTTGGAATCTTACTGTGTTTCTAACAATTTCTAGATGCTTATCTTCGATATTCCGAGCAAACTCAAGTTTTATATGCTTCACATTTTGGTATCTTGACTGCAAAGCAACATAAAACAAGCCCTTTGTTAGACACCTTAACAATTAATGAGTATCATGCTACAATTTTATTCAATTAAAAGATAAGAGGTTTAATACATGAAACTCGGGTAATTTCTTTCCGTCACACTTGTTTCTAGGAGGTGGACAATAATTTCTTTTTTTCTTGTTTCTAGAATATTTTATCAGAAAACCACATTTAACAATATGAATTTGCCAACATCGAAAAAGGAAGGGGGAAGAAAATACTGACCAGAGAGAGAGAGAGAGCTGACACAAGGTGATCCCCTGCCTTGTCCATCTCATGAAAATCAAGAACCTTAAACAGGCCAGAAATATATTAAAATAATGCCCATTGAAGATCAAAGAGCACAACCTTCAAACTTAAGTTAGCAAGGAATGATTTTACATAGTCTCTATCTTGTGGTGGTATGAATACATCCACATCATACTTACCAGCCAAATGGAAGAGTGTGAGTTAATATGCAAAAAACAAGTGTACCTTAGTGCTATCCCAGATAGCAAACAAAGGATCAACTGATCAAGTGTACAGCTTTCAAGTTTGATTGGGGAAAAAAAACACAAAATGGAAAGATCTTGGCATACTAATATCTTGTGTGTTTGTAGACACTTATCAACCTAAGGGAGAAGTAGAAAATGGTGTAAACATAAATGGAAAAGAAAAACTGAAAACCCACAATAGTAAACAGCGAATACCGTGTAAAAGCTCACAAATTCGATCTTTAACAAGCAACATATTAAGAAAAAGGGAATCTTCACTAGCACTTTTGCATTGGTCCACAAGCACAAAAATTACCAGCCATAGCGAAGGGTGAGCAATGAGATTTCGATTAACCCAAGGGCTGACAAGCAAAAGGGAAATTAGGTCTCTCTGAGGAAGTCTGCTGCAGACAATCTTCATCAACGTTGGCACCGTTTCTCTGTTCCACACCTCCATCGTTGCAGTTTCATCGTCCACTTCCATTATTGGTTTCTTTTCTAAGTTCTGTTAGCTTAAACTGAAAACGCCACCCTTCTGTTGTTTACTGCGATTGATTCCAAGAGGCTCACTCACTCTTGAGGCAGATTCATTTATGATTTTTCTCACAAGAGAGCCCGGGAAGGGAAAGACGGACAACTTCTATTCACATTCCGCTGTTCAAGCGGGTGTACTCAACCAACCTGAAAATTTATTGATTTTTAAAGATTTTTGTAAATTTTATAAATCCAGAAGTATTCAATCAAGATTTTTGCATACTCTATAGAAGTCTAGTGATATTCAAAATAGACTTTCATGGAGTTTTAAAAAGTCGAATGGTATTCAACATTGACTTTTATAAACTCTATAAAAGTCTATAGGTATTCAAATTTTCCATGGACTTTTAATAACTCCATGGAATTCATTGACATACAAACATTAAAGCCTAAGGTACAACTACAAATTATAAAAAATTGTATTTGGTTCACCCCAAAGATTTGAATGGATTTTTAAAACTTCTAACTCATACACAAGCTATTTATTTTTCTCCGTCGCTTCACATCACATCTCTTCCTATCTTCTCTCCTCTCATCTATTTCTATCATTCTCTCAAATTTTCGAAGTGTATCTCTATATATATTTTCATATTTCATTTTCAAAATTTTCATTTTTTGGTTGATTGTTAACGAGAAATTTTGAATTATAGAATTGATTTTGTGATTTTTAATTTATGATTTATACAAATTAATGTAATATTCAATAATAATAAAAGATGATCAAAAAAATGTTGCTTAATTCTTAATAATTAAATAGTCTGGTAACAACCATGATTTTTTAAATTCATTTTAGTATTTTCAATTAACATGTAAGCTATAATATTTTTATACAAAATTATATTCACACAATAATAAATAATATTATTTTCACATGTATTTTATCAATTTAAAAAAATGGTTACATGTTAATCAATTGATGTATTTAAAAAATTTACAAACATGCATATAAACCCACATATATACACATGTAAGGATTAAACGATTTAACTTTTAAATAAGTAAATTTATTTATTAATATAAATATTGAAAATAATTTCAAACTGAATATGTTATATATGTCAATTAATTATTGGTTCAAAGAAATCAATAAAAAAAGCACATGTTATAGTTAAGTACAAAATTTATAAAATTTTATAAAAAAAATCCACAAAAGTCTATAAAAATCTTGCAAAAAAGTCTACATAAATCTGTTTATAAATCTGTGAGATTCTATAAAAGTCAATAAAAATTTATCAAATCCATAAAAGTTTATCATTTAAAAAAGTCATTAAAAGTCATCAAAACTCTGAATTGAATACACCCCACTAAGACTCGGTATTTTTTTGTTTCTTATGGTAATTTGCTCACGGATAAATTTGGCAGCGATAGATTTTTTTTTTTGGCAAGAAAAAATGATGATCGGATTATACAGTTTTTTATGAAGAAGAAAGTGGCACCTGCCGAATAAAACCAGGGCGAACTTCCCATAATATCTCATCCCCAATTATAATTTTCTTTAAACTCTTTGTTCATTCAAATAATGTTTGTTAAGCCAAGAGTTTTTTTTTTAAGAATAGGAAGAGAGGGGTTTAGTGGCTTTGGGGATCCCAGGATTGTTTCCCGCTCATCATCAATCCCATTCTATTACTCAATTAGTATAAATTCTTACTCTTGTAAGTCTCCTCGCAAGGAACTAAAACATTTCTTTGTTTCAGTTTCTTAATCATTTAAATTTTCGAGAATTACCCACAATCTTCATAATTATAGTATGTGATATTGTTATCTATCGTGTCTATTCTTAAAGACATATTGTAATGTCCGAGATTTATATCATGTTAATCTGAGATTGTTGATTTATGATTTGTTGCGATTGGAAGGATCATTCCGAGGCAAGATATGAGATAGCATGTGATATCGTATGTGCGAGGGCAGAAGGTCTCGCGCATATGCGCGACACAATCCGCGCATATGCGCGAGATAGGCAGAGAACCTCGCGCATATGCTCGAAGAGAGTGCACGCATATGCGCGAACATGTGAAGAAGCCAAGTGCTGAGGCTGTAGGTCTCGCGGAGATGGTGTGCGCATATGCGCGAGCTGCCGTGATGGTTAAGTGCCGAGACAGAATGTCTCGCGCATATGTACCGAGGAGGATCGCGCATATGCGCGAGATGTGCAGTACAAAGAAGTTGGCAACTTGTCCTAGCCATGCATGATATATTTATATATATATATATATATATATATATATATATATATATATATATATATATATATGTTAATAACCTCATTCCTTCAGAATCAGCAAAGAAGAAGAACGAGAAGCTCCGGGGAAAATTTCTTCATATAAGAGAATTTTAATGTTATTGCAAGATCCGACCGTTTGATTTTCGATCCGAGCTCAGTACTGTGATCCTCTCGATAAAGGCTTCACACGGACGTAAATTTTCTTATGTTTTGATATAATTTGAAAATATGATATTGAAAGAATCCGATATGATTAATATATAGTGTTCTTGAGATATTAGACACTGTTTAATCGAAACCGGATTGAAGAACATATACCGTATGAAATTGTTATGATTTTTCAGGTTGATTTGATTGAGATTACACAAATTTGGTATCAGATTGTGTTTGTTGATTAATTAGGAGTTAATGGGATTGGTATATCTTGATTTTGTGTTACCGGTATTTCAAGATTACGATGTTATGTCGTCGAAACATAATTAGATTGAGTTCTGATTATATCTGGTATTGATTGGGGTATATGGTGATATTGTATTCCTCGAATATGTTATGCCAGATTGGTATTGAAGATTTCAAAGACAGAACAGAGCCAAAACCCCAACGAAAGAAAGGTATAAATCAATGTTAACCGGGAGATACGACTCGAGTTAGATTTGACTTGAGTTTCCCTAAACCACATACTTGGTTGTTATTGTTTTAATACCTTTGTATTATTTGAATGTATATGCTTATTCTATTGAGTTATAGAATAGCAGAGAAAAGAAGATAGATATTGAGAACGAGTCATTGGCAGAGGTGCCAAGTCTTGGGCATAGGTGCCAAGTCTTGGGCATAGATGCCTAGACATTGGATGTTTGGTTATATCGATGTTGCTTAGAAGTAGATCGACTTCTATTACAGAGATTCGATATGATATGCCAACGTTCGGGAACCGGGATCCCTAGACTAGACTAGATCAGAGTCGAGTCAGAGATAGGAGTTTGATTTACAGTTTTATATCATTCCATGTTTTCATATTTGATAAATGTTATTGATAACTGTTATATGCTTTTGTATATGTTTATATGATTGCATGTATACATTGTTTATATTGGGAATTATATTCTCACCGGAGTTATCCGGTTGTTGTTGTGCTTGTATGTGTGCATGACAACAGGTGGGACGGGATCATGGTCAAAAAGAGGATGAGAGATCAACATTAGCATGGAGGTCCGAACCCAGAAGTAGAATAGGTTTCAGCACTAGATGTATAGTGATTGAACCCGAGTTTGATAGTAATGTATATGTACGAGACTTGTACTTTTATTTTTGATATTTATATCAGATTGATTACAATATGTTCCGCACTTGGATTTAAAAAAATAAAAAATTTAGACCCAAATTACTTAATTGATCCATTTATTCCCAAAGACGATTAAGAAATGAATTAGCGTTCGGATCCCCACACATATAATCCAAAGACATATAGTTACACAAGGTTTTCAACCTATATATCATGCTTCAAATGATTGATCTTGTTATATGATTTAACATGCTTCCGTAAAATAAATTGAACAATTTACTTCTTTGAACTGATTATCGTCGAGTTGTATCTATCAGGTTTTACAGACTGCTCCTTATAGTCTAACTATGCAGTTGCAACATATAGTTCTTGACGTAGATTCCTTCAACAGTGAACTGATAATGGATATATAAATATAAATATAAATATATATATACATATTAATTGTAATCGAAAAAAATTTTCTATCATCGAAACGTTTCGTTATAAATTAATATTAATTTTGATAATTTTATTTGGACGTAATACGATTTTTTATATGTTGTCCATAAGTCGTGCTCATTTTTATGTGCATATCTTAAATTAGACTCACCTGTTACATGTGAGAGATATAAAAATTATACCTTATGCACATAGTTAGATGCCGCAAATCAAAATTGTAAATATGCGTTTGAAAATACATATTGAAAAGTTGGTTGTTGACTTTTTGAATGCATCCAATAATTGATTCGAATCTGTCTACCTACTTCAGACGCTTGCAAATTCAAATTCCTTTTTGATTCTTGAAAAAAAAAAATCATCTTCTTCTCTATAACAGGCGCTACCTATCAAGTCCTATGCAATCTCAAACCCTACACATGTCTGTTTTATCTTTGTCGAGAAATCTTTTGTTTTTATATGGTCCTTGAAAGAATTGTTTTTTATGCGGTTCTTTACCACTTGGATTTGTCTATCCATTATGCTTTCGGTCAGATCTTGGCCATAAACCTTTCCTAAATTCTGGCTTTTTTGGTTTCGGCATTTTGGGCTGATACTTTTGACCATCTTCCCACATGAACCATGTTATAGAATTTTCGGTGAGTATCTTTGCCCTCCAAAAGCTGGCTATTCCATAGAATATTTCTTTTCTTCTCAAGTAGATCTTTTGCAAAACTTTTGTTTTTCCTGTCATAGTGTTTAAAAGAAAAGATCCATTTACATAATTATGATAAAAACTTAAATGAAAACTTGATTTTGTCCATCTCGGTTAAACAGACCCATAGACCTCATGTTCTTTTGGTAGAGATGTCATTTTAGTTATTGAAATTACAAGGGGTGTTTCTTTTATTGGAGAATCCTTGATAATTTTTTGAACATTCATATCTGGCCTCCTTAACTTGTTAAAATGAAATACTTCATGTGAACCTTTTCAGGCTGGTTCTTGTGTACTGAAAAAGTGTAGCTACAAAATGTCTTTTATGGACAAATAGTCGCTGTTTGCTCATATTTCATGAACAACTTTGTGGATCCACTTAGGTAATCCTGAAATTTTTGGGAAGTTGGGTGTATGGTATAAAATGAGGCAAGGGCCCCGAATTTGTACCATGTCTTGACCTTCTTTGGATATAAATTTGATTTCATTCATACACTAGGATATTTTCCTGCAACATCCACCCGAGTTGTGGCTGAGTTAATTTCTATTCTTATTTTCAATTTCTCTCAGTTCTGTTGATATGCCTAAAATAGAGAAACAACATATTCATTAATACCAACTTTAGATTTACTCTTGTCTATATGAGGTCTAAGGTTGATTTCCCACTGTTCAGTCCCCGAGGTGAAGGGTTGACATAAAGACTCGAGATAAAGATCTGGAGTCTCGATTTTTGTTTTGGCCGACTTGTCTGGAGATGATCCCGACTTAATATTTGTGATAGGGATATTTGAATCTCCTACATGTATATAGTCATGTATTCGAAAATTCTCCATTTGAGAAACCAGTGGCTTCTCAATGCCTTGGAGGATAGGTCTTCGTATTACAGACCATAGCTGAGAATAAGCCTGTAAACATCATGTAATTCGATCAGAGACAATTTCTTAGACTACCTGCAATTTCTGCATTTTTGGCAAGCCTGTTGAACTCGTTTTGAAGTATTTCAAGGTGTTCTCTCAATTGCCTCTGAATTTTTATGTAGGCATTGATATCACCGTTGTCTATCTCTTGTTAAGAAATCTGCAAGAATGTTTTCATGAGATTTAATAATCACAATATCAAAAATATAATTTTGACAACTTATTAATCTAGTTTTTCAGGTTTTGATTCAATTTTATTTTTTAAGAAAGACTTTACATGTGTGTTCTCAATCTTTAAGGTAAATTTCTTTGCTAGTAAAAATAATGACCATTTTTACTGAATAAAATTCATTCTCGTTGATATGTCATCTTATTACTTCTACTTTTGAGAATAGATCACTACAATACCTACATGGCTGTTCTCCTGCCGATGTGAGCTTTGTTAAAACTTTTGTCTACCAATGATCACTGACATCTGTATATAATAGCATATCATGTTCATCTTGAGGGATAGTCATTTTTGGAAGATTTTTACAAATCTCTTTTAGTTGGCTAAGTCATTTGTGTCCATGTAAAAACTGCCTCTTTTTTCAGTAATGGACTAAACACTTTCCTGTTTTTTACTAGATTTTGAATAAACATCACAACAAAGTTAACAACCCCTAACAAACTTTGAAGTTGTTTCTTTTCCTTTAGTATATCTGGAATTTTTTATTTTTTTATATTTTCTACTATTGTTCTTGCAAAATTTTTGCTAACTCATTGATTTCTATTCCGATGAATTCAATCTTTTTTGTGGAAATGAATGCTTTCTTATAAGATAAAATCACTCACTCTTTCTTACAAACTTTAAATAAAATCTCTAAGTGTTTGATATGTTATTCTATATTATTAGATGCTATTAAAATATTATCAATATGGGCAAATATGAATTTGAAATAATCGTTAAATAGATTATCCGTCTTGCTTTGAAATATTTGGGGTGAATTAACCAATTCCATTGGTAAGACTTCCCAATATGGTGTCCTTGTGGTGTGGAGAAAGCTGTGAATGTCTTGCTTTATTCTGGCATCCGAATTTGATAGATACTATATTTACAATCGAATTTAGAGAATATTTTGGCGTTACATATGCAACTGATTAAATGTTTCTATTAGATATAAAATATCCACCAAACTCCAAAATTTTATTAATTTCTTGATAATTAATAACCAACTTAGGTTTGTTTCTTATGAACTCACCATGATTTTTTACCAAAAAATCTGGACTGTTGTATGGTAATATTCCTGCTTTGATTAGTCTAAGGTTCAGATGTTCCTTGATAATAATATGGATATCATTTCGATCAATTACGTTCACTGAGATAGGTTTGCATCGGACAAATTCATACGCTTTGTCTTACTTGATTTTAAAGGTGTCTTTGAGTTGATTTCTATTCTATCATCTCAAGAGATCTTCACTGTAATTTTCTTTGTTTTCTTTGATCATTTTCTTGACATCTTCCAGAGATACTTTCGATTCAAATTCTACTTCATTATGATGTAGAGCTATCTTCAGAAATTCTATTTCTTCTGGTTGGAGGTTTTTATTTGCTCTTAATTAGAGCATTGTCTCTCCAAACCGTCTAAAATCCTTCATTTTTGGTTTAGAAGTTTTCCTTCATCACCACCCTTGCTGCGAAACTGGATTGATAATTTTCTATAAAATATCTCTCTTAGTCTCTGGACTATGAATTTTTAATCACATGATGTTTTGAACATTAATCTTCTAGTTTCATTTTCTTGTGTATATGAATTAAACATTTGTTGGAAATTTTTTCCTAGCAAAATGTCAGTTCATGTGTCATGAAAATAAATCAATAGTGTTTTTACCTTGTGCCAAGGTGTTTTTCCAGCACCTCTGATTAATATTCATGTCATCTTAATTTTTTATATAAGACTAAGATTCTCTTGGAGAAATCTCTTCGGGCATTCTGAGGTAATTCTTATTCCAATTATTTTAGAAAAACTCATTTTTATTGAAAAAACCAGCTCCTGAATCAATAAAGGCAACAAAATATTATGTCTTATATTGTTCGTATAACATCTACTGGGATGTATATCGAGAATGAGCTCGTGGTTATTGGATTTTCCACATTCTGCCATGAATTCCATTTCATTCACCAGTAGTTTCTAAGGTTTGTGTTCCTTGAGAAACTCTAACCCAAGAATTCTTGTTATTTTCTTGGAGTTCTTTTGGTGTTAACTTCCAATTCTCCAATACCAATTGATCTGGTTATTTTCCTAGAATTTTTTTGATTCGAACTTCAAATTCTCTGATATTGATCATACTTTAGTAAGTTTCTGTCATAGGATGTTGTTCCAAATAGTATATATTATTACAAGGAAATTGATTTATTTGTCTTTTAATATCAAATACTATTTTGACTTATCTCCATCCTTACGGACATCTAAGTTTTCCTATTGTTGAAAAACTCTTTGTTCTCGATTGGACTTCTTGGACAGGGGTTTTCCCCATCTGTTACTCGTTATTCTGTCTCCCTGAAATGATGATCTTCTTGGTTCCAATCTAAGACTTTGTCTTCTTTGTAAAATCGGTTTGTCTTGGATCTAGATATATGTTTTCTGTATTAAAAAAATCTCGCTTATTTCTAGATAAATTGGCTTAATAACTTTTTCAAATATTTTTGGTATTTCAATCAACTCATTTATAATAAAATCTTTGAATGATGTGTATTAGATAGATCATATAAAATTTGAGGTAATAGAATATGGTCTATTACCATATTTCATCAGTCTTGTTTCTTTGAAGTTCTGATGCAATGTCAAATCTCGAATGAAATCTCGATCTGCCAGGTTTAGGTAATTTTTAGATAAATTACCCCTACAATTTTCCCTGCACGGAGATTCCTTGATATTTTTCCCAGTATTGAATCTTGAATGTTACACATTCGTTTATCGTATATAGGAATATCAATGGGTGAATATATTCTTTCTTTAAAATTATCTTTTATCATAATCTGGATTGATCTGATATGAATCTAAGACATGGTTCGTGCTACTTTTATTTTGAATTTTTGTAATTCCTCCTTAATTTCTTCAGAAATAATTGATTATATCTCCATTCTATTTTACGTAAATTACATTGGATAGTCATTTCTCATTTGGAAACTTTATAGATTAGATGATGATTTTTGTTTCTTATGCCAAGATTTCCTAAGAACTTTTCTACATGTCATGCATTGAATCATTGGTACTTTTGTAGGTTAGGATTTTTTCTCATGATATTTTGGACCATTATGGGATATGGTTGTCGACTAAAAAAACCAAAAAATTCTTCATGTTTTTCGTGTCGAAACATCTCATCTTCAATCAGATTCTGATTTTGTCCTATCAGAATCTTCCTGACTCAATACTTTTTCAACTTCATATGAGGACATATCCTCAAACTGGTATACTTGAACAAGATTTTGGTCATAAAATGCTTCTACAATATCCGGGGTAGGACCAAAGCATTTTATTCCTCTTTTTTTTTTTTCATTTTTTGGACATTTGTTACATCTTTCTTCACATGTCCGGCCATTACAATCTTTAAAACTTTCGTTAGCTCGGGTATGAGATCTTTTCAAAGTTTTCTTCGTATGTGTTCTTCTCGTGCTTCGAGATATACTTGATGCTTGGAGTGACATTCTACTTCATGATGGTCCTTCTTCACTCATATTTGTAAGATCTGTCCTGTTGTCTATACAATACCGTTCTTGGTTTCCAAAAGCTTATTTCGCTTCTTCCACTCTGGCATAAAAATGAGATCCAAATCGCTTCCTTTTCTACCTTTATGGATTACTTCTAATAATTGTTGGAAGATCATTTTCTTTACAACACAAATGAGTATGTTTGTTAATATCCCTTAATCGTTCGTAACTCTTTTGTAATACTGGCATCTATCATCATTCTGCCAATTTTTTTTGAGAAAAATGATCTTCATGCCAAAGTATCCGGATTGTCAGGGGCATATTTCCTAATTAGCGTTTATCTCCATGGACTTGGAATTTTGACGAAGAAAAGTTGCTTTGCTATTCGACCCCTGAATTCTATCTATATTTATTGAATATCATAATATATTCATCCACTAAACAAATGTCATGTAATTCAAGAACATACAAAGTTTGAGTATATTTATTTTCTTCTATGTGTCTTGACCATTGAAATAATCTACCCCTATAAATTGTGCTTTAAATAGGAAGTCATTTTTTCGACTATCTCGTTGAGAGATTCTCCAGTTAGTTGGTTTCTACCGAAGTTATGTCCAATTCAATTTTCATTGATCCCGTAAGATTCATTTCTAAAACTTTAATGGACCATTCTATGTTGAAATCAATTGTTCATGTTGTGATTCTCGTATTCGATGTCTAATAGTCTATGAGATATTCTCCTTTTCTAAATCTAGTACATGAAGATTAAGCATAACTACATAAGGATATATAGGTTCTAAAAAGATTTTCCATAGGGTGTTTGGTGCAAGGGAGTTTGATTTCTCATTAACCTGGTTCTCGTTGGGTGTGCTTCTCCACCAACATGGAAATCTGTTCGGGGTCATCTCATATTTGTATCATGAGATCTCAAACTTTCTCTTGGTGGTTCATGAGAAGATGACTAGGTTATTGTGGGTTGTTCATGCTAGCTGTGTTCATCTTTAGGTACAAATCTGAGATTTGTAAAAGATTCTGCAAAGTCTTGGAGATCTTCTAGACCAATTCTTTCTAAATTTATCATCATATTAATATCTTCTCTGAGACATTTTTAATTTGATCGATAAATTTTCTTTGTCAGTTAAAGGTTTTGGCATCACCTTGGTCATCTCTCTTTGATGTAATAAGAGTTCGGTAACAAAGGATTGTAGTAACCTTCATACCGAAGTCCTTTTACTAGAATTTGTTCGTTGTTCTAGAGTTTGGATTCCTGTTTGAACATCATTTAATGTTACAAGAATTTTTTCTTGTTTTTAAAGGATTTTTTTCCATCTTTTGTGGTACATAATATAACATATTGTCTTAATTATTTACCTTTTTTGGATTTTTCTAAGATCTCTGCAGATTTTGTAGAAATTTGGTACTATTTTCAGGAACTTATTAGACCAAATCATAATTTTACCTTTAGATTTTGATAAGTTCCACTTTGCTCCTAATATCTAACATTTGTTATGTTTCTTGTTTTAAATATTTCAAAATATTGGAATAAGCCCTGAAATAATTAATCTCGAGCATGGGTTCAAATCCATATTATTTGAGAAAATTCTCCTCTTCAAACATTTAATTACTCGATAAAATAATATTTTGCATATTTGAAATAATTTTACCTAGATTCGATATCATTTCTGACCAGTAAATTAATCAACTAAAATCAACAAATAATGATATTTTTGTCATTTTTATTGTTTTAGGATGATTCAACAAAGTTTTTTTTTGGGTTTAGGGTTCTTCGGTAAATTAATGTTTTGGTTTGGGGATTTATTTTCAATTTACCCATAAAACAATGAGTTAATGCAATTCTTGCAAAACATACTAATAAGGTAAATAACACCGACAAATTTTGGATTATTCTATGTTACACTTGGATCATTTCTCTCCACTCAATGATATAATGAAATGTTAGTTCTTCGATCATCAACATATATGTCAATCTAATTAAGAAGAATAATCTCAAATTCTATTAGACAGGCTACTAGTTCGAGAAAATATTTGTAAAATGAATCGAACTATTAGTCAAACTCTCAAGAATTAACATGTTAGTTTGTTTCACATCTTTTTTTTTTAATATGAGAAAGAAAAGTACAACTTAAAATGTCGAACTCAAGATATCGTTTTGTTGGGACGTTTTTTGTGACCACTTAAAATACTCGATAAACTAAATACATTCATGAAATACTGTCCATAAAATGAACTCTAAACTCAGCCAAACATGTTTAAATGGCAAAATTGCATAACTGATTTAATTATTAAATCCAATATCAACAAAGATTTCAAGAAAAAGGAGTTTGCTACACCCCAATTTGAAATGGAAATTAGAAACTTTACCAACACACTCATCTAAACAGCAGGCATCACATATCGCAGCAAACAGTATTATCGCAACATTAATGTTCTTAGGTTTGGTTCTTTCGACCAAGAAAAAAGACTTGGTATTGCTCCGGGTTTGGGCCAATTCAAGATATCATACAAGCACAATTCCTATGAATTAGAATCAGGGCCAGCTGGTTTAGAGTTGAGAAGCGGCTGCAAAGCTTTGACGACGATAGTCATATTCGGCCGGAAGTCGGCTTCGTATTGCACACAAAGGGCTGCAACAGCTGCCATCTGATAAAAATCATAAAGATAAGAAATCAAAGAAGATTTCAAATCATAAATCTGTTTCTGATGTATGTAGTACACTAGACTAAAACCTTTGCAATGGCCTTTGGTGGATAATCATTGTTTAGCTTGGGATCAACACATTGCTTCACTTTATCTTCACTAAGTCTTGGAGTAGCCTGAAGAAAATCAGATTAATAAGTTGGAGTTATTATAAGATCGATTAGATTGTAAGAGACAAATTTTGTTTAGCTCCAAAAAAGGGAAAAAAAAGAAGACAAAACTGTACCCATGTAACGAGACTTTGTTGTCCTTTAGGCATTGTGTGGTCTACTGGTTTTCTCCCAGTCAGAAGTTCTAAGAGAACCACCCCAAAGCTATATACATCGCTTTTCTGAGTTATTTGTCCCGTCATGGCATACCTTTAGCATCATATTATATATCTTAAAACTTCAAGAAAAATTCAGTCGTTTCTACTACGGATATTTAAAGATTTGGGACAGCATGAACAGTATACATCTATAGTGTTCATGATGGAGGAACAATTCGGTGGTGACTCAACGAAATCTTTTTGGCTTTTCCTGAATTGATCACTCTTCCTATGAACATTCTTTCTTGTTTTCCAGTGGTATCTTATTTAGATTCTTTACAACTAGAATTTCTCTTATAAACAAAGTTGTTCTTCGACCACTATCACGCATATAAAAAGCATGTGCTTGGGCTTTGTATTGGTATGAAATGATTCAGTATTAACTTACTCTGGAGCATGGTAGCCAAACGTTCCGAGGACTCGAGTTGAATGCAGTCGAGCGGCTGTATCTGATGACTGGTTTGTCAAGCAAAAATCAGCAATCTTGGCTACAAAATCATCAAAAAGAAGCACATTGCTGGATCTAACATCACGGTGGACAATTGAAGGCTGGCATTTCTCATGCAGATATTCGATGCCCCTTGCGGCTCCATGAGCAATCTTCACTCTCTGGTTCCAGGTCAAAACTGGACCAGGTTCTGCCCCTTGCACCCCTTTCCGACCTGTAACGTAACAGGGCAACGGTCAAATTAATTCTTCATTAAAATCTAGAATAGACATACTTCGACTTACCATGTAAAACATCATGTAAAGAACCCATTGTGGCATACTCGTATGCCAAGATTCGATTGTTTGCTTCAAGACAGTACCCAAGCAGCCCCGCGAAATGTTCGTTCTTGAGCCTCGAAACCAAGGATAACTGGATGCAACAGATTATTTTAGGCAAAAAATCACCATTAATATTGCATACAAGTGCAAAAGCAGGGAAAAAAATCGAAGTGCTATATTCAAATACCTGAGCTATAAAATCAGATTCGGGCTCTGGTGCTGAAGTGGTATCAAGCTTTTTGATTGCTGCTTGCTGCCCACTTCTTAACTTTGCGTAAAAAACTCGACCATACGAGCCCTCACCAATCAGCGATTTGGTTCCAAAATTGCCAGTCAATCTATTTAGTTCATCCAATGACAGTGCTGGAGTCTCAATAGGTAAAACTTTCTGAGGTGCTCCATTTCTTGCAGCAGAAATTCTTGGCTCTCCTCTCTCGCTACCTTAAAAAATGGAAGCAAAAACAACCGCTACAATGATCACAGATTTTCAGAAGATAAGCATGATAAAATTTCATTTAAATCATTATATAAGAATAAGATTGCCTGTAATTCATCATGATATATAAACGAGAAGAGATTAAGAGAGCGTCAAAATGTATACCTCCAGTATTTGTGCCACCGGGATATGGATTTCCGGATTTAGGCGGGGCCGTATATTGGTTTGCCGGAGGACCACTGAAACTTTCCTCTTCTGCACCTCCACAGCACAACATCCTTCAATCTTGGAAGGCACAGCCACACAAATACTAGAAACCTTAATTACAATTTTGCAACTGTCTGAGAATTTTTGCTGCAACAAGAAAATATATGAGATCATCATCAGATATTGTCCTATGCAGATTCAAATAAAAAATCGAAATTAAATAAACCCAATGGACATGGATTTAACAGAAAATAACAGATAATATATTGGTGCCTAAAAATGTTATATCAAAGACTTTCTTGAAAAAAGAATTAAAGCAAAAACAAATATAAATTAACATTTCAGAAAATTTATATGTAATTCAATTAAAGCCCGGGATCCCATAAATGTTCCAGAAATATGAAAACGAAAACTTACAAAATAAACCAAATTCAGACTTTCAAGAATGAAGAAATGTCTCTGCTTTTTTCTTGAATCTTTTGTGTAGGATAAATTAAAGGCATGTGGAAGCTTTGAATCCGATGTTGAGTTTTGCTGGAAACTCGCATGCAGAAGTCATTTTAACCGCTAATAACAACACCCAACCTACTACTTACGTGCATGCCTTAATATTGCACGTCTAATAAATAAATAAACCCATTCATTCAGAATATCTGTAGTATAATTTTATTGGACCCACCATCGTTCACAATGATTCTTCAATAAAATAACCATGAATTACTCATTTTTCTTCTCTACGTTTATGCTTTAAGATCGTTCCATCGAATCAGCTTTTGGCGAATCTAAGAAATAATAAGCATATGGATTTCACATAATTATACTTCTTTGTTTTACGACAATTGTTAATGATAGACTAGGTGTTCAGTAAGCCAAATTTGTGGTATGAGTTTTATTGACTTTTATGTAAAATAATCTTTATTTTAATAATATTTTATGGTTTTATCTAATTATGATATTTAACTTTATTTGTATATCAATGCAAGGTGCATAGATAAAATCATTGAATATATAATAAGTATCATGAGGTCTGCCTCTCAACGTAAGATCATTGTACCATATATTCTAAACATGTTTCTAGTCAAATCACCCGCTTAAAATAAGAATAAATGTCGCTTTAGCTTGAGATTAGCATATGTGATGTAATGTCATGTTTGATTGGTAAAGACATGAAGATGTTCATTCATACAGATGGATGATCATATGATGATGCACTTAACAATCTTTCTTCAGACTGTCCAAGTGGTTATCACTTATCGAGTTGAATAATCTGTAGTTATGCTTTTATACCATTAGTCCTTTGATTCGGGATAACGTAGAGGCTCTACGTACTAATACGCACTTTGATTTGCTTACTGACTTCATTGAGGGTCATCAAGTGGTGAGGTTAGGTGTAGTTTCGAAATACATAGGAGCAAATGCATTGTAGTCGTAGATTCACCATTTACCTACGGGTGAAGATATTTTATGTGATCTGATGAGTTAATAGTGTAGGGAATATCTGTTTATAGTAAGAAATGTGTATTATGGAAATGTGTTTCCTCAGTTGCACATATCATATCACTGTTATTAGTCAAGATACATCACATCTTTATAAAATATTCAAATGCAACTCTCGATATACAATTTATTGCAGATTTGACCAGGATATATGAGTTGAAGGGACGGTATTGTACGCTAGTCATAACTTAATGTTCTTGCAGATGTTATCAATGATATCTAGGGGAACATTGGCAAAACTACTAGATGCTCTTACCATGATCCGATGAGTGCAATCAGAATTGAGTTATGACATTTTTGATCGAGAATTTGATGAAAAGAATGAAGCTAATTAAAGTAAGCTCAAATAAGAATAAATATTATTTTGTATCACAAGAAGTTTTGAACTCATGGTTAGTTGTATCTCTGAACTATTGAAAGTCACACAAGTATCGGATTTTGTGTTTGTTTAGATAGTCAAGTTCAAAGAGTTGAATTTGGCGACTGTATTTTGATGGAGATCAAACAAATAGCTTATAAAGAAGTTTATAAATTGATTCTGTATATTGAAAGTTGTGGAAGTTAGCTTAACTGCTAATTAAGTGAGGAGAGTGGAACTGTCTGTTTTGGTAAAGAAGTTCACAAAACTGACGGCTGTCAAAAATGGATAAGTAATATTGTCTATGACTATGGTATTGATAGTTTAAATTGGTGTGGATATTACTACGTTTTGTTGTTAAATATTCAACTTTGGTTGTACAGCTGCTCGTACTTGCAAATATGCTAGTTACCCAGTTTACTTTTTAATTTATGTGATTTAAATCATCTACTGTATTGAAAACACCGCTTGGTGCACTTGGTGCTGTGCACTTTTTACACGAGATGATCACATGATCATCTCGTTTAATCTAACAACTTTTTAAATTTATCTTATATTGTGTGATGTCCACAAGATGATCATATGATCATATCGTGTAAAAATGCACAACATCAATTGCTGTATTTTCAACACAGTAAAGGATCCAAATCCTAATTTTTGAGCATTCAACTAGAATTGTCAAAAAGAACTATTGGGGTTGGACGGCTCCATTAAGAGTGGAAAAATTGTCAATCTAATTCGCTTATTTGAAGGATTCGGATTGACCCAACAGACCTAGTCAGTTTTTAGTTATATTTCGTCTATTTGGCAGGGCGAGGCGACCCGCGGAGAGCCAATTTTGACGATTCTACATTCAACTGTGATTGATGAAGGGTATTAAGCATAAGGCGATACTTTTCTACAAGATATTTATAGGTGGAATGAATAAAAAGACCTTTGTCTAATGATGTTGGTATGTTAATTTATAATGAATGCATTTGTAAAACCCTAGATTTGACGGCTATCCCCAATGTATCAATACGAGTCTTTTTAACACGCTGATGTTATCACTTACACGCTTCATGAGAAAGTTCATTTGGGGTTGTTCATCCAGAATTGCATCAATCAAGCACTCATAACTTTAAAGTTTTACAGTTATAAACTCCCCAAAATAAGATGCACGTTTCTGATATAAATAATATATATTAAATATTTTATTCCTCTCATTCTGGTATGAGATCCATTTATTCATGCTCCACCTTGCCCAATAATTGGTTGAGATTTTTATCATTCATGTATTAACTAGCCATATTGCAGGTCATGTACTGCTCTGAAATTTTCGGCTCCGCATGTCACATGCTTACCAGCTTCCGTTTTTTTCGTTCCCAACCACACTGGACAAGGAGATACCATGCTCCAATATCATTTAAACTGTGACTCCCTTACTAAATAGGGCCACATCTACATTATATGGATATTGAAAATACTTTTAACATATATAAATATAATCTCATCTACTATATTTTAGAATGGGGTTAATAGAAAAGAGAACATCACTCAAAATGTATTGCTTGTATCTAACCATGATATAAGATTTATCTTTATTTATGTCGGATGAGAGGGAATTACACACTTTTCTAGAATACTACAAAGTGCATTATGTCATCAAGGTGTGAAACATCGTTTTACCTTCTTTATGAGGCCAATAAACAATTATAATTCAATTAACCAAATTATTTCATAATGGTTTGAAGTGTTTTTTTACTTTAAAAAATTCAATTGAAAGTTCATGAATTTGCAAATGAAGATTTATAAAGTGGAGCACGAGACGTAAATGAAGGCAATGACGAAAATCAAAATATATAGAAAGAAATTGATACATCAGTTGACACCATTTTCAAATAAATTAATTGTCCAATTACTATAGCAACTCAATTGCATCGAGATCAAGACATTAAAAATTTTATTATTATAAATTATGTCTTTTTGTTTTCAACATTTCACATGAGAATTTAAATGTTTTAAATTTTATACAATCACAATATTTTATGCATTTAATTGTGCATTAAATAATAATAACTAAATAAATAAATAACAATGAGAAAATACAAATAAAAAACCTCTCAATTCCAAACAAGAAAAAAAATGAGGAAAAATAAAATTACAATTAATTTTTTTTTATAGAGTAGTTGTTTTATACGATCAATTTTTTCTAAGATAGTTATCCAAACACTTTTTCAACCGTAAAAATATTTTGTAAAATAATATATTTTTTCTTAAAATAACTTTTTAAACTTTTTAAAAAAAAATTTATAAACACATCTATAAATTTTTTATAATATTGAAGAGTTCAGGGGACGGGTTTAAAACCCCGGACTAAGTCTCTTATGAAAAGTTCTCACGAATTTTATCTGTGAGACGGGCCAAACATACTCATATTTACAATAAAAAGTAATACTCTTAATATAAAAAGTAATATTTTTTCATGAATGACCCAAATAAAAGATCTATCTTACAAAATACGACCCATAAAACTGTCTCACATAATGCGGTATACCGAATTTTCGGTATGAAAAAAGTTCATACTGGTACCGTACCGACACTGAAAAAAATTTCGGTATACCGACAATACGTACCGAAATTTTCGGTATACCGATTTTTCGGTAAGTTCGGTGTAAGACCGAGTGCTTACCGCTTTACCAAAAGCTATAACTAGTAGTAATGATGCAACTCAAATCTTTTAAACCGCACAGCAGCTCAAGCACCAAGGTTCGATCGCTCTACCAAACAAGGACAATTATTGCACCCAACAATCTCCCTCTCAATAATTGCACTCCTTGCAATCAATGGGAATCGAACCCGTGACCTTGGCTCTGATACCAATTGTAGGACCGAGTGCTTACCGCTTTACCAAAAGCTATAGCTAGTAGTAAAGGTGCAACTCAAATCTTTTAAACCGCACAGCAGCTCAAGCACCACGGTTCGATCGCTCTACCAAGCAAGGACAATTATTGCACACAACATTCGGTATTTTTTTCGGTCCGATTTTTTCGATATTTCAGTATTTTTACCCATCCCAAGTTTATATTTTGATAATTATTCCAAAAGGTGAAATCGCTCACCCCGGGCGCCCCTCACACCCTGCCCGACGGGTATGTGAGAGGAGGTAAATCATGGTAACCTGACCAACCAGCAGTGGCTAGACCCGTGCTCACCGCGCACAAGGAGCCTCCCCCCTACGTCGAAGGGAGTTACTCCCACACTGCCGCTTGCGAGACTCGATCCTTAATCATTATTCCAAGATGTCACCACTGCTAGCCAGTCAGGCTAAGCCCATGCGGGCTATATTTTGATAATTTATTTAGGTTTTATGTTGTTTAATAAAAAAAATCCAACAAATATAGTTTTATTATATTATTCGTTTCCCCGCCTAATCTCTCTAAATACGAACTCGGTATACACTAAACAACGGCGACGCCGCGGCCGTTCCACCATGGAGGACGACGACCGGAGGGTAGTAGATCTAGTCAAAGAACTAGTTCATCGCTTACTATCCAACCCTCTATCACCCGGAAACCTCGCTTCCTCTTCAATCCCCACTCAGGAAGAGTACAATCAAGCCCTAAAGTACTCTCTCCGCATCCTCTCCAGCCGTTTGAATCCCTCCATTGCTGCAGACGAATTCTCCGTTGTCGAGTCCATCAAGCGCCGCCTCGCCACTACCGGTAAGTCCTACGAAGCCCTAACTTTTACCGATATCTACTCTAAGTTCTCGTTGAAAAATGGTCCCGGGAGCGTGAAAAATAAGTGGGCTGTACTCTATTTGCTGAATAGAATATCTGAGGATCAGAAATTGAAGAAAAATCAGTTTTCGGATAAAATTACTAATGGGTTTCTGGATTCTGTGTTTGCTGGCGGGTTGCCAGCGTTGCATGAGAGTGATGTATTGAGCGATCGTCCTGGTAGGTTTGTGAAATCGAGTAAGGATTTGGGCGATGGAGGGTTTAATGGCCGTGTTGATCATTTGCGGGGTTTTGGTGGAAACGTGTCAAATTTGAGGGGTTCAAGCAATATTGGGAAATTGGATAAAAGTTGGAGCGAAAAGGATGTTGGCAAATATTCAGATAATATAGTGTGTTCAAATGAAAATGTGAAGCACTCGAGGGGGTTGAGGGATAATACGAGTCATTTTAGAGCTAAGGAGATTGTGGAGAAAGGATGGAATGGAGGGGTATTGATGGTGACAAAGGACCCTGGAAATCTTCGTGAGATGGCATATAGGGAATTTGCAGACTTGATTAAGGAAGAAAATGAGGTTTCCGAAGAGGTATTGGTGAGGGATGTGCTCTATGCATGCCAGGGGATTGACGGGGCATATCTGAAGTTTGATGAAAAGGCCGATGAGTATGTTCTTCCAGAATTTATTAAGGTGCCAAGGGCTACTAGGACAATGGTCCGAAAGCTCTGCGAGCTTGGATGGTTGTTTAGAAAAGTCAACCGGTATATAACAGAGAGTATGGACCGCCTTCCAGCTGAGGATATTGGGACTGTTGGACAAGCATTTTGTGCTGCGTTGCAAGATGAATTGTCAGTGTATTACAAGTTACTGGTTGTGCTTGAAGGGCAGGCAATGAATCCGATTCCTTTAGTTTCTGAAAATGCATGCTCAGGGAACTATCTCTCATTGAGGAGATTGTCAGTTTGGTTTGCTGAACCCATGGTAAAGATGAGGTTAATGGCTGTTTTGGTTGATAGTTGTAAAGTTCTAAAAGGTGGGGCCATGGCTGGTGCAATTCATTTGCGTGCTCAACATGGTGATCCGCTTGTTAATGATTTCATGAAAAAGCTACTTCGTCAGGTGTGTTCTCCACTCTTTGAAATGGTGAGGAGTTGGGTATTGGAAGGGGAGCTCGAGGATATTTTTTCAGAATTTTTTGTTGTAAGTCAGCCTGTGAAAGCAGATTGTCTCTGGAGGGAAGGTTATCGACTACTTGATTCAATGCTTCCTTCTTTCATATCTCAATCTCTTGCTCAACGTATCTTAAGGACTGGAAAGTCCATCAATTTCCTTCGAGTTTGTTGTGAGGATCGAGTATGGGCTGATGCCGCAAAAGAGGCGGCAGCTGCAGCTGGTACCACTACTAGGAGAGGTGATCTTGGATATGGTGAGACTGATGCGCTGGAATCTTTAGTAGCAGAAGCAGCAAAGCGAATAGATAAGCATTTGTTGGATGTTATATATACACAATATAAGTTCAAAGAACACTGCCTTGCAATCAAGAGATATTTACTTCTTGGCCAAGGTGATTTTGTTCAGTATCTAATGGATATCGTTGGCCCTGAGCTGTCTGAGCCTGCTAACACGATAAGCTCATTCAAGCTTGCCGGATTATTGGAAAGTGCGATTAGATCATCAAATGCGCAGTACGATGATGGTGATATGCTGGATAGTTTAAGAGTTAAAATGATGCCACATAACACGGGGGACAGAGGATGGGATGTGTTTTCATTAGAATATGATGCAAGAGTTCCACTTAACACTGTCTTCACCTGAATCTGTTATGTCTAGATATCTCAGAATTTTTAACTTTTTGTGGAAGCTTAGAAGGATAGAGCATGCACTGATTGGCGTTTGGAAAGGCATGAAACCAAACCGTGTTACTTCTCAGTTCTTTTCTAAGTTGCCACGTGCTGTTACCTTGCAGTTGATTTTGACATCAAGGAAGTACCAAGTTCTCTGGGACGAGATGAATCATTTTGTCACAAATCTTCAGTACTACATAATGTTTGAAGTCCTGGAGGTGTCGTGGTCTAATTTCTCCAAGGAAGTGGAAGTATCTAAAGATCTGGATGATCTACTTGGAGCACATGAGAAGTACCTCCACTCAATCATTGAGAAGTCTCTTTTAGGCGAACGATCTCAGAACCTTAACAAGACCCTTTTTACGTTATTTGACCTCATATTGCGATTCCGAAGTCACGCAGATCGACTTTATGAAGGCATAAATGAGTTGCAATCAAGGTATTGTTTTTTATTTGCATCCTTTATTCTCCTACTAAACTGGATGCGCAATGTTTCTTAGCTTTTCTCCCTGCTTTTCGTAATACATCCAGAACCACAGAGTCTTCCCGCCCGTATCGGGACAAAGCCAAATTGCAGAAGCAATCAATTAAAAGATCTTCAGAACCCAGTTCTTGGCTTGGTGAAGGCAGGAAAGAACTTACAAGACGAGCCGGGGAATTTCTTAGAAATATGGGGCAAGCTGTTGATGCAACTGCAAATGAATATTCATCACTTTTTGAGGGTTTTATTTCACAATTGCCAATACAACAACATGTCGACTTGAAGTTCCTCATGTTTCGGTTGGACTTCACGGAATTCTACAGCCCGTTGAAATCCAATGCAGGCGGGAAGCTTTTATTGTAACATGTGACTAACGGTACTAATTGTCATTGGAATCACATATACCCATTCAATCCTCGCTGCGCTAGTTTTGAACGACTTCTGTGTCTAATTCTCCCACATTGGCCAGATTGTGTATGTAATTCATACCTAAGGCCTGCAACATATTTACACATTATACTTCATTTATGTTTATCATTGTTGCCTCGTCCTCTGTCCGGAATGCTTTCTGGGAGGGGGTAATGTGCGGTGGAACGTGGAACTGAAGGTATGTTGCCGTTGCCTTGTGGTTTTGTGTTTATTATTCTACATGTATTTGTATTTGATCATAAATTAGCGCCTTTTTTGGTGTTTTACAAGCTTTCTTTCTTGATTTTGTAATGTTGCTCCGACTGTGTATTGAGGAGAATTGAGCAACTTGCTCTCTTTTAATTATCTCCGTTACATTTCAGGAAGGATTGTTTCAACACGTTCTTGTATTTTTTAGTAACGAGAAAAGAGTGATTTATTTGCGAGTTTTTGCATCATATTCTGTCTTGTGTGAGTTGAAGTTAAAGTTCTGTCGTAGATACAGGAGCAAGAGAATATAAATATTGATTTTCTCCACTTCATCACGCTCTGCTTGATGTTTTTCTATGAGATTTGGTTATGTTGGAAGATGGAGGTTTTATACGAGGTGTGTGGTTTGGACTTTGGAGGTGTAAGTCAGTACAGCTATCTATAAGTCTCACTAGCAGTTCGTTCAAAACTCGAACTAAGCTTCACAGCTCCAGTTGAATTCGTTAAGCTCAGTTATTTATTTCTACTCAAATAACTATATATATACTTTTATTTTAAAGATATAAAATTTTAGGGATATTTTTGTTAGAATTTAAATTCTAAACTTTTATGTCTATATGCCATTAAGAATATCGAGTTTTTCAATCACAAACTCGGATATTTAACATCTACACGAGTTAAGCTCAAATTTGAAATTGATCATTCAATCGAATTCAAACAGATAAAATTAAAATTGATTATGGCCAATTTCGACTCGTGCATCTTCACTCAGGTAAAAACTTGTGTGAGACGGTCACACGGGTCATATTTTGTGATACGGATCTCTTATTTGGATCATCCATGAAAAAATATTGTTTTTTATGTTAAGAGTGTTATTTTTTTATTGTGAATATCGATTAAGTTGATTTGTCACACAAATAAATATTCGTACCGTTTAAGAGGAAACACACTCCTTCGGTCAAATTGGTTCTTATTTTTGTTTCTTTGTTTTTTCCCCCGAATACAGCGTATATCTTGTTTCATGTTTAATAAAATATAACGATCGTTCAAACGTAGGGTTTTTCAGGCTTGACTATATTTATAGAACTAGTGAGCGCACACCAAGCATCTCTGTTAAAAATGGCCAAAATTGGCGAGGGAGACAAACGATGGATCGTGGAAGACCGCCCCGATGGCGCCAACGTCCACAACTGGCACTGGGCAGAAACCGATTGCCTTGATTGGTCCCGAAATTTCCTCACTAACCTCCTGAGCAATAAAACAATCCTTTCTGGCGACGGAAATCTCTACATCAAAACCAAGGACATCGAAAAACTCGAAGGAGAAGCATACCTTAACGTTCGGAAGGGGAAAATAATACCCGGGTATGAGTTAAATTTGATTCTTTCGTACGAGGCTGAGGTCAAAGATTCCGACGGTAGTTCTGTGATTTTGAATACTGAGGGTACTGTTGAGGTTCCTTACATAGCCGACGAGAATGCTGGCGAAGATCCGGAGATTAGAATTAGTGTAAAAGATGATGGGCCGATCGGAAAAAGGGTGAAGGAAGCATTTATTGCGCATGGGAAGCCGTTTGTGTTTGAGAAAATTAGAGATTTTGTCAATGCGATGGCGAAAGGTGGACCTGCTAAGGATGATTTGGAAGTTAAGAAAGTAACAGTGAAAAAACCAGCTTTTGATTCTGGGTCTGCTGCTGGTTCGAGTAATATTTCGACCAGTAACAGTGGCTCAAGTGTTAAGGAGAGTAAGAAGAAGCAGGAGAAGAGAAATGAGGGGTTTAAGACAATTACTATGACTGAAAAGTTTAATTGTCGAGCTAAGGATTTGTACGAGATTTTAATGGATGAGAATAGGTGGAAAGGTTTTACTCAAAGCAATGCTCGGATAAGTAAGCAGGTGGGAGGGGAGTTTAGTATCTTTGATGGTTCAGTGACGGGGAAAAACGTTGAGTTGCTGGAGGGAAAGTTGATTGTTCAGAACTGGAGATTTGGTAGCTGGCATGATGGAATCGAGTCAACGGTAGAGTATCCGTCTATCTCGAGCTTTGATGTTTTCAAACTCTTTGTTACTACTGCGAATTAGATTTGTATGTTATAATGCACATTAAGAATATGTGGCTTTTAGTTTAGGTTGAGTTGCTGAAAGATGGCATCATTCATTCTTTGGTTGAATGGATAAAAATTTCTTACCAAATTTGCTTGTAAGAAATGGTGATTTTCATGCAGGTGCGGCTGAGCTTTGACGAGCCTGAATCTGGGATGACCGTTGTGAAGCTCACACACACTGATGTACCCGAAGAAGACAGGTAAGTATCTCTGGTTAAATGTTTTTTTGACGTTGTTGGAGTAAGTTTCAATTTGCTGGGAGAGTTCTTATGTAAATGACTAAGATATTGCAGATATGGCAATTCAACCGTGGTGGAAAATACCGAGAGGGGATGGAGAGATATCATATTCCACAGAATACGGGCAGTTTTTGGCTTTGGAATATGAATGTGCTTCAGGTTTTCATTCTTGTCGAGAATAGAACTGTATAATGTTTGACTCGACTATTTTAAACCATGGATTTAATACGGCAAATTTGACACAAGACCACGACTTGTCTGGGTATCAAGTTAGAGATTTTTCTTCTGTTATGTTTCTGCTAGTAATTTGAATCTGTCTGTGTAAGCACTAACAAAAAATTTGCTTTCTTCGAACCTTTTTCTTCTCTATTACTTGGTAAAATGGTTGAGACCCTCGACAAATCTTTTACAAAGTTGGAAACCATTCCGGTACTATTGCAATATGGCTCGTCTACTGGGAAATGCTACCTGAGGGTCGGTTGTCTTTGTGGGTATTTTTTGCCTTTTAGTGGAGTTAAACTGGCTTCTGCTTCTGATAGATATGATTCAACCAATTCTACTTGGCAAAGCTTATGAATTTCGAGGAAAGAGTTGGTTGGTTCGTTTTCTTCCGCAGTATTCGATCAACATCCATATATACACTTCGAATATCAACATATGCGCATATTTTCCGATCCTCTGTCGTGTTCAGATGTAAAAAACATTGGTTAAGGCCAGATCCTATGACTTTCTTTAGGTAGAACATGCCTAGATTATCTATATTACGTGCAATCTACCAAAAAAAAAAAAACAAAACAAAACAAAAGCTTGTATTTACATGCTGTCATGTTACATAAACGCATACAATACTGATAATTGTGATATATATATATATATATATATATATATATATATATATATATATATATATATATATATATATATATATTGTTTCTATTTTATACAAACTGCTGGATCATTTGTCTCACTTCTTCGATAACAAGCCATGCTTTGTGGCCTCCGATCACCTCCGCTTTCATTTCTCCATCACTCCACAACTGCCAAGCGCCATGCGTTATTATAAATTAACAAATGAAATGAAGAATTAGCAAATGACAAGTAACCATGATTTGGGTTATTATAAAACCAAACATTCAATTACATTTTATATCTCAAACAAAATATAAAATTATGCAACAAAATACCCAGATATCCTAGTATTTTTACATTAACAATTCAGGTAGATTCCAATATGGTTGATTAAACAACGTTTTACATGTTATAGCATACAGCATTATAAATATTATAATTCTATAGTTTCAGAATTTTGATGATAAATGATATATCAAGTATTTACATAGAAGTATGTTTTTTAGTGAATGTACGAGAAGTATTGGACATGCTAAACTTGGGTTATCTACACACAAAGTTTTGATAAGTTGTGCACTTGATAATGAGCATCTCATGGATGCCCAAATTGTTCGCGGGAACATCTCATGGAACGTTACATTGCATATTAAATGATTGCAAGACGTTTTCGCGAACATTTTGGAACATTTTAAACAACAGTATGATGAGACGACTGATGTGGCGTTATGTCGATGTTCTAGCGAAACATTTAATGCAGCGTGTAGTGACATTCCATGATATATTTATGCGAACATCTTGAGCGCTCATGAGAGCATCTCCAACCCATCTCTATTTTGGAGGAAATCTCCAAATTAGAGTATGGGTTGGTGCTCCAACCCAACTCTAATAAATGCAATCTCCATTTTGGAGATTGCAATAGTGATCCTCCATTTTTGGAGGATCACTATTCATATGGAGATTCTACTAAATTACTGAAATGCCATCATAACAATTGCAAAATAGTCTTTTTGTATTTTTATGTATTTGTTTTGCTCCATTTTATATTATTATATTTCAAATTAATTAATTTTATTGTTAAAGAATTTTATACTTAATTAATTTATTTCAATTGTTTTATTATTTTCATGAATTAATTATATGTATATTATTTATAATAATCATGAAATGGAAATAATAAACAAGATAATGATCACAAAAATTAATAACATAATTTATTAGAAACACTTAGGATGTGTTTGATTGAGTGGATTAAATAAGGATAGATTAATAGTCAAATATTTATCGTTAAAATTTTAAGTTGTTTTAATAATCATTTTGACCCGGTTTAAGATCCAATTTTATGGACAACTATTTGATTGATAAAATTGGATCTTAAATCGGGTTAAAATGATTATTAAAATATCTTAAAATTTTAACGATAAATATTTGACTATTAATCTATCTTTATTTAATCCACTCAACTAAACACACCCTTATTGTCTATTTAATTTATTTAACTTGATAAACATGTGATTTTTTAGATGATAAACAGTAGACAATGCTAAATGACATCACAAACAATTAAAAGACATCATCAACAATTTAAAAAACACACACAACAATAAAGTTAAACGTCGATTTTTTATATATTATGTTTATCGAAATAATTAAGTTCGGTTATATAATACATAATATAATTATATGTGTGTTTTTGAAAATGAAAAAAAAAGAAATGAAGTATTTTGTAATATTTTAGAGGATATGCGTTGGAGAAGGTTTTCAAAAATAGAGATCACTGATCTCTATTTTAGAAGATAGAGGATGAAAAATAGAGGATATGGGTTGGAAATGGCCTGAGGTGCACACCTAGGGGTGGGAAAAAATAAAGATCGTTTCGGTATACCGCACTTACCGTTCCGTAAAATAACACACATATTTAATTTAACGGTATACCGAATATTTCGGTATATGAAATTTAAAAAAATTCGGTATTTCGGTATACCATTTTTTTTATATATATTAGAAATTATAATATAATTTTGTTCTTATTTTTTGTGTTGGGCTTTTTAGCTTTTTCGTGATGAGAATAACACAATTTTTTTAAAAAAAATTCGGTATAAACAGTATTATACTTATGCTGTACGAAATTTCGGTACACCGAAGTTTTTTTGGTAAGAGCGGTATGGAATTTATGTCATACCGAAATTTCGGTTTTGGCATTCATTTTTCGGTATCAAAATTTTTCGATACGCTATACGGTATTATTTGGAAAAATCGGTATACCATATCGAACCAGGCCTATGCACACCAATAGATGGGCTGCATATCAAATTCACACATATATATTTACACACAAAACGTGAGAAATATATAATTACTGCAAGATAAATAACAAACTAGCACCAAATATATGAGATACTTGTGACTGATTAATTGTGAAAACCGGTGAGAGAATAAACTAACCTGGATTGTCGGCATTTTCTACACGAAAGGCGCAATGAAAACATACCAATGTTAGCAACAAACATCGGCCAAAATAAAGCTTTATGTGTGTGTGTGTGTGTGTGTGAGACTAAAAATGGACATACCGATATGTTTCCACGCTTTACCAGTGGTTGAGGCACCTTGTTGACGTCCACACAATAAAATTTCACCCTACCATTTCAAGCAAATCCATCTCAAGATAGCCATTAAATGTACGAAATTAATGAAAATTCGATTTGGAAAAAATTTAAAGGCATAACTGAACAGAACAACTCACTTGTTCTCGTAATCAGCGGCCAATTTCTCCAACTTTGGCTTCAAGTAAATGCATTTTCTACACCAAGCAGCCATCCTGTTATGCTTAAACATGTCAGAAACAATTACTATATATCCCACCATTTTCAGTTTTGTATCATTATGCACCGTTTGATTCGTCAGATAGTTAGCCTTCATAAAATTGATCAAGAAAATAGTGAGAAATTCGAGATCGACCAATCAACGACAATGGGTTTCGAGTCAAGTTTAGCTTGCTCCAGAATCTGATCAAACTGCTCGCAATCTTGAATGGGCTCCATCTCCAAAGTTTCGGGCTTGAACAATTCTGGCCAGAAAGAATGCGCCCTTAAATCTCTTTTAGCTCTTCCTTTCCACTCGTTGCTGCTCCGACCGAATCCGAACCCGTTTGATTTGGCGAAGATTGAACCAGGTCCGGAGGTCCAGGCGTGAAGCTGCTGGGGTTCCCGTTGGTGGATCTCTCTGTACAGAATGTGTGGATTTGGAGATAATATAGACATGCTCCTGTGTCGTGAAAGAGGAGGGTTCTATCAGTTATAGATAAGATCGATTTTTTTTTTCCTAACATTTTCTTTTCTTCTTTTTATATATTTTTTTTGAAAAAATAACTTTCTTACGAGAAAAAATTCGAAATTCTCAACTTCAAAACCGTATCAGGATGATGGACTGCATTTTATGTTGTCTTCGATGTTATTTAACTTACTGCAAAAATTTGTTTGAGACGGTTTAACAGGTCGTATTTATGAGACGGATTTCTTATTTGGATCATCTATAAAAAAATATTATTTATTTTGATAAGAGTATTACTTTTTATTGTGAATATAGGTATAGTTGATCCGTCTCACAAATTAAAATCCGTGATACGGTCTCACATGAGACCCACTCTTAACTTAATATCCACTTGATAAAATAGAACGCATTATTATGTTTAACGCTGCTTTGTTTCGGCATCAATCAATAACTACAAATTCCGTCAAACTAAAAATGTGTTAAAGTTAATCATTGAAACATATCAAACCAATCAAACTTAAATACGATATTTTCAAAATCGGATTGTATTGGTCGATTCGACCGAGAAACCGATCACAAGTTCGGTCCGAAAACACACCTAAAAACTTTACATATGTTTTCTTCATTTAAAATATAATTTTTAAAAAATATTGTTTCTCAATTATCATAAAATAAAAGTAAATACTTATTTTGACATACAAAGTACCTATTATGAGGTTTCAGATACTTGATTTCGCTCTTTGAATACTTCAAATATATAAGAAAATACTATATTTTCGAGAATTAACCATAAATTCAGTCATTGTTGGTCTTTACATGAAAAATACATTAGGGTGACTTATTCCTGTCATTTTATTTTTTTATAAGAAACATAGGTCATCACTCATCATGAAATAAGATTAAATATTTATTTTGACCTACAAAATACATATTTTGGAGTTCCAAATGCTTGATTTGACTCTATAAATACTCCAAATGTGTAATAAAATACTGGATCTTCGAGCTATCACAATAAATTCAATAATTTCTGGTCTTTTAATTGGAAATGCATTAAGATGACTTAGTCATGTCATCTATTTTTTGAAAAAAAACACAGTTTCTCACTCATTGTTGAATTAGAAAAAAGTACTTACTTTGATCGATAAAATACATATTTTGGGGTTCCAAATATTTGATTTGGCTATTTGAATACTTCAAATGTGTAATAAAATACTTAAGTTTCAAGTAATATTAAGTTACTTTTGATGATGTCATTTGTGAAGTTAAAATGTGATACTTAAATTGGTACAAAGAACATCTAATTAGAGTCTATAAATAAATGATTTTACCCCGTAAATACTCATATCCAATTATTTGAGGATGTCAAAATATAATTTGAATTTAATATTAAGTGACATCGATAATGAAATTCGTGAAGTAAAAATGTGATACTTAAATTAATACAAATAATACATAATTCGAGTCCACAAATACTTGATTTTACCTTCTAAATACTCAAATTCGATTGAGTATGTCAAAATATATAGTTCGAAGATAATGTTGAATGTTTATTGATGATGAGATTTGTGAATAAAAAATGTGCTACCTAAATTGATACAAATAGTACCTAATTTGATTTCACATATACTTGATTTACTCTTTTAAGACTCAATTTTGATTATTTTTTGGTATAAAAAAATATAGTTTCAAGTAATATTGAGTTATTTGATTTCGTAAATGAGATACTCACAATATGTATTAAAATACTGGATATTCAAATAAAAAACGCAAGTTCACCAAGTGTTGATATTTTTATGGAGATACATTTGGACGACGTATTTATCTCATTTAATATTTTTTTTAAAAAACAAAGCAAAACAATTTCTCGACTAAGCATGAAAATTTTAAAGTACTTATTTTTACTTGAGAAGTACCTAATTTGAGTTTGCAAATACTTGATTAAATGATATACCCATAATATATATTAAAATACTGGATATTCGAATAGACAACGTAAGTTCACCAAGTATTGATATTTCTATGGAATAAGCATTCGGATGACATATTCATCTCATTAATATTTTTTTTTTGTAAAAGAAAAAACAAATTCCCAACTAAGCATGCAAATTTTAAAGTATTTATTTTATTTGAGAAGTACATAATTTGAGATTGCAAATATTTGATTTGGTACATGAGATACTCATAATATGTAATAGAATACTGGATATTCGAATATGCAATGTAAGATGACCAAGTGTTTATTTTTCCTTGGAATATGTGATACCTAAATTAATACAAATAATACCTAATACGAGTCCACAAATACTTGATTTTACCATTAGATACTCAAATTCGATTATTTGATGATGTCAAAATATATAATTTGAATTCAATATTAAGTGATCTTTGATTATCAGATCCCTGAAATAAAAATGTGATACATAAATTGTTAAAAGTATTACATAATTAGATTCAACTGATAATTGATTTTATCATTTAAAAACTCAAATTTGATAATAAGTATAATGAAAGAATATTGATACATATAATGAATGATTACCAATAAATATGATGAATGAATACTAATGTGGATGATATCAAATGAAGTATTGTCTTGTCATTTAATGAATACCAACAAGTATTGTGAATGAATATTAATGATATTATAAATTAATACTCATAAGTATAAAGAAAAAAATACTAATAAGTATATTGAATAATTACCAAAAAGTATTATGTCAAATAAGAATAATTGTCAAATAACTCATTCAATGAATATCAAAAGTATTGTCAATTAATATTGATGAGTATTTTATAAATCATTAATATAAAAATCGATAGATATGCTTAAAATGCAAACTTCAAGCTCATTTACGAACTATGTTCATAACGCATCTCTCAATTAGTCTATTATGAATAATGAACTATGTTTATTTATTTAAATGACATGAATAAGTATTCTAATAAATTTTCCATTGAAATATTGCATATTCAAATATCCAGTATTTTAATGCATATTGTGAGTATCTCATTTACGAAATCAAGTATTTGCAAACTCAAATTAGATATTTCTCAAGTAAAACTAAGTACTTTAAAATTTTCATGCTTATTTGAGAATTTTTTTACCAAAAAAATATTAAATAAGATGAATATGTAATCCAAATGCATCTTTCATGGAAAGACCAATACTTAGTGAACTTACGTTTTCATATTCGAATATCAAGCAGTCTATTTATATATTATGAGTATCTCGTGCAGCAAATTAAGTATTTGCATTATGAAATTAGGTACTTCTCAAGTAAAATTAAGTACATTTAGATATCCATGCTTATTTGAGAATTTATTTTTTTTTTAACAAAAAAAAGATTAAATGAAATGAATATGTCATCCAAATGCATTTTCCATAGAAAGACCAACACTTTGTGAACTTAAGTTTCATATTCGAATATCTAGTATTCTATTACATATTATGAGTATCTCATGTACCAAATCAGGTATTTGCAATGTGAAATTATGTATTTCTCAAGTAAAACTAAGTACTTTATAATTTCCATGCTTGTTTGGGAATTTGTTTTTTTTTTTTTTTACAAAAAATATATTAAATGAGATAAATATGTCATCCAAACGAATCTTCAGTGGAAAGCAAACACTTGGTGAACTTACGTTGAATATTCGAATATCCAGTATTCTATTACATATTATGAGTATCTCCTGTACCAAATCGAGTATTTGCAAACTCAAATTAGGTACTTTTCATCCAAATGCATATTCCATTAAAATACCAACACTTGGGAGAATTTACATTGACTGTTCGAATATCCAGTATTTTATTACATATCGTGAGTATCTCATTTACGAAATCAAATATTTGCAACTCAAATTAGGTACTTCTCAAGTTAAACTAAGTACTTTAAAATGTTCATGCTTATTTTAGATTTTTTTTTTTTACAAGAAATATATTAAATGAAATGAATATGTCATCCAAATGTATTTTTCATGAAAAGTCAACACTTGGTGAACTTACGTTGCATATTTGAACATCCAGTATTCTATGACATATTATGAGTATCTTCTATGTCAAATCAAGTATTTACAAACTCAAATTAGGTAATTCTCATCCAAATGTATATTCCATAGAAATACCAACACTTGGAGAACTTACGTTGCCTATTCAAATATATATTATTTTAATACATATTGTGAGTATCTCATTTACGAAATCAAGTATTTATCAACTCAAATTAGATACTTCTCAAATAAAACTAAGTACTTTAAAATTTTCATGCTTATTTGCAAATTTGTTTTTTTAACAAAAAAATATATTAAATGAGATGAATATGTCATCCAAATGCATTTTCTATTGAAATACCAATACTTGGTGAATTTATGTTGTCTATTCGAATATCCAGTATTTTAATACATATTGCGAGTATCTCATTTATGAAATCAAGTATTTGCAAACTCAAAATAGGTATTTCTCAAGTAAAACTAAATATTTTAAAATTTACATGCTTAGTTTTGAATTTATTTTTTTTTTACAAAGAAATATTAAATGAGATGAACATATCATCCAAATATACCTTTCATGAAAAGACAACTAATGACTGAATTTATTGTGATCTTCGTATTTTCTTACACATTCGGAGTATTTAAAGAGTCAAATCACGTATCTGGAACTTCAAAATAGATACTTTATATGTCAAAATAAGTACTTAATCTTAATTCACGACGAGTGAACAACTATATTTTTAAAAAAATAAAATGACATAAATAAGTCATCATAATGCATTTTTAATGAAATACCAATGATATCGCTGAAATCGGTGATGCTAGCTGGGAAGTCAGATCCCCGCTTGGAGAGCTCGGGTCAAACCTGGGGGCGCTGGCTGGGAGGTCGGATCTTCACCTTGGGAGCTCGGATCAGGCACCTCGAAATCCAGAAACACAAACAAGAGTGTTAGAAGGGGGCCGGAAGGTTGTTCCGGCGTAGCCCCTCCGACGCTCAAGTCAGAAAACTGAGAGAGAAAACTGTGTGTGTAAAGAGAATGTGAAAAAGCATGAAGTGTCTTTTAAAGTTAACGAAACCTGGTATTTATAGGTGAACCGCAGAGTCCTAGTTTTGGTAGGTTTCGATCTTGAGAATCTTCGGAAGATTTGATTAGATCTTCACCCAGATTTGATTTAGATGTCGTTAGATTTAATTCAGATCTTTAATGGGCTTTACTTTTCTGGGCTTTGATCTCTGCGGGCTACGCGCTTAATATCTGAGTAAGGGCTCTCGTAGGCATGAGCCCACGAGACAATAGGACCTCATGGGACCTCGGCTCGGGAGCTCGGCCGAGGGTTTCTGATCGTCCCGATAATACCTTCTTGGAGGTCGGCTCGGGAGGTCGGCCAAAGAGCTCGGCCAGGGAGGTCGGCTGACCTCTCCAATCGCTGGAAATTCCGATATGGGAGGTCGGCCAGAGATGACCTCCCGGATGACCTTAAGCTTCCTTCTGAATGCATGCTGGGCTTTGCTTGAGATGGGCTATCGAGAGTGGACCGAGCCCGTCCTCCCACCGGGGGTATCACGAGTCCCCCCCTTAAGTCGAGCTGACGTTGAAGACCTGAAGCTCGTGGTTTTCTGAGCTCTCGATGGCCCATGATTATTCTGAGCTCGCTGCCTCTGTATTACCATGAGATCATGATGACCGAGTAACTGGATGAGCTGGGGGGGAAAGTCAAAAACCTGTGGGTGCCTGAGCTCCCGGTAGCTCTTATCTGTACCGAGCCTCGAAGTTTTATTGCTGTGCTGATCTAGGGTTACCAAGTTATAGGGAGCTCTGCCCTCAGAAAGTGAGTCTTCAGCTGAGCGTAGTTTTAGTTCGTCCTGAGCCGGGAGATGAAGTTCATAGCCGAGCTGAATGACTAAACAAGGCACTCCACACTATGATGAAGTTCTGGCTGAGCTGAGCTTATGTTTGTGTCCCCTAAGCCACGCTGATTCCTTTCGGTATCTGTGCTGAGCTTAGATGGCGGCGAGCTTCCAGCTGTGCTGAATACGAAACGTCACTGCCAGCTGTCAGTTAAAAAGTAAGTTTCACATATTTCGATACAATCTTGGCCGTTTAAGCCTTTCGCGATCAACGGTCAGATCTCCTCCTGGTCCCTCTATAAATACCCGTTACCCCTTTTATTTCATTTACTACTTTCCCTTCATTTTACCTCGGCTCCGACCTTCCAAAAGAATTCGTCCTTTTCCTCAAACCCCTGCTCTCCCGATCTTCAATGGGTATTGTTTCATGGCCTCCCCCAACCGTTCTTCCTTGTCGACCTCCGAGGGGATATTCCGAGAGGTGGATCAGTATGATCCCCTCACGGAAGTCGTTTCGGGATCAGGTGGGTGTCCTGAGACTGAGGGGGTGAGCTCCCGCCTCGTTCCTGATGATGATGGGGCAGCCCTGAATCAGCTCAGTCTCAGTTACCCAGAGGAGCCAATCAGGACGTCCGACCCCTGGTTCGAGCTCCACCCTTCGTGGTTGGATACCTCGGATGAGCTCCGCATCCGAGCTATCTCGTGCGCCCCTGCAGATTATTATTTCATATTCCCTCACTCTGAGGAGCGAGCTAACAATCCCCCTCCTGGCTACTACACCTTCTATCAAGACCAACTAGAGGCTGGCCTTCGATTTCCACTCCCTTCTTTCTTTCAGAAGCTCAGCCAGTTTTACCAAATTCACCTCGGCCAATTCACCCCCAATGCTTTCCGTACCTTGTGCAATTACGTAGTTCTTTTCAAAGCTTTAGGTTATGAAGTCGACCCTATTTCCTTCTCCCATTTCTACCTCCCTAAAAGGTCAGAGGAGGGCCCCTTCTACTTCTCAGCTCGGCCCAACTGTCAGTTTTTTGAGGGGGCCCCGAGCTCTAACAAACACTGGAAAAACCATTTCTTCTTTGTCCATCCCTCCGATCAGTGGGACATCTGTTCTCAGTGGAGGGTTTCTCTTCCTGAGCTCCCATGTCCCCTCTCGGGCTTTCGTAAGAGCAGCACCTTTCTCGGACCATTCGGGGCGATTAGGGGTCGGCGTTTCCATACACCCACTCTCTTAGCTGAGGACCTCTTGAGTTATTATGGGCTCAGCTCGGCCAAGGTCACATCCCAAGGCAACGAGGGTATGGAACTTTAGCCCGACCCCTGCTGATCCCCTCACACACACATTTTCTTTTCTTTTTTTTTTTTTTTTTTTTAACCTGAGCCACTGTTTTTGTCTCAGCTGCCAGAGTCATGAATGCCCTCATCAAAAAGGCTGAAGCCCGGAGGCAACAGAAGGCTAGCTCGGCCGGTACGGACAAGGGCAAAGCCGTGGTTGCTGAGGTCAGCGCGGAGGAGGTTACTGTTGTTTCCATTGCTGAGGCTCAAGTGGTTCCTCCGATCTCCTCCCGGAAACGCCGAGCTCCCGAGACTCCCCGTTCTCATGGGCAGTCTGGAAGCAGCGGGGAGCTCGGTCCTGTTCAAACTGAAGTCCTGCCCCTTCGACAGGTGAGGTCAGATACCTCCTCACAAGTTCTCCGCTGTCGCTCCAATCTGTACGATATGTATCGGGAGGACCTGCGTATGTGGGGGCAGGGCCATCCCCTCTTGCTGGGGCCCTTCTCCGGGACATCGCCTCGAAGGCCGATGCGGAATTCTTGGATGGGCTGAACTGGGCTGAGCTTATCAGGAGGTCCACCAGCGCCAGTGCTGAGGTAAATAACCTCAGCTTGTTTCTTTATGCCACTTAAACTTGGCTAACACTTTTCTAATGCAGGCCGCCCTGCTGAATGCCGAGGTGGCATTCAGAGCCAATAATATCCGGAAGCAGTCTTCCAAGGAGGCGAGGTCCTTCCAATCTACCTCGGCCGATCTGGAAAGCAAACTTGCCGCCCTTACGGAGGCCTTGGATAAGGAACGGGCCAACTCGACGAGGAGGGAGGCCGACATGCGGGAGGGCTTTGTTGCCGAGACCAGGAAGCTGAAGAACGAGCTGCGCTTGGCTGAGGTTCGTCTAGATGCTGCTCAGGAGGAGACAAAGGCCGTTAAGGAGGAACTTAACGTAGCTCAGCAGGAGATCGTTTCAGCCCGAGCTGACCTCGCCAACGAGACTGAGGTCTTTAAAGAGTCTTTTTTGAAGTCAGAGGAGTTTTGGGACGTCGTCGCTGAAAAGGCCCTCAACTTCATCTATGTGGGTTTTGATGGTGCGGTGGCCCAATTCAAAGATGCTGGCTATCCTCCAGAGGGAACCTCGGCCGATTTTCTGGATGCCAAGAAGGTCGTAGAGAACCTCCCCCCCGACGCCTGACCCCCAGTGTCTTCCTTTGATTTGAGCTTAATTTGAGTTGTACTCTATTTATATTTTATTGTATCACTCTTGTCCTCCCAAGCAAGAGATCAGCTAGTTAATATTAGGTCGGCCCGGAAAAAATAAACTATCATGCCGGGAGAAGTCGGATGGGTTCTCGAAGCCTAGCCAAATAACGTCAGGATAATGAATTAATGAGACTTAGCTGTGAGAGGTCGGCTGGGCTCTTAGAGCCCAGCTCAACACTTAAATTGATAATAAGTCAATGATGCCAATCTGAGAGAGTTCGGCTGGGCTCTTAGAGCCCAGCTAAACACTCGATACAATAATGACGGTCAAAATACGATAACAACAACGATAACAAAATAGGATATCAATGAGCTCGGCTCGACCATTGAAGCTCGGCCAACCACTTAACCATAATAACTTGGTAAAAATAAAACAGCGATGAGCTCGGCTCGGCCTGGGGAGCTCGGCCAGCCACTTAACCATAATAACTTGGTAAAAATAAAACATCGCTGAGATCGGCTCGGCCAGCCACTTAACCATAATAACTTGGTAAAAATAAAACAGCGATGAGCTAGGCTCAGCCTTGGGAGATCGGCCAGCCACTTAACCATAATAACTTTGTAAGGATAAAACAGCGATGAGCTCGGCTCGGCCTTGGGAGCTTGGCCAGCCACTTAACCATAATAACTTGGTAAAAATAAAACATCGCTGAGATCGGCTCGGCCATGGGATCTCGGCCAGCCACTTAACCATAATAACTTTGTAAGGATAAAACAGCGATGAGCTCGGCTCGGCCTTGGGAGCTTGGCCAGCCACTTAACCATAATAACTTGGTAAAAATAAAACATCTCTGAGATCGGCTCGGCCATGGGAGCTCGGCCAGCCACTTAACCATAATAACTTTGTAAGGATAAAACAGCGATGAGCTCGGCTCGGCCTTGGGAGCTTGGCCAGCCACTTAACCATAATAACTTGGTAAAAATAAAACATCGCTGAGATCGGCTCGGCCATGGGAGCTCGGCCAGCCACTTAAGCATAATAACTTTGTAAGGATAAAACAGCGATGAGCTCGGCTCGGCCTTGGGAGCTTGGCCAGCCACTTAACCATAATAACTTGGTAAAAATAAAACATCGCTGAGATCGGCTCGGCCATGGGAGCTCGGCCAGCCACTTAACCATAATAACTTTGTAAGGATAAAACAGCGATGAGCTCGGCTCGGCCTTGGGAGCTTGGCCAGCCACTTAACCATAATAACTTGGTAAAAATAAAACATCGCTGAGATCGGCTCGGCCATGGGAGCTCGGCCAGCCACTTAATAACTTTGTAAGAATAAAACATCGATGAGCTCGGCTCGGCCTTGAGAGCTTGGCCAGCCACTTAACCATAATAACTTGGTAAAAATAAAACATCGATGAGCTCGGCTCGGCCTTGGGAGCTCGGCCAGCAACTTAACCATACTTTTGGACCGTAAAATTTATGCCGAGCTGAGGTGAGCTATGAGGCTCCTGATCTGCCTGAGGGTGAAAACCCTTCTCATACTTGGCGTGACCAAGATGAGGTGAGCTCTGGGCTCCTGATCTGACTGAGGGTGAAAACCCTTCTCATACTTGGCGTGACCAAGATGAGGTGAGCTCTGGGCTCCTGAACTGGCTGAGGGTGAAAACCCTTCTCATACTTGGCGTGACCAAGATGAGGTGAGCTCTGGGCTCCTGAACTGGCTGAGGGTGAAAACCCTTCTCATACTTGGCGTGACCAAGATGAGGTGAGCTCTGGGCTCCTGAACTGGCTGAGGGTGAAAACCCTTCTCATACTTGGCGTGACCAAGATGAGGTGAGCTCTGGGCTCCTGAACTGGCTGAGGGTGAAAACCCTTCTCATACTTGGCGTGACCAAGATGAGGTGAGCTCTGGGCTCCTGAACTGGCTGAGGGTGAAAACCCTTCTCATACTTGGCGTGACCAAGATGAGGTGAGCTCTGGGCTCCTGAACTGGCTGAGGGTGAAAACCCTTATCTGCAATAATAATAATTTCTAACAAAAATGCATAATTTTATTAATGTATCTGAATAAAGCATCAAAACCTGACGTCCTTGCATCGAAAGTAAATGACATAAAAAAAAAACTAAAGCTTCTAGCAATATCTAAGCATAGTATTTGCGAAGGTGATAAGCATTACACGGCCTCTTCAATTTCTTCCCTGTCCAGTCTTCTAAGTAGTAGGCACCCGAGCTGAGCTTTTCCACCACTTTAAAAGGCCCTTCCCATTTTGGATCGAGCTTTCCAACCTTCTCTTCCTGAACCTTCTTAAAGACCAGGTCTCCCACCTGGAAGCTCCTCTGAATGACCTTTTTGTTGTAGGACTGGGCTATGCGTCTCTTGTAAGCTTCCATTCTTATGGCCGCGGCTTCTCTTTTTTCTTCCACGAAATCCAAGTTTGCTGCTCGTCTCTCATTGTTTTGCTCATCATAGAATGTGACGCGAGGTGTCTCTTCACCGATCTCCGCCGGAAGCACGGCTTCATTTCCATAGACTAGGCTGAAAGGCGTCTCCCCCGTGCCTATTTTTGGGGTGGTCCTGTATGACCAAAGCACGCTAGGGAGTTCCTCCACCCAATTACCTTTCGCGCTCCCGAGTCTGGTCTTCAGGCTCTGCACTAAGGATCTGTTGGTGACCTCCACTTGGCCATTGCATTGAGGGTAGGCCACGGAGGTGAAGTGCTGCTGGATCTTCATCTCTTTACACCAGGCTTGGATCCGGCTTCCTTGAAATTGCCTTCCGTTGTCGGATATCAACTTCATCGGGACCCCAAACCTGCAGACGATGTTCTTCCAGAGAAATTTGAGTACCTCATTTTCAGTTATCTTAGCCAAAGCCTCAGCCTCTACCCACTTTGAGAAGTAATCTATGGCCACGAGCAAGAATTTTTTCTGGGCTGGGGCCGGGGGAAAAGGTCCCACAATGTCGATCCCCCATTGGTCAAACGGGCAGGCTGCCACAATACTCTTCATTAGGGCAGCTGGTTGATGTTGGAGCTTACCATGACGTTGGCAGCTGTCGCATGAGATGACGATGGCTAGAGCATCTTTTAACATAGTGGGCCAGAAATATCCGGCCAAGAGTGCCTTTCGTGCTAGAAAGTAAGATCCCAAGTGATTCCCGCAACAACCTCCATGAATCTCTCTTAGTACATAGTTAGATTGCTTGGGACCCAAACACTTGAGAAGAGGCCGAGAGGCTGACCTCTTGTAAAGAGTTCCGTTGATCATTACAAACCGAAGGCTTCTTCGCTTCATCCTGTAAGCCTTCTTCGGATCTTCGGGGAGCACCCCATCTTTCATGTAATCTAATAACTCGGCGCGCCAGTCATTGTCTTCGTGCTCAGGAGAGGGGTAGTGCACAGAAGGGCTTAGCTCTACTTGGACCACCACCTCTCTTGATTTCCAGCTGTGGAGCGAGCTGGCCATTTTAGCAAGGGCGTCGGCTCCCTCATTCTCTTCTCGGGGGATCTGCTTAAAAACCAGTTCTGTAAAGAGTTCTTTAGCTGCTTCCACCGCTTTTACGTATTCTATCAATCTTTCATTCTTGATGTCGTATGATCCATTCATTTGGTGGGCCACCAGCTGAGAATCAGAGAAGATGTGGACTCGAGCTGCTCCGACCTGCCGTGCTGCTCTTAGACCCGCTAAGACCGCTTCGTATTCTGCCTCATTGTTGGATGCCCTAAAGTCTAGCCTCACGGCTAACTTTAGTTCATCCCCTTTTGGAGAGATTAATAACACACCAACTCCGCTGCCTTCATTGGTGGATGAACCATCCACATAGACCTTCCAAAGATCTTCCATCTCCACATGCAAAGTCTCGGCCAAGAAATCGGCCAAGGCCTGCGCTTTGATTGCGGTTCGAGGCCCATATTGAATGTCATATTCCCCTAGTTCAGTGGTCCACTTTACCAACCTTCCTGAGATATCAGCATGCGTCATTATTTTCCCGAGAGGGCTGTTGGTGAGGACCATAATGGGGTGAGATAGAAAGTAAGGCCTTAGTCTTCGAGCTGTTGTGACCAAAGCCAGAGCGAGCTTCTCCACAACTGTATATCTGAGCTCCGCTCCCTTGAGGGCGTGAGAGATGTAATATACGGGGCTTTGTTCCGTGTCTTTCTGCCTGACCAAGACTGAACTAACAGCCATCTCAGTGGCCGAGAGGTAGACATACAATGGTTCCCCTGGGGCTGGTTTGGCTAATATGGGGAGCTCCGCCAAATGCTTCTTCAGATCCTCGAATGCCCTCACGCATTCTTCATCCCATTCGAATTTTTTAGCTTTCCTGAGGACTCGGAAGAAGGGTAAACTACGATGTGCCGCTCTTGAAATGAATCGTGACAAAGCGGCGATTCTCCCGGCGAGCTTCTGGACCTCCTGGAGATTCCCAGGAGGTGTCATAGATTGAATAGCTTTTACTTTCTCAGGATTGGCCTCAATTCCCCTTTCTGTTACCATGTACCCAAGGAATTTCCCACTTTTGACCCCAAAAGTGCATTTTTGGGGGTTCAGCTTTAGCCTGTAAGATCTCAAAGTGGCAAAGGTCTCACGGAGATCCTTTATGAGATCAGCCGAGTTCTTCGACTTTACAAGAATATCATCCACATACACTTCCACATTTCTTCCGGCCTGGGCTGAGAAAATCTTGTCCATGAGCCTTTGATAGGTGGCTCCCGCATTTTTTAATCCGAAAGGCATCACTACATAACAAAACGTCCCTTCGGAAGTGATGAAACTCACTTTGTCCTGGTCTTCTTCTGCTAAGGGGATCTGATGGTATCCTTGATAAGCATCCATCAAACATAAGTACTGATGACCTGCCGTGGAATCAACCAGTTGGTCTATCCTCGGCAAGGGGTAACAATCTTTTGGACAAGCCTTATTAAGATCTCTGAAGTCGACGCACATTCTCCATTTTCCCGAGCTCTTGGGGACCAGAACAACATTTGATAGCCATGTTGGGAAAAAGATCTCCCTAATGTGTCCTGCCTTAAGAAGCTCGTCTACCTGTTCTTTTATTACCTTGTCTTTCTCGGGGCCAAAATGCCTCTTCTTCTGTTTGACTGGCCGGGCTTCAAGGAGAGTGTTGAGGTGGTGTTTCATTATCCCGGGGCTGATCCCCCGAAGCTCTTGTGGAGACCAAGCAAATGCATCAATGTTAGTTTTTAAACAAGCCAGTAGATCATGCTTGGTTTCGGGATCAAGATCAGCCGCCACCCTGACACTCCGTTGGACCCCTATTTCCACCGTTTCTGGCTCCTCTTCTGAGGTGAGCTGAACCTCTCTTCTGGAGGTCATATTTGGTTGGGCCACAATCATCCCTACCTCGGTCCGAGATCTTTTGACTTCTTGCCTTACCTCATCCACATAACATCGTCGAGAGGATTTCTGATCCCCCCCGACGACTCCTACTTCATTCCCCACAGGATATTTCAGCTTTTGATGATAGGTAGAGCTTACAGCTCGGAAGTCGGCCAGGGCAGGTCGGCCAAGTATTCCGTTGTAGGAAGAGGGGGCATCCACCACAGTAAAACATGTCATTTTTGTGATGCGGTGAGGTCCCGCCCCTAGGGATAAGGGGAGCATGATTTGCCCTACAGTTTGGACCGCATGTCCTGTGAAGCCAAATAAAGGCGTAGAGATATGATCAAACTCGAAACCTTCCACTTTCATTTGGTCCAGGGTTCTTTTGAAAATAACGTTAACTGAGCTTCCGGTGTCAACAAAGATTCTTGCGACGTCATAGTTGGCGATAGTAAGAGTGACTAATAAGGCGTCGTTATGAGGTGCCACAACACCTTTCATATCATCCGGCCCGAAGCCAATGACGGGGTCATCTTTGGGGGCAAGGTCTAACCCCAAACTTTCCAATCTCCGACCATGAGCTTTACGAGCCCTGCCCGAATCTCCGTCGTCGGTGGCGCCGCCCGTTATCATGTGGATTATACCTCTGGTCGGATCATTAGCAATCTGCTGGACCTGAGGGCCTTGATGTCGCGGGGGTCATCTCGACCCCCGCGGTTGGGTCGGTTCTCCCGGGGTTGTGGCCTCTGATTAACCCCAGGAGGTCCCCGATCCCTTCGATCATCTCGATATCTTCCTTCTGATCGAGCTAGGAGGTTCTTCATGTGAGGTTCTCTTTGCATGATTCTTTGGACCTCTTCCCCCAATTTCTGGCAATCATTGGTGACGTGACCGTACTCTTGATGGAACTCACAAAACTTATCTGAGGGCGGTAAACGCGGCCCTTTCTCGGCTTGTTTCGGTCGCTCCAGCTTTCTTCTTTCTTCACAAATGGCCATAGCTCTTTCTAAGCTCATTGCCAACGGGGCATAAGGGAAAGGTCCAGGACCTCGGCTCCGTTCCTCTGTTCTTTCTGCAGGCCTCTTCCTACTTGGTTCCACTTTCTCTTTCCCCTTATTTTTATCATCGGGTCGGATATCCACTCGCCTTTGCCTTTGTGCATCCTCAAGATTCATGTATTTCTCAGCTCGGCTCAGGAGCTCATCATAACTTTGAGGGGGTTTCTTGACCAAGGAATTGAAAAATTGTCCCCCTCGGAGCCCTTGCATGAAAGCATTTACCAAGGTTTCTGTTGCTGCAGCTGGGACCTCCAAGGCCGCACTGTTGAATCGTCTAATGAAGTCCCTCAGCGAATCTGTATCTCCTTGTTTCAAATTGAATAGGCCCAATGAGGTTTTCAAGTATTTCTTACTTGTAGCATACTGGTTTATGAATAGGGTGCTGAATTCTCGAAAGCTGGTAATGGAATGTGGCGGGAGCAAATCGAACCACCTCTGGGCGGGTCCCACTAGGGTGGTAAGGAAGACCCGGCATTTGACCCCATCTGAGTATCGGTGAAGCAAAGCAGAATTATTGAACCTTCCAAGGTGTTCTTCGGGGTCAGTACTTCCATCATAATCCTTGACGGTTGGTTGGCGGAAATTAACGGGGAGGTCTTCATTCAGTATCTCGAGGGAGAGTGGGCTTTCTCTGTCCAATACGGGAGGTCGGCCCCCCATTCGCCTGCCAAGCCTCCTGACTTCCTCCCAAATGGCTTCCATATGCTCAGGAAGAGGGGGAGGAGGAGGAGGAGGAGGTTGTTGTGGCGGTGGTGATGGAGTACGATTTCGACGGAGGGCCTCATTCACAGACCTATTAATCAACTGGGCCAATTGGTCTAGACTAAGATCAGCCACACCTCTGCCTTGAACACCTCCGGGACCTCGGTTACCATCTGCATGGCCCTGGTTGCCACCTCTGGGACCTCGGTTGCCATCTACATGGCCTCGGTTACCACGCGCAGGGCCTGTTCTTATACCTGTTCGTCCCCACATGTCTACGTCTTCTCAGTATATTCCCACAGACGGCGCCAATTGATATCGCTGAAATCGGTGATGCTAGCTGGGAAGTCAGATCCCCGCTTGGAGAGCTCGGGTCAAACCTGGGGGCGCTGGCTGGGAGGTCGGATCTTCACCTTGGGAGCTCGGATCAGGCACCTCGAAATCCAGAAACACAAACAAGAGTGTTAGAAGGGGGCCGGAAGGTTGTTCCGGCGTAGCCCCTCCGACGCTCAAGTCAGAAAACTGAGAGAGAAAACTGTGTGTGTAAAGAGAATGTGAAAAAGTATGAAGTGTCTTTTAAAGTTAACGAAACCTGGTATTTATAGGTGAACCGCAGAGTCCTAGTTTTGGTAGGTTTCGATCTTGAGAATCTTCGGAAGATTTGATTAGATCTTCACCCAGATTTGATTTAGATGTCGTTAGATTTAATTCAGATCTTTAATGGGCTTTACTTTTCTGGGATTTGATCTCTGCGGGCTACGCGCTTAATATCTGAGTAAGGGCTCTCGTAGGCATGAGCCCACGAGACAATAGGACCTCATGGGACCTCGGCTCGGGAGCTCGGCCGAGGGTTTCTGATCGTCCCGATAATACCTTCTTGGAGGTCGGCTCGGGAGGTCGGCCAAAGAGCTCGGCCAGGGAGGTCGGCTGACCTCTCCAATCGCTGGAAATTCCGATATGGGAGGTCGGCCAGAGATGACCTCCCGGATGACCTTAAGCTTCCTTCTGAATGCATGCTGGGCTTTGCTTGAGATGGGCTATCGAGAGTGGGCCGAGCCCGTCCTCCCACCGGGGGTATCAACCAACAAGTACTGAATTTTTTGTTATTTTTCGAAAATATAGTATTTTTTATACATTTAGAGTATTCAAATAACAAAATCAAGTATTTGAAACCTCATAATAGGTACTAAGATTTTGATAGATGGAATAATTTGGTGGATAAAATTATATATCTATTTAAAAAATAAAAGGGCAAAACTGTAAATTTATCTTGGTAGGGAGCTAAAACTAAGTTTGTAGAGTTGTCAGGTATTAATTTGTAAAAAAATTCATCTAGGTGCTGAATGTTAAACAAAAGATGTACAGAGATATTTTTTTAAAATTTGCCCAAGCATTTTAAAATAAATCGATTCGATCACTTGTTGGAATAGTAAAACGATCAGGTAATATAGACTTTTTGTCCGTGTACAGAATTGGGCACACAGTGTACTGGGCCTGGCCGACTCACATATTGACCTTGGGCCTTGCAATATTTGAGAACAAATTTAGCTCAAAATCTAAAAACCCACATAAAATTAATTAATAAATAAAAACAACTGCTCAACCAATGAATTAATTGATTAAAACATTCCAAAATCGAAACAAACCAGAATTAATTATAGTACTTTCCAATGTTAATTGATATGTATAGTTCAGGTTTATTGAGTTTTTAGACTCATTAGATGTGATTAATTCATGTGAACAGTTTGTTGATGACGAGACTGAAGGTACTAAAGATTGAGTGAACTGGGCAGTGACGCACTGGAAGCCCGAGTACATTGTGTTTTTCTGCATTTCATGATTTTAAGAGGATATGTTCAAAATTTTTAAAAATTGAGGATTTTAGTATGTTGAGGGCTTTTGGGGAAATTTATTATGCATGGTATTTTACGTTTAACATTAACGTTCAGTCAATTACACTTAGGATTTTTAACCGCAACTATTTTATTAATTAGTTGTGTTGTTTCGTGTGTGTTTATATATATATATATATATATATATATATATATATATATATATATATATATATATATATAAATATAATCGATAGTATTTATACTTTCTGTCGCAGACATAATGTAAATTAGGATAAACGAGTGAGATTTACATGTGTTGTCGTATCGGTGCTACAACGGGCATGCACTATTTTTTTTTTATCAAAGAATTGTTTTTTTATGATCTATAATTTTTTTTCATGTTTAACACTTTTATGCCTTCTAAAAGATCCATAAAAGATTTCGAAAAACTAAATTGGTGATTATGTTTGCTTCAGTTGTGCAACAACAGTATATCTGAGCTCTGATGACAGATATTTATTTTAATATATTTCTATCAATATGATTAAATAATTTTTAATTGTATGTAGTTGATTGTTATTTATCGTAATATAATTTTTAAATAAATATAATGGTTTTTTTAAATAATCAATAAAATAAATTTGAAAATAAATATGTGTGCATAATTAAATTTATTAATGATAAATGAATATAAAAGCAATTAGTATTAAATATGAAATTGACTTTTAAACTTGATCATGTACCAATTAAGTCATTTATAATAATTTGTAGATGAATTTTTTTGAGGCAATTTGTAGACGAATTTGTTAATATATCAATAGTTTATGTATCGAAATGAATTTTACTCTTTTAAAAAATATTTTTTCCATCAAAACTTTATTTCATTAAATATTTTTATTTGAGTTATAAATAATTTTTCGAATAATTATAAAACCTTTTTTTATATTCACACTCAACAATTAGAAATTTTTTTGGCTTTTGGTTTTTATCTCTTATAAATCTATTATTATGTAAATCTAACGATATAACTTGTGAGGAGATGTTTATGAGGTGGCCGATGAATGTATTTATTCAATGCAAAAATTTGTGTGAGACGGTCTCACGGATCATATTTATGAGACAGATCTCTTATTTGGTTCATCAATGAAAAATATTACCTTTTATGCTAAGAATATTACTTTTTATTGTGAATATCAGTAAGGTTGACCCGTCTCCCCGATTAAAATCCGCGAGACGGTCTCGCAGGAGACAAACTCTTTATTCAATAAATGAAACATTGAACAAAATTAATAATTTTTTATTGCAACAATCATTTTATCCTAACTCTTTACACCTATGCAAGTACGTGGGCGTCGGTAACTTTAATACACAATTTTTTTTAAAAAAAACTTTATTATATATAATTGTGTGTAAAAAAGTATATTGATCGAGCTTAATTAATGAATTTGACACGTTATTCCATTCGAAATTTTCATGTCAGTTATTAATTTTCAAAAACATAATATTCTTTCTCAAATTTTAAGTTTGAATAAATTAAAATTGAGTAGGACTTTTGTGAGACGGTCTCACGAATCTTTATATATGAGACGGATCAAACCTACCGATATTCACAATAAAAAGTAATAATATTAGCATAAAAAATAATAACTTTTCATGGATAACCAAATAAGAGATCTGTCTCACAAAATACGACCCGTAAAACCGTCTCACACAAGTTTTTATCATTAAAATTTTGATATACATACATATAATTTTTAATTTTTATTATCATGTAAAAATTCAATAACCGATATAAAAACCAAAAAGTATTTTAATAGTATTAAAAACTTTCAGAAGTGCCATAATTGTACCACAAATTTAAAAAAATATATTTTTATTATATTTTTACTTAAATAAAATAGAGAATTTCTGTAATTTGAAATATGTATTTTTAGTATTGTTAAAATGAAATCAAAATTAGTTATTTTATGCATATCAAATAGTCAAATTCTATATGTTTCTAAATGCTAAATAAAATATTTAGCACCCAAATTTATCTTTTATATTTGGCTAAACCACAGTTATCATATATTTTTTTAAAAGAAATTTTCAAATCAACTAAAATTTAATACTTTTATTTTAAATTCCTGGTCAAAATCCACATCCATATGCTACCAAAAGAAATAAAAAAAAAAAAACTAAAATCTAAGCTATCATATTAGAGAAAAAATTAGTATGAAATAATAGATCAATTTTATGAAACACGATATTCAATCTGATCCGAATTATAATAAAAAATTGTTTTTACGTAGAAATTATTATTTTTTATTATAATTATAAATCAAATTAGTTTATCTCATAAATATAAATCTTATAAATATAAATATTTACGATATTATCTGATTAAAAAAAAATAGATCATATCATATTATATTATAATCAAGTCAATGAGGCGAGAATAAGATGACACTACGGCCGTTGACGGCTAAAACGTACCGTTACGTACGGATGATGATTATTACAAGCGCCACTGGGGTCCACATTTCATTATTCTCTCATTAACCTTAATTATATCTAAAATTGGCGGTGAAAATTGTTTTTTTCTAAAAAAAAAAATACCATGAAATAAATGAAAAGTTTTGATAATAATGATAAAAATAATTAAAGAAAATTTCAAAAATATTATATTTATATAATATAAGTATATAAAAAATAAATAAATTTCGAGTACATGAATTCGAGCAAAAATTTTTGAAATTAAAATCAAATTCGAACTCGAATAGAATTTGATACTTCAGATTTTCGTTATATTTGACTCGATTTGAATAATTTAGGATGGTGTTTTATCCTTTTTAGTTTTTGGCATTTTTCCGTGTATATTGGAAATTAAATATATATTTTGAAATTTTGCCACCGGTATGCCGAAATTAAAGGCCGTGAATGAGACGTAGATGCTTCAACATATATGGGAATCATTAATACTTTCAGTAATTATTATATCAACACATCGAACAAATTGAGTAATTTCTCATTAATTACCCCTTTCCAATTATGTAAGTAGTTATTGTATACTCCTATGATTTTTTTTTTAATTGAAAAAATCATTCATTGAGGGAAATATTTGTAAGATATTCTGTGATTTACTGAAGATTTCGGTACGTTACAGTAACAATACCAAATTTTTGGTTACGACAACGGTATGCAATTTGAAAATTTCGATATATACCGGAATACCGAAAAAATATACAAAAACCTTAAAATATATAATATTTTAAAACAATAAATTTATAAAAATTTTAAAAAGAAAGGTTTTTTTCGGTATAAAACGATAGGTACCAATATCGTACTGAAATATCGGTATACAGTACAATTTCGATATAATTAATATGCTAATTACATGTACCGAATTTTCAATACGGTATCGGTATATACCGTAATTTTCGGTACGATATACGATATAAGATTTTCGATACGATACGATACGACATACCGCCCCTACTTAAAATTGTACATGCAAGACTTTAAAAACTAATAAATCAATATTTTTATTTTTTTTACAGAATTAATCAGTCGTTTTGAAACTGAAGCCTCCGTATCTTAACACACTGGTGCATGTATACGAGACGGTGATTAATAAATTTGAGAAATTATTATTTCATTTAGTAGATTTTTTTGAGAACTAATTCATGTAGTAGATTGATTTGATTTGTTTAATTATGATTATAATTTTGCACTTATGACACAATACCTAAGTCAAAGAACGAAGAAATAATTTGACATTGCTAGGAAATCTGTGTCAAGAAAACGAAATGACGATTGAATTAATTCTTAATGATTAATTAGTAATTAATTAATTAATTTAATTAATTGTGTGTTGGAATTGGGCCCTGTTTGGATGGGATTTATTTAATTAATATAATCAGTTATGACGAGGAGAGAGTCCGTGGAAATTCCATGGGTATAGGAGATTGGTTTGTAGTTAAAAAAAGTTGACGATGGTGGCACTCGTTGTAATTCAATCCAACTTCAGTGGCATTTACGTTGTTGAACATCAAATCATTGAGGGCGATATCAAACGCTAGTGGGAAATTTTATTCAATCTGAAATAAATTTGTTCAAAAGAAATGGCTTCTGCCTTAGATATGTCCAATTCATTTCACATTCAAAATCCTATTTTGTGAGACATATATTTTATTTGAGTCATCCATAAAAAAATATCACCTTTTATGCTAAAATAATTATTTTTTATTGTGAATATCGATAGAGTTGATCCGTCTCACAGATAAAGATTCGTGAGACTGTTTTATAAAAGACGTCACACTCTTTATTTCTAAAGGTAAAACATAGTAACAAGTAATAGATTTCCAATAATATATTACAGAATTATATTTTATGTGAAGCTTATATTATATCATCAGTAATCTTGATGATTTTTCTGTCGTTGAAGCGTGAATGGTTCAGAGTTCAGACTAAAATTTTCTAGTCTAATCTTTTTTGAAGCTAATCTTTTCTAGTCTAATCTTAATGACAGAAGATTGTAAATTATTATTCCGAGAATTTTCTTCGAATCAGTTTTTTTTTTTTATAAATCAACCGACTCTTATAACAGATGCTGCTTTTATGTCTGAGATGATAGGAAGGGTTTCGCTTTCTTCTTCTTTAATTTAGTATGTTAACGTTTCGATTTGATTTAATATTATATATCTCGTTTTTCAGAATATGTACCGTAACACTCCAATCACCATACAACAAAATCTCTCTCTTTTTCTCTCTCCATTTCTCCAAGAAAATTCTCATATATTCTCAAGGATTTCGCTGTTGTTGCTGCTGCAAGACATTCGCTGCTCACATGGCGGACATAAAGAAATATGCGCCGATTAATGGTGGGAATCTGTTCTCCGACTTCAAAATCCACTTTTCAATATTCAGAACGAAGCGAACCTTTGCGATTGCCTATGGGTTTGTTTTTGTTTTCATTGCCTTCACCATTTTTATTGCCTTTAGCCCTTCTTCAAATTCTTCTTCTCCATGGTTCACCAACATATATGCCGTAAGTACTAGAGGCGGCGGCGAGGCTAGTTCGAGTTCTTCCACTTCGTTTTCGGTTTTCTCGGATGAGTCGTATAGATCTCGCGTGTCTTCAGTTTTCTCTTATTTCTTCCCAAACTCGTCGTCTCCCTCGCAATCCCATAATTTTTCGCGTACCGACAGTGCTGGATCTCAAAACTTGTCATCTTTGGTACCGGGTTTGGATAAAGAGACTCCTGTCGCAAAAAACCAGACTCGAAACGAAGTGGAAACTCATAAAGTTGATGACTTGAAGTCTAATAATGCTACGAGTTTGTCTCAGAATTCTTCTGTCGGTGAGACGAAGCAAAACGATGCAACCCCAATAAAATCGAGTGAAGGGTCTTCAGGTTACCATTTGAGTGATAAAAATAAAGCCGTGGAGCAAACTCAGACTCGGGGGGAAACGTCTGCAGACAAAGTTGAAGTTTTGAAGGCAAATCAGAGCAGTGCTGCGAACAGAACTGTTATTCAGCCACCGAATTCGGTGAAAAATTATACTTTGATATCAGGAAAAGGAACCTCAGATAAGGGTTTGATTCAGAATCTCACTTCTTCTTTGATGAAGAAGCAGAATACTAGTGCTAATACTTCAAATGGGAAACAAGGGAAATATGACCTCATAAATTCTCTGATGAATTGTGATCTGTTTGATGGGAATTGGGCGAGAGATGACTCTTACCCGCTGTACAAGCCCGGTTCTTGTTCTCTGATTGATGAGCAATTTAACTGTTTTCTCAACGGTAGACCTGACAATAGCTACCACAAACTTAAGTGGAAGCCAAAAGGTTGCGCTCTTCCAAGGTGTGTGTCAAAATCTAGTCTTCCTTTATTCAAATACTCAGATTCTTGTGATTAATGTGTTTCTTTATTTGTCTCCAAGTTAAAAAATTTGGGTCTCTGAAGAATGAATTTTACGCGTAGATCATTCACTGAGAGTGACATTCTAACTGCTACATCAGTTTGATAATTTCTCGAATTGGTTTGGTTTAAATTTGTTTTATTTACACTTCTAGATAATTACCCCACGATAACGCAATCCCGGAACAGTCTACTGTCTCAAAGAAAGTTCGGGTTCTCAGGTTGATGAGTTCAATTGTCTGTTCATGTGGGATTGATTATGACAGATGAATTATTTGATCTCACACTTTTTTGTAATGTTCTAATTGACATACGTTGTTGATCTTTTGAATGTTATTCAGGTTGAACGGCAGCCATATGCTGGAGTTGTTGAGAGGAAAAAGGCTAGTTTTTGTTGGCGATTCCCTCAACAGGAACATGTGGGAATCTCTTATCTGCATCCTCAAGAACTCTGTAAAAGATCAGAAAAAAGTTTATGAAGAATCCGGCCAGCACCATTTCCGGGCAGAAGCTTCTTATGCCTTCATATTTGAAGTAAATCGCTAAACTAGTGTGTATGTGTATGTGTATGTGTATGCGTGTTTGTGTGCGTTTCCTTTCCGTCTTCAAGAAATACGATCTTTATCTTTGTTTTGACAGTTTTCTTACTTTGTGTGATTTTTATAGGACTACAAATGCAGGGTGGAGTTTTTTGTATCTCCTTTCTTGGTTCAAGAGTGGGAAGTCTCGTCTAAAAATGGAACTAAGAAGGAAACACTTAGGCTTGATATGATTGAGAGTTCAGCTGATAAATATAAAAATGCAGACGTAATTGTGTTCAACACTGGACACTGGTGGACTCATGAGAAAACTTCCAAAGGGTAAAAAAATTAATTCTGTCTCTTGTTGCATGACTGTCATTACAATGCGCTAAATTATCATTCATATAAATCAGGAAGGACTATTACCAAGAAGGGAGCCATGTTTACAGTGATCTAGACGTGAACGAAGCATTTCGAAAGGCCTTAACGACGTGGGGAAGATGGGTGGATGCCAATGTGAGTCCCATGAAATCTCTCGTGTTCTTCAGGGGCTATTCAGCATCTCATTTCAGGTAGTAATTTGACCAAAATGCTCACTTGCACGATAGGAGTTCAAGCATTACGATAAGATCAAACCGTGGAATAAGAATGCTATTATCTAGTTTCTAGTTATTGATTTCTTCAATATAGAAGGTTGTACATCCATAGATTCTTCAATGAATTATTGCATTTTGCTTGTAGTGGTGGGCAATGGAATTCAGGGGGGCAATGCGACCACGAAACCGAGCCAATAAAGAACGAAACATATCTAACTCCTTATCCACCGAAGATGACTGTTTTGGAGAAGGTTTTTAAAGGAATGAAGACCCATGTAACATATATGAACGTCACCAGAATGACAGATTATCGGAAGGATGGCCATCCATCAATATACCGGAAACTACATCTCTCGGAAGAAGAGAGGAGATCGCCTTTAAGTTTCCAAGATTGCAGCCATTGGTGCCTCCCCGGGGTGCCGGATGCATGGAACGAGATCCTATATACAGAGCTTTTAGTTAAATTAAACAAGTTTCAGCAGCACAAGAAGCAATCATAGGCGAATTATACATGATATTCTTGGATGGCGTCTCGATGGAAACCGTCGACTCGTTGGATCACACACGGCTGGTTTCCCCGTCCTCCCGATCACTAGGAAAGGATCAAAGAAGCAGTAAATATTCTACATGAGGGTGTGCTCTGTTCATTGAAATGAGCTTATTTATAGAAATGTGCGTGACAATCCGAGAATATATAAACGAAAAATACAAGTCTTGATATGTTTCCATGAGTAAAAAAGAGGAGAGAAATGAAAAATGGCTGGAAGAATTGTAATTAATAATATTATTTGTTTGTCAAAGATATATATAAATAAAAAGTATGTCTTATCTTTAGTTTACAATTAAGCAAAAATTTGTGTGAGACGGTCTTACGGGTCGTATTTTGTGAGACAAATCTTTTATTTGGGTTATTCATGAAAAATTATTATTATTTGATGTTAAGAATATTATTTTTATTGTGATAAAAATTTCGTGAATCTAAATATTACTGCTTATCTCTCTTTCACAATCACTTCAATTCTTACATGCCTTAAACTTTCATAAATAACATGATTTAGACACACAACTGTTTGCTACTTTTCATGAATGTACATTTAATTCCGACATTAAATTGATAATAGTTTTCACACTTTATTCTTCATTTTTTCCTCTGCTTCACATGGGAAACATTGACCATTGTTCTGTGAGCCGTGATCGACATTCTTTGTCAGAACGAGATTTTGCTGGTTTCTAGGGAGGTGTGGAAATAGCTATTTTATACAACTCCCATCTTATGTATGTCTCACCATTTTTTTAAAGTAAATATATAGTATAATAAAATGAAAATGTTCAATCATTAATTAAGGATGACAATTTTTTCTACTCGAATATGAACACTGCATTTGGGGACTAATTTTTGGATTCGGGTATTTTTTTGAATCCTCGAAATAACTCGAGGCGGAGATAGTGGCGAATATTAGACATTGATAGATTTCCGAGTGGAGACGGGATCGACAACTAACCCTCTCTTGCCCCCTCTCCGTCCCGTTGCGATCTCTATCATCATTAATAAATGGGTATCTTAATATGTGCATTTCCTCCACATTCCACTTCTAGCCACATGCATGTCTATATATATATATATATATATATATATATATATTAGGTGTACTAATGATTGAGAAATGGAATTATGGTGATGCATAAGCTTCGTTGCTCAAATCAATTTTAACGTAGTAAAAGTCTAGTGGGGCTACTCTATCATCATTAATAAATGGGTATCTTAATATGTGCATTTCCTCCACATTCCACTTCTAGCCACATGCATGTCTATATATATATATATATATATATATATATATATATATATATATATATATATATATATATATATATATATATATATTAGGTGTACTAATGATTGAGAAATGGAATTATGGTGATGCATAAGCTTCGTTGCTCAAATCAATTTTAACGTAGTAAAAGTCTAGTGGGGCTACCCGATCGAACTACCTTGTACTATCGGAGGAATTTGTATCTGCAACTTGAACCAAATTCAAATATTTAATTGCCAAATTCATAAAATATCCGTCTACCATGTACTATTTCTAAAGAAAATAATTTACTTCAGAAAGATTATTTCTGTTATGTTGGCTACCATCAATATTGTTGGTAGTTAGCTTAGTTGGAATCAGTGAAAGTTGTATTTGGATCGATGAATTCAAGCGTATTCAGTTATATTTTATAATTTTAGAGAAGTAATATCATAAACTTCAAGTTTATTTTTTGCATGTTTATATAATATTTCATGTTAATTAGAATGAATTTCAATTTCGTCCAATATTGGAAACATTTGAAATGCGTTCTGCTTTGTATAATTAATATGTTGTAGGATCGAGCGCTTACCGCTTTACCAAAAGCTATAGCTGGTGGTAATGGTGCAACTCAAATCTTTTAAACCACACAGCAGCTTAAACACCACGTTCGATCGCTCTACCAAACAAGGACAATTGTTGCACCCAACAATCTCTGTCCCAATAATGGCACTCCTTGCAATCAATAGGAATCGAACCCGTGACATTGGCTCTGATATCAATTGTAGGACCGAACGCTTGCCGCTTTACCAAAAGCTATAGCTGGTGGTAATTAGGGGTGTGCAATCGGTCTATTCGGTTACCGACCGAACCGAATAGACCTATAACCGATTTTATTTTCGAATAACCGAACCGATCAAAAAATTAATAGAAACCGAATTAACAGAACCGATTTTCAAATCGGTTATTTCGATTACCGACCGAAATAACCAATATTTTTTTAAAAAAATGCGAATTTTAACAAAAAAAACAATAGAGAATTTATAAATAACAAGAAACATTAAACAAAAAATATCAATAACAAATAAAAATATTGAAAATAAAATCATTGAATGAATGAACTCCCTTCTAATGTATGAAAATTTGGGTTTCCTTCTAATGCATTTTTAATGCCCATATACAATTTAAATAATATATATACTAATTCGGTTAATTCGGTTTAACCAAATTTTTCAAATTAAAACTGAAACCGAACCGAATTAACCGATTGTTTAAAATTTCAAAATCGAACTTCCGAATTAACCGAACAGAATTTCCGAATTAATTCGGTTCGGTCGGTTAATTCGGTTTAACCGAAATTTTGCACACCCCTAGTGGTAATGATGCAACTCAAATATTTTAAACCGCACAGCAGCTCAAGCTCCATGGTTCGATCGCTCTACCAAGCAAGGACAATTATTGCGTCCAACATATCTAAATGAATATGATATGTATTTAAGATTTAATCTATTATTTCATCGTTAGACGCATTGATTGGCTTAATCGATCTTTCTTTTTAAGTCTACCCTTTCCATCACTTTTAAAAGTGAAAAAAAAAAATTAATCACTGTATAGACTCTATTAACTAATTATCGATTTACGAGAAATGATAGGAAATAAAATATGATGGGAGAGAGAAACTTGTAATACGAAGTTGAGTGGTTAAATTGTATTTTTGAAATTACAAAAAAATCACCAACAAAAACCAACATTTAATTACTTAAACAGGTTAATTTTAATTAATAGTAAATTTATATACTATTTATTAAGTTAAACAGTACTATTTATTAACTAATTTATTATAGTAGTAAAAACTTTCTAATAATCCCTAAAATAATGCATAGCCATCCAATTATAGATACCACATTTTTTCTTTACACTCTATTTTGTTTCCTAACATTTCAATTTTCAAAATTAATAATTTTTATTTTAAAATAAAAAATAATTCATTCTCTAAAAAATGTATGCATATTGCATACAAACACGTCGCATGGCAGAAATAAGCTCCGCAACTGGAGAAATCACGTGATCAGCTGCTCGTTTTTGGGCGGAATTTAAATAAGGTTAAATGAACATGCCATAATGCATTCAAAAAAGCTAATAAAAACGGTTTATTTCATCCTACCTATGCGGGCATTGCCCCCATGATAGGATGGATGGTCAAGATTTGTCCATGCATATGTAGGACCCACTTTTTTTTTTTGAAATTGTATGTTTGGCAAGATCTTGGCCATCCATCCTCTCATGGAGGCAATGCCCACATGGGTAGGATCTCATTAACCAATAAAAACAGTCATTTGATCAACTTTAAATGCAAAAAACCATACCAATATCATATGATCTTTGACCCAATTCACGCTTCATAAAATATCAACAAAATGAAATTAAAGTCAAAACACCCAAAATGATATTGAAAATGAATTGGATAATGGATTTCTGCATATGATTGACAATGAACCGATCGAGGGGCTAAATCTTAAGTTTTTCTCAAATTATTAACAAGATTTTAGATTTTTATTCAAGAGTAAGTCTATTGTAAGACAGACTCACGGATTTTTTATTCGTGATACATGTCAACTCTGCTCATATTTATAGTACAAAATAATACTTTTAACATAGAAAGTACTACTTTTTTTTAATAGATGACCTGAAACCGTGTAACAAAATTTATTGTGTTTATTTAAATAGCGTGATGAAAGTACTAAGTTTGGCTGTATTTATTATCAATATTTGTGATCATTAATTTTTCCACATGTACATAACTTATAAGATAGGAAAAAAAAATTAGTGAAATCACCTGCTAAAGAAAATTCAAAGAGCTCTGTAATTTCTACTTCAAACCCTTTCTTACTTTGATGTAAAAGAAAAGAAAGCCACTCATTCATGCTTCTTCAAGAATCTTGAAAGCTGTTTTTGATTGATATCAACAAGTGGTCTAGCCTGCAGTTTAGTGTACAGGCTTACTGGGGGCGGCGCCGGGGGCGGCTAATCTTTCACAAGACGGGCACATTGTGAGAGTTGTAGCAGGAAGTTGTTTGTAAAATGGCTGAGTAGCCTTAAGCGCTCTTAATTCTTGGAGCTCCTTTTGCAACTTCCTGTTCTCTTCTGTCAGCGTCTCGCAGCATCTCTTTAAATACTCGTAATCTACCTCTGTTTGCTTCAACTTCGTCCTGTCACAGAAATAATTGTCTTCATATATTAAATAATCAACAAACTTTTATACATATTTTTCACCTACTACTGCACACGCACCTGGCCCTTCTGTTTTGGAACCATACTTCCACTTGGCGAGGACGAAGATTCAACTCTTTGGCAAGTGCAAGCTTTTGTCTCTGCGTATTGTTTAAAGGAAGATAAGTGACAATTAATGTTCTTTCTTTCATATTAAAATTTCGAATCCTATCCTAAAATATAAAAAAATCGAACCCTCTGATTAATTGAATTACCGAATCTACACGATTAACTACGTGAAAGTATTTTTACAGAGAAATTAAGTGATCGCAATTTTTCTATATGTGAAATAAGTTTTAAAGAAGTCAGTAGAGGAATAGAAGCTTACAGGATTGAGGGTATTGTGTTCTTTGAAACTGTCTTCAAGAAATGCAGATTGTTCTTTACTAAGTCTGAGTTTTTTTCTCGCCAAGCCGTTTTCTTCCTCATCACTAGTTCCCCTTGAATTTGTGATTAACCCTAGATCCGCCGCTGTGCTTTCTTCCAACTCTCTCTTTTTACTTTTGAATGTTGAAAAATAATCCATCTGATATGATTTATTCTTAGAAGATGAAAGCGTAGCCTCCCATTCTTCGCATTTCTTCCCTCTCGCTGCAGCTTCACTGACCACTGTGAAAATATTAATTAAACCCGTTAATCTAAAAGAAAATGTTCATGTGGTCAGATAAATGTTGAAAAACAACGTAAGTCCAGATGGGCTATGAGATTACTCACAGCGAAGATGAAGATTAATTAATCAACCAGAAGAAAACCAAACACCAAAACCCAAAAAAGAAAAAAACAATTTCCTCAAGTACAGAATTAATAACGAAGTTATAGCATTTACAGGTATGATCAATAGGCCATGGGAAAGGAAACTTGCAATTTAATGGAGGCTGACTTCTGTGAACCGGGGAGAAAGGAAGAAGATGGAGCTGAACCGTTGGATCTGACGATGGAGCTCTCCTCTCACTTTCAGAATAACCGGTTTCTTCTCCTATTCCACCATTATTTTCATCCTTCTCCACAGCCATGCAGAACCCTAAATCCATCCCCAGAATTTTCTGCGATTTTTCATGTAAAGAAAATGGCTTTGGGGTGTCACCCAAGCTCAAAGCCAGCTCCATGGAAGAGGGATTTTGTTTTCTTGCGCAAAAGAAAGCATGAAAATAGAGCTAGAATCGGATTGAAATTTGGAGCAGAGGCAATTTATTTATTTAAAAGAAAGAAAAAAATTTAAACCCGCCGAACAATGGCTCCCTCTCGTTTTCACATACAAATCAAATATTTATTTCACGAAAAGGTGTTTGTCATTTTAATTTCACTTTTAAATGATTAGATTAGACTAGATTTATTTGGTCACGCACATTATGTGAGACTAATTTTATTTTGCGCAAATGTCCAAGAGGATATTAATATTATAATAGATCGATTATTAAAATATACATACATATATATATTAACTTTTGCACGATATATAATGATTAATTGAAGGTAGGGGTCGGATTTTCGGAATATTTCACCTTATATGTGGGGCAGTGTCCCCATGAGTAGATCCATGGTCCAGATTTAGCCACAAGTACATGTGGTCCACTATTTTTCTAAATCTGAACCATCTAAATCCTGTGAGACAGGATCGAACGATCCCGGATTTTGAATAGAGAAATTTCAAAAATAGCTATTGAAATGATTTACCAACTGTCTATATATATATACATGTTCATCATGTGGCCGAGCGAAGCGCAATAGATCCATCTTTTCGACAAATCGGGGTTAGGGTGAAGCCTTAGTTGTCGCTGGTGGTAGAGGAAAGGCTTTTAGTGGGCTAGTGAACGGTGAATCTTAAGAGATTGAAGATTGAGAAAGTTGTGATCAAAGCTCTTTCTTTGTAAGCAACGTGGCCTTCTCGTAAACATCCTTCACCGCCTTTCCGGTCGAGCCTGAAATGATTTACCAACTGTCTATATATATATATATATATATATATATATATATATATATATATATATATATATATATATATATATATATATATAACATTTTGGGTGTATAATTACATACAAATGTAAAATCTTTTTGGTTAGAGGTTACTTTGATATGATATAATATGATATGATATATAATGATTTAAAAGAAAAGCTTATCATATTTTTAGATACACATATAGGACTATTGTTGAGGTATAAATCTGGTGTCTCACATGATATAAGAAGTAGCAGAGTACAGTCCAAGGAATGAGTGGGGTAAGCCATTGGGGTTGGTTATGTTAGTTACACTTTGCGGTTAGCTTCTGGTATATCGGTTGAAAAGTCATTGATCGGGCCGAGGAGTTATAAAACAAGGCAACGGGTCATTGAGCAAGATACAGAAGAACATATACTGAAATTCTCTACGTGATCAGCAAGAGAGATTGATTCAGGAAAGCAGAAAGGTTATCAAGCTCAAGGTGAAGCCAAAATTGAGTTGCTCGGAAAAGAGAAGAGATCAAGGAGAATAGGCTTGATTGTATACTCTTGAAATATTGGTTTCTTATCGCATGCTTGTACAAAAACTTTCTGGTAATATGGATAATAAGAGCTGGCCATCTTTTCTCCCGTGGATGTAGGTCTCAAAGGACCGAACCACGTAATTGTTCTTGTGTCATTATTTATTCTTTTGAGCTCATTTGCATGTTCTTGGATCTTGACAATCAGAGAGTAACTCAAAATTCATAACCAAATCATCTGTGAATTGGTCGAAACATAACAATTGGCGCCGTCTGTGGGAAGGAGGCAAATCCACATACACACATCGATTTGCTAAGTCAAGAAGATGGGGTCATTGAAATATGACATTGAAAAGTTCACAGGAAATAATGATTTTGGGTTATGGAGAATCAAGATGCGTGCGATCTTGACTCAGCAAGGACTTGTCGAAGCAATAAAAGGAGAAGAATCATCGGAAGAAGACTCGAAGGAGAGGATATCAAATGCATCAAAGGCACAAAGTGCCATAATATTGTGCCTGGGGGATAAACCTCTTCGTGAAGTCACAAAAGAATCCACAGCTGCCGCCATGTGGGGAAAACTTGAGAAGTTGTACATGACTAAGTCCCTTGCCAATCGTCTGTACTTGAAGCAAAGATTGTACTCTTTCAAAATCGAAGAGGGAAAGGGGATCTCAGATCAGATAGATGAATTTATCAAGATCCTTGATGATCTTGAAAATATCGAAGTAAAATTGGAGGAAGAGGACAAGGCTCTGATACTTATGAACTCTCTTCCAAGAACTTTCGAACATTTTAGAGATGACCTGTTGTATGGAAGAGATCAATCCATCACACTTGAGGAGGTTCAATCTGTTATCAAAGCCAAGGAGTTACAGAGGAGAATTCAGACCCAAGGCCAGCAATCACAAGGTGAAAGCTTGAATACTCGGGGAAGAACTGAAAGAAGGCAATATAAGTCTACAAGGAAACAATCAAGATCGAAGAGTCATACCAGGTACAAGTGTTATATTTGCCATAGAGAAGGGCATTTCAAACATGATTGCCCAGAACGTAAGAGGAAAGTGCCAGAAAGACAAAAGGATGATGGTGAGGCATCAGTGACTTCTGATGGGTATGGATCAGCTGAAGTCCTGGCTATCACAGATCAAGACACATTGAATGAATGGATTCTGGACTCGGGGTGCACATTTCACATGTGTCCCTCAAAATCATGGTTCGAATCCATTCAAGAATCAGACTTGGGTCTTGTTGTCTTAGGAAACAACAAATCCTGTAGAGTAAAAGGAATTGGAACTATAAGATTGAGAATGCATGATGGTGCTGATAGGATCCTACAAGAAGTAAGGTATGTCCCCGAACTTAAAAGGAATCTTATCTCACTTGGAACACTTGAATCCAATGGACATTCTTTCAAATCAGACAATGGAAATATGAAGGTGCTCAAAGGGTCTCTTGTTGTTATGAGAGCTGTGAGGAAGAATTCCCTATACATTCTTTTAGGGAATACACTCCTAGGTGGAGCAGCTAACATTGAAAGGCAAGACATGAAGACAAAACTTTGGCATTTGAGACTTGGCCACATTAGTGAAAAAGGTCTCCATGAACTATCTAAGCAAAACCTTCTCTGTGGAGACAAGATTCAAGGGCTTGAAACTTGTGAGTTCTGCATACTTGGAAAGGCAAAACGAGTGAGTTTTGGACCTAGGAAGCCACTCAACTACCAGATCCTTTGAATACGTCCACTCTGATGTGTGGGGACCTTCAAGGACAGTCACACATGGTGGGGGAAAGTATTTTATGACCATTGTGGACAATTACTCAAGGAGGCTGTGGATATATATTTTGAAATCAAAGGATGAAGCCTTCTCAAAGTTCAAAGAATGGGTGATAATGAATGAAAATCAGCTGGATAGAAGGATCAAACATTTAAGGACAGACAATGGCCTCGAATACTGCTCTGACCAATTCAATAAGTTCTGTCGAGAAAAGGGCATTATGAGACATAAGACTACCCATGGAACACCTCAACAGAACGGGCTTGCAGAACGCATGAATAGGACCTTACTTGAAAGAGTAAGGTCTATGCTATTGAATGCTGGATTGCCCAAGAGTTTCTGGGGAGAGGCAGTCACGACAGCCGGTTACTTGATTAACAGAAGTCCATCAAGTGCCCTGATGTTCAAGACACCCATGGAATACTAGTATGGTAAACCAGCTGATTACAAGGATCTAAAAGTATTCGGGTGTTTGGCATATGCTCATGTCAAACAAGATAAACTAGAGGCCAGAGCATTGAGGTGTATATTCATTGGTTATCCTCTAGGAATTAAAGGGTACAAGGTGTGGAATCTGGAACAAACTGGTCCTAGGTGTTTCAACAAAAGAGATATTACCTTTGATGAAACCAAGATGGGATATCCCTTTGTCAATGGATGTATTTCATCATCAGAAACTTCTACTCCCAATTCCCATGTTGAAGTTGAAAACACTTGGGGACACTATGAGATCTTCCCTGAACCAAAATGAAACTGAACAAGCAGATATGGATAAAGGTGAAGAGCCAGAGTCTGGAACAGAAGACAATCAATACTTGTTGGCTCGAGATAGACAAAGGAGAGAAATCAAACCACCTCAAAGATATGCCCAAGCTGACATGATCTCATTTGCCCTCACCATAGCTGAGCAGGTGGAGTCTACTGAACATGTGTCATACTAGGAAGCTGTGAGAAGCAATGACAAAAACAAATGGATCAAAGCAATGGATGAGGAAATGGAATCCTTAAAAAAGAACAGCACATGGGATCTTGTTAATAAACCAAAGAACCAAAGAGTAGTTGGTTGTAGATGGATCTTTAAAATCAAGGAGGGAGGTTCAGCCAACTCCAATCCCAGATATAAAGCAAGGCTAGTGGCAAAGGGGTATACACAATTAGAGGGAATTGATTTTAACGAAATCTACTCTCCAGGTGGTTAAACATTGTTCCATTAGGCTCATGTTAGCCCTTGTCACACAACTGGATTTAGAAATGGAACAACTGGATGTCAAAACGGCTTTCCTCCATGGTGAACTTGAGGAAACCATTTTCATGGAACAACCCGAAGGGTACTCAAAGGAAGAAGACAGTGGGAAGGTGTGTCTTCTAAGAAAATCCTTGTATGGACTCAAGCAGAGTCCTAGACAATGGTATAAAAGATTTGATGAGTTTATGAATCAAATACATTTCATAAGAAGCAAGTTTGATAGCTGCATATACATGAAAAGCAAAGATGCACAACCACATACTTTCTTGTTGATATATGTGGATGATATGCTAATTGTAAGCAAGAACAAGGATGATCTTCAAGCACTCAAAGACTTGCTGAACTCTGAATTTGATATGAAAGATTTAGGGGAAGCTAAGAAGATACTTGGAATGGAAATAATTAGAGATCGAGGAAGGGGAACACTTTTCCTCAATCAAAGCACATATATCAAGAAGGTACTAAAACATTTCAGGATGCATGAAGCAAAGGTAGTTTCTACTCCATTGGGGCAACACCACAAACTGTCATGTGATCAGTCACCCACAGAGGGGTCAGGAAAGGATCTAATGAATGGGGTGCCTAATGCAAGCGGGATAGGAAGTTTGATGTATGAGATGGTTTGTACTAGGCCAGATTTGTCATATGCTATGAGTATGGTCTCAAGATTCATGGCAAATTCTGGGAGAGCACATTGGGAAGCTTTGAAGTGGATTATGAGATACTTAAAAGGTCAACCAGATCGGGGTTTGATGTTCAAGAAAAGGGACAAAGTTACTTACCCCCTAATTGGGTTTGTGGACTCAGACTATGCTGGAGATCAAGACAGTAGAAAGTCCTTAACTAGAATTATCTTCACCCTGTATGGAACAACAATTAGCTGGAAGGCATATCTGCAGTCAGTGGTGGCTTTCTCCACTATTGAAGCCGAATATATAGCCTTGACTGAAGGAATCAAGGAGGCCATGTGGCTTAAAGGAATTCTGGCTGAGCTAGGAGTAAAACAAGAAGTTGTCTCAGTGCATTGTGACAATCAAAGTGCCATACATCTTACCAAACATCAGGTGTATCATGAAAGGTGCAAACATATTGATGTAAAACTGCATTTCATAAGGGATATTATTGCAGGTGAGCTAATCAAGGTAGAGAAGATTTCAACACATGACAACCCAGCAGATATGTTGACAAAGGAGCTACCACAAACCAAGTTTAAGCTATGCATGAACTTGGTTAGTTTGGTGACAGCAAACTAAGCACGAAGAGGAAGAAAGGTGGAACCACTCTTGAATCTCTCTTGTGAGACAAGGTGGAGATTGTTGAGGTATAAATTTGGTGTCTCACATGATATAAGAAGTAGCAGAGTACAGGCCAAGGAATCAGTGGGGTAAGCCATTGGGGTTGGTTATGTTAGTTACACTTTGCGGTTAGCTTCTGGTATATCGGTTGAAAGGTCATTGATCGGGCCGAGGGTTTATAAAACAAGGCAACGGGTCATTGAGCAAGATACAGAAGAACATATACTGAAATTCTCTACGTGATCAGCAAGAGAGATTGATTCAGGAAAGCAGAAAGGTTATCAAGCTCAAGGTGAAGCCAAAATTGAGTTGCTCGGAAAAGAGAAGAGATCAAGGAGAATAGGCTTGATTGTATACTCTTGAAATATTGGTTTCTTATCGCATGCTTGTACAAAAACTTTCTGGTAATATGGATAATAAGAGCTGGACCATCTTTTCTCCCGTGGATGTAGGTCTCAAAGGACCGAACCACGTAATTGTTCTTGTGTCATCATTTATTCTTTTGAGCTCATTTGCATGTTCTTGGATCTTGACAATCAGAGAGTAACTCAAAATTCATAACCAAATCATCTGTGAATTGGTCGAAACATAACAACTATATTTTTGTAACATAACATTTTGGGAAAAAAATGTCAAAATAGAATCGTGTAGATGGAGATTAATTGCTATCATTTTGTATTGAACAACACAAGGAGACAGATTATCGCAATGATTATATATCTAAGAATTTTCTAACTTAGCTCTGTCGTCTACCAAACGTGTTATATAACAGCCCAAAATTATAAAGTATTGGGTTTTTTTTAAAAAAATAAATAAACGAAATTAAACTTTTATCTGATAAAAAAATAGAAGAAAATTTGACTATAACTAGCCCGAACAATACGTTTTACTTGACCAGACAAGATGACAAGGTTTTAATATTTCGAGACGTGTGTGTATGTGTATATATATATGTGTGTGTGTGTGTGTGTATATATGTGTGTGTGTGTGTGTGTATGTGTGTGTGTGTAATATTATATAACATGCGTGTGTGTGTGTGTAATATTATATAACATGCGTGTTTGTGTTATAAGTTTCTAGTTATGATAGTTATGATCATAAATGGGAGAAAATCAAAGGGGAAGAAATGTTTAGCGGTAGAAGTTGGACTGCATATATGACTATTGGAAAATATATATAAATGGAAAAAAAAAATTTGTGAGACTGACTCACAAATCAATTTTAATCGATAACTTTTTATCTGAGTTAATTCAGAAAAAATATTATCTTTTATATAAAAAATATTATTTTCATCGTGATTATTTATTATAGATCGAATCAATCTGTCTCACAAATACAAATCTATAAAATCATTTCACAATATATATATTCTAACATAGAAATTATGTAATTAGATTTTTCTGACCATAGCTTGGAAAAAGGTGCTATGTACCTCATTCTTAGAGAGAATTTTCAACAATTCAAAAAAGACGATTGATTTTGAGTGTTCTGTCTAGTATCCAATGAGGCAGCCATCATTTCTGTGCAATGACGTAGCTAACATGGAATTTTTTTAAAAAAATTTTTCATGTAAACGTATATATTTAAAGGAAAAAATCAAATTTGTAAATAGTTTGTAAACAAGAAATTTGTTCATTTAAAGTATATTAAGTATTTGTGGTTTAAATTATTATTATTATTTGAATAATAAAAGAAGAAATCATAAACAATAAGACAAAAACTTGTGTGAGACGGTTTCACTGGATCGTATTTTGTGAGACATGTCTCTTATTTGGGTCATCCATGAAAAAATATTACTTTTTATGCTAAGAGTATTAATTTTTATTGTGAATATCGGTAGAGTTGACTCGTCTCATAATAAAGATTCGTGAGACAATCTCACAAGATACCTATTCAAATTAATAAAGATTAAAAATATAACAAAAGTATTCATGGTTAGATACACATATTGTAGATGTTGAGGGTTGGTTGAAAAATTGAAAAGGGGTCAGATTTGTCATGCTTTTGGGATCATTGCAATAATTGAAGTCATGCATGCTTTCATGATAAGAATTATATGTTATTAAAGTGTAAAAAAATTACTCCATAAGAAAATCAAATAAAAATAGAAAATGTGTGGTTAAAAAAAAAAATCTAAAAATGTCGCATATATTTTATTTTTAACGATAACATTTAGTGTATAACATAACAATAATATAATTTTAAATGATGATTGAATATTAAATGAAGTAAATATAATATTTAACAAACCAGATTTCTGTGGATGGATATGGAAAACATATCTAAAAATTGAATCCAAATGTGACATGAAGTTTTTAAAATTCCATGCCCACTAACCCAAAGTTTGAGTCTTTGACAATGATATATAATTTTTTTGACAATTATAATGATACTTAAGATTGTCAAAAAATTACTATAATTATATAGCAATAAAATTTCTGGTCAAACCATCCATCAATATTTCTTTTATAACTTTCTACATGAAAATCACAAATTTCATACTACGACTTACCAAATTGATTATTTTGACTTATTTAATTTTTAGCAATAATTGATACGTACGTTCGTATAATAAATATATGTTGGTTTAAGAATTTTATGTTTTGGTTACAAATAATTAAGGAAAAACTGACTTTAGCTCAACTGATCGACATTAGTATCCAAAGTTTTCTAGTTAATCATTCCAAGAGGAAGAATGGGTGATGTAGGAACTTGAGTTCTCTGAATATCCAGAAACAAACTTGCATATTTTTCACTTTCAGTTTACCTATGCTTGCCCCTCTAGGATTTGCATAATTTGTCTGTTTTGTTTCTTTCCACATTTATATGATAGTTAACTGACATAGGCATTGGAGAATATATAAATTAGCTACAAAACCCAACTAAATTAACTAAATAGAAGTCCAATTTGTGTCTAGTGTTTATTTAATCTCCTTCTAAACACTCGACCGATCCTACAACTGGTATTGGAGCAAAACTTATTCTCAACCCTGAACATTTCCTTTCAAATGATTCATTCGGAAAAATTCTGGTGTTCATTAAGGAAGATTTAATGACAATAAAATAAGAATACATGCTCATTTTGCTGCTCGGGGTGATGATATGTTGTTCGTTATCATAGATGGATCAACGAAGATATTAAAAACCAATACAGTAATAGTAATCACTGACGGTGCTCCTCAAATGATAGAAAAACCAAGGAGTGAATGGATGAACGATTAAAAGAAGAAAGCTAATCTTGATAATGTGGAGAAGGATATCTTGTACAAAACTCTTGAAAAAACAAATTTAGTAAAATCAAAATGTGCAAGACTGAAAAAGAAATTTAAGAAATATTGATCAAGTTGTGTGAAGGCAATGAACAAATCAAAGAAAACAAAATTTCCGTGGCTATATAAAAATTTGAAAAATATCAATATGAAGCCTAGAGAATATATATCTAATTTTGATGAAAGAGCTAGTAGAATCATAATAAAACTCATTGTCCCTGGAACAGTGTACAACAACCAAGAAGTAATTATGAAGGTAATGAGAGGACTTCCAAAAAAATGAGATGTCAAGGCTATACCTATGATTGAATCCAAAGATTGAGCAAGATGGAGCTCTATGATTTGTTTGCGGACTTAAAAGCTTATGAATTTGACTTTTTTTTGGAACTGATCTATTTAAAAACATCTATATATAGATAACTGATTCAGTTTAATAAGACTACATCTTGTACTGAGAATAAATCATTCAACTTCCAAGTACCTTAACCGAAGAATTCAATCAGTCGAACACATTTTGCAAGTAATTGTATCTGATCATCGAAGATCATTTAGTGCCATGATATATCACTATTATAAATCATTGTATCTAAATAGCAGTTTGTATACTATCTATTATCAGTTGAGATATTAAGAGTTTTAGTTTGACAGTGTTTAAGTTCAAACTGAACTAAGATTTTTCAAACTTCTTGTACTATCCAAAGTTTTCTTGTGAATCCTACCCAAGGGGAAGAAATGGGTGACGTAAGAGCTTGAATTTTCTGAACATCCAAAAATAAACCTGCGTATTTTCCACTTTCAGTTTACCCAGACTACCCCCTCAGTGATTTATTCTAATATGTCATTTTAACTTCTTTCCGTATTTATCTGTTAGTTAACCGACGTAGACATTCTGAAATATATAATTTAGTTACCAACCGATCTAAATTAACCAACTAGAAGTACAATTTGTGTCCAATGTTTATTCAACCCCTTTTACACTCAACCAAGCCTACAATAATTTTTTTAAACAAAAATATAACAAAATATATAATTTTTTTGACAATCATAATGATAATTATGAAATGACTAATTATAACCATAATTATATAGCAATAAAATTGCTGGTCAAACCATCCATCAATAATTTTTTTTTTTTTAATAACTTTCTACATGAAAATCACAATTTTCATATTATGACTTACCAAATTGATTATTTTGACTTATTTAATTTTAGCAATAATTGATACGTACGTTAGTATAATGGATATTTTTTTTAAAAAAAAAATATTAACAAAATCTATCTTTAGGTTGAACATTCTCATTATATTATGTTCCGTTCAAACACATGTGGCAGACTACTGCAATACTTTATTCAGAATATGGGAAATTCAAATAAAATAAATAACTTTCGATCATTTCTGATATTTCGTCTTTGTTATTTTCAAAGTTATCAATGATTTATTTCAATTTTTATACAAAACTCGATATACTATTATATAATAAATTAAATTGGAAAAAGGGTTAAAAAGATATTACTTAAAATTTCCAGGGATACTTTTGAAAAAAAAAAGTGAAATGATAATTAACAATAAGTCATACTACCCTATTAATTTTGTTTATATTATATCTCAACTTTAACATAATAATAATTATTTTTGAAAGAAAACAATTAAGATATTATTCATTATAATTTATGTGACACAATAATTAAAAAATCATATTTGCTTAAAGGCAAAAACTTGTGTGAGACGGTCTCACGGGTCATATTTGTGAGACGGATCTTTTATTTGGGTCATCCATGAAAAAGTATTACATTTTATGCTAAGAGTATTACTTTTTATTGTGAATATGGGTAGGGTTGACCCGTCTCACGGATTAAGATCCGTGAGACGGTCTCACATGAGACCTACTCATGGTTAAAACAGCTAAAATATCTTTCCATTAGTCCCTTAGATTCCTTGTTTATTATTTGACTACGGATCCATAAATTGTATTCAAAATTTTTTCTTGTTAATTTTGTAAGACAAATATTTTATTTGAGTCATTTATAAATATTTTAAAACTTATAAGGATAATTTTAATATATTTTAATAGGATTAAAATAATAGATAAATAAATAAATATTAAAAATAAATTCAAAATAATTATATTCCAATGTCCTTTGAATTACAACCTAATATGTATCTTGGAACTTAAACCATCTGTATTTACAATAATGTTAGTAATTATTATCGATGTCATTTGAATTAAATGGCCAAAAATCAAAGGCAGTGTCGCATCAAATCAAATATTTATTTCCAATATTTTCTGAATAAGACGAGTTAGGTCAATTCAAAAAGGTGAATCTTGGGTTGAGACTCGATGGAAGATTTTCCTGTTTTTACACCCTAATTTCAGAATAGGCTGGCCTTAAGCCCTAGAATCACAAAACTTTCTCTCGGTTTTTATTCGTTTATCAGTATTAAATTAATATGAAAATTATAAATTTTTTTGTCTTAATATTTATTTTGAATTTTTATATTACCCAATTCAATTTAATATTGCATTTCTAAATTTTTTCAATTCTATATTTTTTTTTTTGGTAAAACATAACATTATAAATATACTAATGTCATATCGATATTACATGTCATGAAAAAGTATAGAAATTTTTAAAAATAAAATTTGATTTGATAAGACATGTAACTTTTCACGAGAAACACCGGCATAATCATTATTTTTTTTACATGTTTTGGTGAATGAATATGAGCATCACGTAATTTTCGGAAGAACGAAATAATCGTACACATTGATGATTACAATAAGTAAAATAGAATGGGACATATTATGATTACGTATCTCCCATGCTATTCTTCTCTTATACGCTATAATCTATATGTGTGTGTATATATATATGTATAATTTTATGATGATTGTAGTAATTATTTTGTATTTTATTTGTATCTCTAGCTGTCTATATACTTATCAAGTGGTTTAGGCGGTGCGGTTTGGTGTCTTTTTTGGCAAAAAAAAATAAGCGAACCGCATATGCGATGCGGTTGATTACTATTATTTTTAGTCGCATTTTTTATAAAATATTAGAAAATACGGTACGGTGCAATTCGGTTCGTGCTGTTCGGACGGTTAATAAAAAAAATTTGATCACCCCTAGGTAAGGTCTAGCTGCTGCTGGTTGACTGAGTCACCATGATTTACCTCCTCTCACATTCCTGTCGGGCCGGGGATGAGGGGCGCCTAAGGTGAGCGATTTCACCTTTTGGAGCAATGAAGATCAATTCATATAAATAAATGATCATTTGATGATGTACTGAACAACTTTCAGTCGGACTTTAATTTCCAAGTGTTTATCATTTATTGAGTGGAAATGTCCGCGGTTATGGTTGTGCACAATTAATCTTTTAATTCGGGACAACGTGTAGGCATTACGTAATACCATGCACTTTGATTTGTTTACTGACGCTACTAAGGGTCATCAGATGACGTTATTGGGATGTAGTTTTGAGACACGCAAGAGCTCATGCAATGTAGCCGGAGATTTACCGCTCACCCACGAGTGAAGACATCCTATGCGATCTGATAAATTAATAGTGCAAGGAATCTCTAGCTTGAGTAAAGACATGCATTTTGAAAAAGATTTACTCAGTTGCACATATCATGTCACTATTATTAATCAAAGATACATCACATCATTATCGAATTCATTTGCAACTCTCTATATGACAATGGATGCATAGTCGATCACGATATATGAGTTGAAGAGATCGTAATGTACGTTAACCATAACGTAAGGTTCTTGCAGACACAGTGTAAGGTTCAAAATTAAGATGACGTAATCCAACTGCATGCAAATCTAAGAAATATGAAAAATAAGTAATTAATTGATTTAATTACTTAATTGATTATGTGACATGCATGATTAGATGTTAAATAGGATTTTATTGTCATTGTGCATAAAAATGTATTGTTAAAGATCATTCAAGTTGCGATCAAAGAACGGAGACCGAATGCTGAAAAACGTAAAATATTTTTATTAAATAATTGTTTTTAATTATTTAAAATATGGTTGATGGTTTTTCTTATTTTTTAAAATAAAGAGTTTTGAGGTGATTTATACGCCGGGACGTAAATTTTATTAGTGTTGGTTTTTCAATAAAAATACGAACTTTTCGGCAAACCGTCTATTAAATTCACAATCTTATTTTAACAAAACCATGTTTAATATTTTAATTAAATTCTAATTAAGCTTTAATGAGCCTAAATTATGCTTAATAGACCTAAAGCCTTGTTAGTAAATTATTTAACTATATATTATGTAAACCCACCCCCCAACCCTATACTTTTTACACGCCTCAAATCAGAATTTTTGCTCTCCCAAACTCACCATATTCACGGCACACACTCATCACAATTTTTAGAGAAAATTTCGAAGGGTTAAGGTAGAGTTCAAGCCAAGGTCTTGCCCCGTTCTTCGCTGTCGTTAAGGAATAATCGTGCGTTAAATACGCAAAGGCATGCATAATCCTTCCCTTCAAACATCATCACACCATAATATGATTTATTGCATGTTTTGCATGAAAAATCAAGGGCCATGATAATTATTTTCAAAATTTGCATTCACATGGGTTCTAAACTTGAGTTTTGTTTACCAAAATCATGTATTTGTATTGTGTAAGGGATTGCCATGATATATGTTATGTCAAGCATTGTTTTACATGAGTTTAGAGCCTTAGAATATCACCAAAACACTGCACATGATCAAGGGTTACAAGCTGTACACGTTTATGTCATGTTGGGTTGAGGGGTTCGATTTTGATCTTGATGTCATGGCTTGGTCTTGGCTTGGTTCCAGGGCTAGCCAGGGCCGTGGGGGAGTCAAGGGTATGGTCCTAGTCAGGCTAGTATTCGAGATAAGTGGGCTGGGAGGAGTCCTATCCATCAAGGACTCCTACCCGAGGAGTGCAGCAAGTCGCGCGTAGGTTCGAGCACTTGTGCAGGGATTGTGGCTCGGTCTGGGGACTTCGGGCTGGGCTAAGGTGTGACCTTATGGTCCTAGTTGAGTGTAAAACATGATGGTTCAGGAGTGGTTCGGTCGGCTAGGGTCCTATGCACCAAAAACGCAGGGTTTATGCACTTAGATTTCTCTGCCAGCTTAGGTGCTTGGTTGGGGAGCTTCGGTTCAAGTCTAGGGGACTGGTCTGTGGGTTCCAAGGGTTCTAGAGGGTGTCCTAAGGGGTTGGTCAAGGTCTGGACCAACATGGTTCGAGGGTAGCTTGAGAAAATCGAAAGATGGCCCGGGGTGAAATTTTATGGGTCAAGTTAGGGTTTTTAAAAGCTAAAATACTCAAAACACGGCTCATGGGGGTCAATTAGTGGTTCATAATGGCTAAAATAATATAAAAGACTAATTTTTAAATTTAGGAATTTTATATTGAAGTTTTGGATTTTGGGGGATTAAAACGCCTTCAAAACATCTAATTACGAATTAATTAAAAAGTCTAGTATTTAAGCTAAATAAAATTATGAGAATTTTAATTTAGTTTTAAATAATTATTTGTGACATATTAGAGTCAATGAAATTAAGAAAAAGTAAAAAAACATGAGAATTTATGTCCAGAGGTAAAACTGTCATCTTACACCTAGAAATTAGTAAACGGCATGGCAGTGCCTTAAATACTGTTTTATATGTTAAAATGATTATTTTCAATGATTATGTTTGTTTATGAATTTTTATATGTTAAATTATGATTTTTAAATGTTCATGGATTTTTATGGGTTAATTGTTGGACATTTAAAAGATATGATGCATGACTGGTTTCAAAAATATATATGATACGTATCTGCATGATTTTTGTTAAGTGATGATAACATGTCGAAGGACGTGAAGTAATTGTGACTAAATACGTGAAGTTGGAAATATCGTGAGTGTTATGGTCTCAGTGGGAGTCCGACGATCGTATTTCCTTGGATACGGATACGAATACGAATACGATATGTTAATACGTTGGCCAATGTTCAGTTGACCGGTGAGAGTGTTGCTGGTGTCCCCGCCGCCCAGTACTGATGTTTTATCTAGATGGATACATCGCCCAATACGATTAACAATACGAGTCACAATCACGAGCTGAATTCAACAAACACGAACATGAATATGAATACGAATATGAATATGTTTATGTTGATATGATTATGTTTATGAAAATGTTTAAGTTCAAAGTTTACGCATTATTATGAAAATGATATTTTAAGTATAAGTATTTTTCACTGTTGTAATTGAACTGTATTACGTATTACTCGTTATCAAAGATATGATGTGTTGAGTTTTTAGACTCACTAGGTGTGTTTGATGCATGTGAGTTTGATGGTGGTTTTGATGGTTGACCTGACTGGACTGAAGGTGCACATAATCCGAGGACCAACAATTTTACTTTTCACATTTAAGTTTACGATTATGCTAAGAGACTTTTACGATTTTTTATTTAGACTTTTAAGTGGTTTTTGAGAGGATGTTACTTTTCAAATTTATTGTGTTTAGGTTGGTTAACCATTTGACGATTTTATGCTAAACTATTTTCTTTGATTTTTAAATGTTAGTTAATTGTTTATTTTTAAAAAAATGATTATAGGTATTTTCAAAGTATATATATATATATATACACACACACACACACGTAAGAGGGAAAAAAAATTTCGAATACATTTTAAGAAAACGATTAAGCAGATGTTTCAATCAGTGAGAGATACCTAAGGGTTCATGAGCCGATTCTACTAAACACTCTACCATGATCCGATGGGTACAATCATACTTGTGTTTTGACGTTCATGATCAAGAGGTTGATAAAAAAAATGAGGCTAATTAAGGTAATCCCGAATATGCACAAATGTTGTTCTGATAACATGAAGTTGTGAATCCACGACTAGTTGTATATCTGAAATATTGAGGTTCACATAAATATTAGATTTTGTATTTTCATTGAGATAGTCAAGTTCAATGAGTTGAATTTGGTCGCTGTAGTTTGATGGAGATCAAATATATTGCTTATAAATAAGTTTATAAGTCGATTCCATGTAATGAAAACGGTGGAATTTAGCTTAATTGCTAATTAACTGAGAAGAGCGAAACTACTTGTTTTGTTTGTTTAGTAAAAGAGTTCACAAAATTGGCAGCTACAAAAAATGAATCAATGGAAAATTTTATTCTTCAAAATTTTCATTTTATGAATCAGATTTGTACTCTCGACACATCGACTCTGTCTGATCGTCGATTGAGTTATAATGTGGCCACAATTATTTATTTATTAAATTTAGAATATACTAATTAAATATAAGATTAATAGTAGTGACTAGTAAGTGCAAAATTATCATGAAAGATTCTAGAAGAGTCTAGAATAAATTAAATAAATTAATTGAATAATTAAATAATAATTATTTAATTTAAAACATATTATATATATATATATATACATACATACATGAGAGTCTTTGAATTATTTAAAAATAATATCATAATAAAAGGAGGGTCCTGATTAGATGAGAAAAAGATTTTTAATATATGTATAATCAATAGATAAATTACACACATAACTTCCGGACACAAGTTTTTGCCCACAAAATTTCTCTTTCTCTCTCCTCACAATCGGCCAACCAACCTCCTCCACAGCACCGCCACCATATTTTAAGAATTCCGGCAATTTACTCTAGATGCAAATTTTGTTTAAATTTCTAGTGCGACCTATATGAAAGAATTAGTTTCTGATCGTGGATCTGATTTATGATAATGAAGAGGGTGGTTAATTCTAGTAGATCATTCGTAAGGATTTATAAGGAGGATTAACCTCGCTGATCACAGACTGATTTTGTGTCCAGTGTTTTTAAACGCAAAAATAAATCAAACCCGAACATCCTATGAATGATTTAAATCATACTGACACTTAAAAAAGTTTTGATTAGTAAAACATAAAATATTAAAAATTTCGCTACATCTTTGGTGTAAAAAAACAACATACCAACGGAAGAAATATTGGAAAAGCTTCCAGCTCGACGTCGTGTAACAAGGGATGGAGCCAACCGAGCTAGCGTAAGGTAGCATTTGGGCCCGGCCCACCTATTTTGATAATCCTAAACAAGAAGCTAAATGGGCTGGCCTATTGAGGTTAGCTATTTTTCACATATTAAAGAACTATCAGTTTGATTAATATCCAGTCAAGGCCAATTAGAATGTAGCCCAAAGGCCTAATCGATTTTCAAATTTTTATAATGTTTCTTGAACCTTAAAACTTAAAAATCCACATATTTTTATTACGTGAGAATCTATTGTCGTTATTTTTGATAAATTTACGACTAACGCAATAGTCTGTAAATCACGCTAGACGAATTATGCGTGATAAGTTCGTCCGAAAATGTGTTGATAGGAGAAATCGAACTCCTGATCATAGATCAAACGCTTATATACTCCAACAACTCGGATATCTCTTACAGTTTTAAAAAATCAACATTCTTTCCCTATAGTAACATAAACATCTTCATACGAGAGAATGACATGAATTTAAATTCAAATAAAATTAAAACCTTCTTCCCCATTGTAAATATAAAAACTAAAAAATCACATTTAAATAATAAAATATTATATCGACATCAGTTTCCAAAACATAAAATAATAGTATAAATTCCGTTTACTTGTTAGTGTTGAAAATAAATGATTTGAATATTGAAAAGTAATAGTTGAATATTTGAATGTTGAAAATAAGAGTTGTAAAATTAGAAATTTGTGTGTGATGATGTAGGTAATGATGTATTTTATTTTTGGATTATGTGTAATGAAACTCTATAAATAGATCTCTCATTTGTGAAGAAAATCACAATTGAGTAGAAAGAAAAATATTATAAAGTGTGTAGTTTGGTAAATTTTGAGAGTTTGAGATTTTTACTTTTTACCATAAATTTTTACTTTTTCACAACACGTTATTAGCACGAAGCTCTAAAAGTCCTACATACTTTTCCAAGCTCCAAACAGAAGAAAAAGGTAACAAAAGTAATACTATTTATTTTACTGTTATTTATTTATTGTGTATTTATTTAATATACAATACAATGTTATTATTAGAAATAATAAAAATAAAATTTTCATAAACTTGTTATAAATCCTAGGAGGATGTTAAGACGACATCCCATACTCCCAGTAAGGGATACGACAAGTATAAAAGCCTATAAGGTTTTTAAACAAAATAAATTATGACACTCATTATAATATTATGATATGATATACATAATTATTTAAACATGTCTAATATTATATATACCATATTATTACCATAAAATTATACAAATACATACATTTATTTTTTTGTACACCAACGGTCATAAATAGTAAAAAAACGGCTAGTTTTTGCCCTATAAATATGATCTCACAAACACATTCAATCATTCCAACTTTCTCTTCTTCTCTAAAAATTATTCATCATCAAATTTTTCGAAAAAAAAAGAAGATGACTTTCTCAAGGATATTTTTAATTATTTTGGTTATCATACTCACGAGTCTTGTATTTATCGGAGAATATCCTCCTCGTGCGTTTTCTTTATTTTTACAAATACTTGTACTTGTTGTTTATCCGTTACTTTGTATTGCAATATTTATTAACTACTAAAATGCATCGTAATTTTTTTAGTACCACCATGTCAAATTTAACAAAGCTCGAATTTGTTGCGCTCGACATCACGGGAAAGAATTATATGCCATGTACTCTAGATGTAGAAATGCATCTTGAGTCATTGGGTCTAAGCGAGACCATTAAAGAAAATGGCATATGCACGTCACAAGAAAAGGCAAGAGCCATGATATTTTTGCGTCGACATCTCGACGATGGATTGAAATGTGAATATCTGACTGAAAAAAATCCCATGGCTTTGTGGAAGAGATTAAAAGAAAGATTCGAACATATAAGAGAAGTTATACTTACGATCGCCCGGGATGAATGGAATACATTGAGATTCCGAGACTTTAAAAAAGTCAGTGATTACAATTCGGCGATGTATAGAATAATCTCGCAATTAAAATTTTGTGGACATGAGGTCACAGAATCTGAGATGCTTGAAAAAACATTTTCCACGTTTCATGCATCAAATATTACTCTACAACAACAATATAGAGTACGTGGATTTGCGAGATATTCTGAACTCATCGTCTGTCTTCTTGTGGCGGAAAAGAACAACGAGCTATTAATGAGAAATCATCAGTCCCGACCCACAGGATCAACAGCATTTCCAGAAGCAAATGCTGTAAGTAAAAATGAATTTAAACCTGGAAACCAAAATCAATTTCAAAGACAAGGTTTTGGTCGAGGTCGAGGTCGTGGACGTAGACGTGGACGTGGACGTGGAATTGGTCGTGGTCGTGGACGCGGCCGTGGTTTTGAAAATAATAGAGATAGTTATTTTTATAACTCATCTCAAAAGAACGTCCCAAACCATCCACTGAAAAGGCATCATGAGAATACAAGTGTTAATGAGAATCACTCAAAAAGATATGAAAGTTCTTGTTACAGATGTGGTACTCCATGACATTGGTCCAAAGTTTGTCGAGCCCCTGAGCACCTTTGTAAATTTTATAAATAATCATTAAAGGGGAAAGAAAAGGAGACCAACTTCACTGAACGCAGTGACCGTTTGAGTGATTCAACTCATTTTGATGCTGGTGATTTTATGAATGATTTCTCTGCAAATGATCAATATGTTGGTGGGATAGAAACGAACAATATTGATGTTGCAGATTTTCTCAACGATTTCTCTGAAAATGAACAATATAATGGTAGAATATAAATGTACAATAATTTATTTTTCATGTATTCATATAATAATGTTTTATTGTATAATTATGATATGTGTTATATTTAAATATATATTGCCAGTAATTTATTTCATTGCATATTTTTTTGAAGTTCAAATATGGAAAATGCTATGAGCAAAGCTGAAGTTTGCATACCCGATAGTGGTACAACGCACACTATCATCCGAGATAAAAGATATTTCTTGGAACTAAAACCAACAAAAACAACGGTGAATACAATATCAGGTCCTGTAGACTTGATTAAAGGATGTGGCAAAGCACAATTTTTGTTACCTAATGGTACAAAATTTTTGATCAATGATGCTTTATATTCACCACAATCGAAAAGAAATTTGTTGAGTTTTAATGATATATATTCCCATGGGTATGATACTCAAACAATGAATGAAGGGAATGAGAAATATATGTGTCTTATTACATATAAATCAGGAAAGAAATATGTGATTGAAAAACTACCAATGCTCCCTACTGGATTGCATTATACACATATAATTCCCATTGAATCAAACATGGTAGTTGATAATTTTTCGATATTAACCAATTGGCATGATCGATTGGGACATCCTGGTTCAACAATGATGCAAAGAATTATAGAAAATACACATGGTCATCCACTGAAAGACCAGAAGATCTTTCAGAATAATAAGTTTCAATGTAAAGCATGTTCTCTTGGAAAACTTATTATAAGACCATCACCAGTCAAAATCCAAACTGAATTACCAATGTTTCTTGAACGTATTCAGGGTGATATTTGTGGACCAATCCATCCACCATGTGGACCATTCAGATATTTTATGGTATTGATTGATGCCTTCAGCAGATGGCCACATGTATGTTTATTGTGAACTCGAAATGTTGCATTTGCAAGATTACTTGCTCAAATAATAAAATTGAGGAATCAGTTTCCCGATTATACAATCAAGAAAATTAGACTTGATAATGCTGATGAATTTACTTCCCAGACTTTCAATGATTATTGTATGTCTATGGGAATCATTGTTGAGCATCCTGTTGCTCATGTACATACACAGAATGGATTGGCTGAATCATTGATTCAACGTCTGCAAATGATTGCTAGACCCATGATTATGAAAACAAAGCTCCCTATTTCTATATAGGGACATGCAATTTTACATGCTGCGTCATTAATTCGCATCAGACCAAGTGCATATCATAAATACTCCCCATTACAGCTTGCATTTGGTAAAGAACCAGACATTTCTCATCTGAGAATTTTTGGATGTATGGTGTATGTGTCTATTGCACCACCGCAACGAAAGAAAATGGGACCTCAAAGAAAGGTTGGAATTTATATCGGTTATGATAGTCCATCAATCATTCGATATCTTGAACCTCAGACAGGCGACGTGTTCACAGCACGTTTTGCTGATTGTCATTTTAATGAGGAAATCTTCCCAATGTTAGGGGGAGAACAGAAACATACCGAAAAGGAAATTACATGGTATGTATCATCATTGTTACATCTGGATCCAAGAACAAAACAATGTGAAAAAGATGTACAACAAATTGTACACTTGCAAAGAATATCAAATCAAATACCAGATGCATTTGCAGACACAAAAGGGGTAACTAAATCATATATACATGCTGCAAATGCCCCTGCTCGAATTGAAATTCCAAAGAAACAAATGGAAGATACTCATGATGTCATTAAACGCCTGAAGCGTGGAAGGCCAGTCGGTTCAAGGATAAAAATCCTCGAAAAAGAAAATTCATAGAGAAACACGATGATCACAAAATAAAGAATGACGTTTCTGAAGAAACACATGATGATCACAAATAGAGAATGGTGTTCCTGAAGAAACACATGATGATGAAAATGTTCTGTCAGAACCACAAACTGACGAGAATCATGAAATCTCTATCAATTACATTAATACTGGAAAAATATGGAACCGAAAAGATATAGATGAAATTGATGATATATTTTCTTATAATGTGGCAATCGACATTATAAATGATAACGAAGATCATGAACCAAAATCTTTTGGTGAATGTAAAAATCGGCAGGATTGGATAAAATGGAAAGATGTCATCCAGGTTGAATTAGATTCGCTAAATAAACGTAATGTTTTTGGACCTATAGTCCTTACACCTGAAGGTGTAAAACCTGTTGGATACAAATGGGTTTTTATTCGAAAGCGAAATGAGAAAAATGAAATAGTAAGATATAAAGCTCGACTTGTTGCACAAGGTTTTTCTCAAAGGCCTGGAATTGATTATGAAGAAACGTATTCTCCTGTGATGGATGCAACTACGTTTCGGTATTTGATTAGCTTGGCGGTATCTGAAAATTTAGAAATGCGTCTTATGGATGTTGTTACAGCTTACTTATATGGATCACTTGATAGTAATATATATATATATATATATGAAAATCCCTGAAGGATTTAAGATGCCTGAAGCACAAAGTTCAAAACCCAGGGAATGTTATTCTGTGAAATTACAAAGATCATTATATGGGTTAAAGCAATCAGGTCGAATGTGGTATAATCGACTAAGTGATCACTTGATGAAAAAGGGATATGTAAATAATTCAATATGTCCTTGTGTTTTCATTAAGAAAACAACATCCAGATGCGTAATTATTGCTGTATATGTTGATGATTTAAACATCATTGGAACGAATAAGGAAATTAAAGAAGTTGTGTCATACTTGAAGGAAGAATTTGAAATGAAGGATCTTGGAAAAACCAAGTATTGTCTGGGTTTACAAATTGAACAAAAAGAATGTGGAATGTTTGTTCACCAGACAAATTATACAGAAAAGATCCTTAAACGTTTTAATATGGATAAATCAAATCCATTCCGTCCATGTGAAGATGATGAAGATATTCTTGGTCCAGAAGTACCATATCTAAGTGCCATCGGTGCCCTTATGTACCTTACAAATTGTACAAGGCCTGATATATCTTTTGCCGTGAATCTGTTGGCAAGATTTAGCACATATCCAACAAAGAGACACTGGAACGGAATTAAACATATATTCCGTTATCTACGAGGAACGACAGACTTGGGACTTTTGTATTCAAAAGATGCTAATCCAAGTATAATTGGTTATGCGGATGCTGGATACTTATCTGATCCACACAAGGCACGTTCTCAAACTGGATATGTATTTACTCGTGGAGGCACTGCAATATCTTGGCGTTCACAGAAACAAACGCTCGTAACAACTTCATCAAATCATGCCGAGATTATTGCACTACATGAAGCAAGTCGTGAATGTGTGTGGTTAAAATCAATGACCCAACATATCCAAATTTCATGTGGATTATCATTCGATGAGAAGCCTGTGATACTATATGAAGATAATGCTGCATGTGTTGCTCAAATGAAAGAAGGATACATAAAAAGCGACAGAACTAAACATATTCCTCCTAAGTTCTTCGCATTCACCAAGGAGCTTGAGAAGAATAAATGTATTGATGTTCGTCACATTCAATCAAGTGAAAACTCATCAGATCTCTTCACAAAGGCACTTCCTACGTCAATATTCAGAAAGCACATATATAATATTGGGATGCACAATCTACGAAATTTGTGAAGAATTGCTCATGTCAACATCAGGGGGAGTTTACGTGACTGCACTCTTTTCCCTTACTATGGTTTTTATCCCAATGGGTTTTTCCAAGTAAGGTTTTTAACGAGGTAGTACAAAACACGTAATGAAAACATCATCGTATCATGATCATCATCACAAGGGGGAGTGTTGAAAATAAATGATTTGAATATTGAAAAGTAATAGTTGAATATTTGAATGTTGAAAATAAGAGTTGTAAAATTAAAAATTTGTGTGTGATGATGTAGGTAATGATGTATTTTATTTTTTGGATTATGTGTAATGAAACTCTATAAATAGATCTCTCATTTGTGAAGAAAATCACAATTGAGTAGAAAGAAAAATATTATAAAGTGTGTAGTTTGGTAAATTTTGAGAGTTTGAGATTTTTACTTTTTACCATAAATTTTTACTTTTTCACAACAGTTAGGATATTATTAGGGGGCGAAGAAAATGGTACAATTGGCATTTCAAATCATGCTACATTTTGCTTTTATTTTTTCAAATTTTTTAAAAATTAAATGCACTAAACTTCATGCTTGATAAAATAAAATAAATCAAAGACAAAATATTCGATTCACTTATTTTTTAATTAAAATTTAAAAAATAATCAATATATTGTTTTAATAATTTATCGCACTTGAGATACGATTTATTGTCGATTTGTTTTTTTTTTTAAAAAAAATAGAAGAATCAAATGTTTTATCAATAGTTAATTGTATTTAGTTCATACATGATATTTAGCGTTTTTAATTTTTAATATTTTGTGCAAACAAAATCTGCTTGAGCAAAATGTAAGACAATTTAAAACACCAAGTGTAACAGATGATTTCGTCTCTATCATAAAAGGATCTTGATTACATATCTAAGACAGATCAATTAAGTATTATGTACAAAGAATCATAAATTAATTATCCTTAAATTGTGCTTTAACGATTGAAGTTTGAATGTGTATCTACTCTTCAAACTCTCAAGCATTATCTGTTGTTTCTCTCGTTACTGGAGTAGATATTTTGTGAGACGGTCTCACGAATATTTATCTGTGAGACGAGTCAACCCTACCGATATTCACAAAAAAAATTAATATTTTTAACATAAAAAGTAATACTTTTTTATGGATGATCCAAATAAGATCAGATTCGTCTCACAAAATACGGTCCGTGAGACCGTCTCACACAAGTTTTTGTCAGTAAACTATATTTGTAATAGTTATTATAACATTAGAGTTTTATTAAAACATTTATTACAGAGTTTTTCTCAACAAAAGCTCCTCTATGTGCGTCTCACACAAGTTTTTTTGTCAGTAAACTATATTTGTAATAGTTATTATAACTTTAGAGTTTTATTAAAACATTTATTTACAGAGTTTTTCTCAACAAAAGCTACTCTATGTGCAGTCAGGAGTGTTAGAAAACGAAACAAACCGAGCTAAATTGTAAAATCAAATCAAATTGCATGTTTTGGTTCGATTTCCAGACAATCAAGATTTAAATTGGTTTTAAAATCAACCAAACCGTAAAAAATTGTTTGGTTCAAATTTTAGATAAAAAAAATAAAGCAAATCAAACGGGTCCCAATCGAATACATTAATATAAAAAATTATGTAATAAATTTTGTTGATTTAGTTTGTTTTTTTTTATATAAAAATATTTTACTTTGTTTTTAGTTTGTATTATTTTATTGCTAGTGACTTTGTAATCGTTTAGTTACATTGAAAATTTATTTACTGCATATTTTAGCCCAAATATATAATTAGAACCCTAAAAGTTTATGTTTTTTTAATAAGCTATAAAATAACATGCAAATTTTTATTTATTTTTATTTTTTATGTTTTAATGTATGAGTTTTACTTATAATCATTTTAGTACACACCCAAATTAAATGTTCACTCAATTTTGATGTTGATCGCTACTTTTTTCAATTTATAATATCTCGTGCACTAATTTATAACCTGTCTCACGAATAAAGATTTGTGAGACGATCTCATAAGAAATCTGTGAAGACCCATTATCAGCTTTGTACCAAGCCTAGAATTCAAAATTTTGAACTCAATTCCAGCATAATTATAATCAACACAATTCGTGAGCAATTAAGCTTTAATTTTCTAAAAAAATAAGTGTTTTTGACCAAACATTCACTCTTTTGTAATAGCTCATATTTACACTAGACGTTTGAATCATATTCAGCCACAAAACTCCTCATTTGTTATATTTTGGACAAGGGAATGGATGCGTTTTAATAGCCTAATAAATGACCATTCAACCTAATATTCAGCAGCAATTAAAACAACATAAATGAGCATAAAATGCAGCATATTTTCGAAAATTCAAATAGTCACATTCAGCTGATTTGGGATGGGTTGTATATAGCACAATGAATAAATTGTATTTAAATGGAATAAATAACCCTGAATGGAGGACCTTTCAGCTGGTTATTTATAGCATATAAATAGTGGCCAAAGGTAGAGTGAAATCACACAAAACAATGCACAAACATTCCAAATTCGGAGCCCCTTTGGTAGCAAAAATTTCGAGCTTTGTTCTACTAAATTTCAAGTAAAAACTCTACCCAAAGTTGATCAAATATATGTCCAAGACTCGAGCCAAGTAGCATTTTTTTCGAGCATAAGCAACAACTTAATCAAGCCACGTTTTGGCAGCAAAAAAAAAAATCCTTATGTATGAGCGTTCGAGCAAGCGTTCTTCCACGTTTAATTGTTGCTTCAAGAATGGTAAGTGGGCTTATATATATGCTTTAAAATGATTATGTTCCGGTTTTTGAAAATTCGATTGTACATTACCCGATTCATGCTCTTTGATCCATATACGTTTCATTCTACATGAATTCTTTGTTATGCTATGAAATCTCGAAAAAAATGTACTGTTAGGATTCAAATTAAAAGTAGTAAGAAAATCTCCGAAACATGAAAAGATAAGATGAGGCCTTGATGCGGTGGGTTACAATAACTGATATATGGCCTCGCCCTCTTAGATGAATAATAAAAATTAAGGACTGATTAGTATACCATGTACAAAGAGATGAATAGCAGTGCCTTGTTTTGATATGTTTTGATGCCTTATTTCAAATTATGTTTATCTCATGTCTTGATTCATGTTGAGATATATTATGCGATATTTCACCTTTAATATCATATTATATGTATATTTCTACATTCTTGTGTACAGTTGACTCCCACATGCTGGGTGTTTCCTCAAACACGCATCTCTTACTTCCCTCCCAAGATAAGGGCAAAGTTCAATTGGAAGCGGATTAACAACACATGTTTTAGGGTCGGTGATCAAGTTCGAGACATGAAGTTTCAAGCATCTATTTTAGTTTTATTTTCCTTGACATTGTCGCTTCCGCATTTGTGTTTTACACTATAAAAACAGTCATGATTTATGTAATAGATTGATTTTTGGCTATTTTATATACTACATGGCTTGCTGTTTCGCGATTTTAAATTGTTGAACAAAGCCGATGACGCGTCTCGGTTTCGGAGCATGACAAAACCTACTCCAAAAGTTAAATTTAGTTATCTAAACCAAACAAATCCTAAACTCATGGATTGGTAATAAAACATTCATGTTTTGTTTTATTTTAAATTTTGTTAAACCGATAAAATACAATCTGTTTCGAATTTTTAACTAAACCGAGTAATTGATATATGCTACATGTACCGGGCTTCCCACGTCCTATATGTGTAACAACGTAAGACTTATTGAGTTTCTGTTCCACTACAATTCAAATAAATTATAATTTTTATAATTCAGTCGAGTTCTTAGTTGTACTTGTACCACTACAGTACGCAAGTCAATTAAACCCTAATAATTTAATTTTGACCTAATAAACTATTGAATAATAAAAACAAATGAGAATTATTATGAAAAATAACAATATAGTCTAATTTATCCCTCCAACACTTTTCAAATCTCAACAGATTCTGAACTTAAAACCCAATAACGGATGAACCAACACACAAGACAACAGCGTGATTACTTTTTTTCTAACAATTTAGGTTAGTAAGGGAGAAGCCATTATTTTCTTTCTTAAATATTCCATGCTTAGTCAAATGGATCAGATGCGGAATTGGAGGTTCTGTTTCACAAGTGAAGATCATTATTAATTGGAAAAATACTTTTTAATTTGACTAACTTTTCTTATTTGAGTTTTGCTCAACTAAATTTCCAATGTGTAGTTTCAATACGATAATAACTTTTAGTCATATTTCACTGTAGTGTTGACATTAAATCGGAAAATGTTAACTTGTCCGATGACATGTCTGCAGTAAGACTAAAATAATAAAAAATAATTAGTGTATCAAAATTTGAAAACTTGATGGCTCAAAACTCTAAATTGGACAAGTTATTAGTAAACAAATTTACATTTTCCCCTTAGTCTTGATTCCTTTTGACGGAAGCACCGCATATCCAATCCAACAGAAAGAGCCACAATCTCAAGAATACAAATAAAACAATCATTTAACCACACGGTCATCACTATGTCATAAAATTATAACAAAAAAATCCTCTTAGGACGGCAAAATCATGCAGCATCTTATAATATATGTTTATATAATATGATGATTGCTGGGCATGGGGACAATATGCTCTGACATATCCTACAATGAATAGATTACTGCATGAACATATATATATATATATATATATATATAAATCGCTCATTAGCTTCATGTTTCATCACAAATTATAATCTAATTTGTAATTCCTTCAGATTTACAATTTGAAAATGGCAAAATTTGTGTTCTTGTTTAGCATAATATGATCTCTTAGTTTCTGCTGCATTGTCTTTGCGTTTGAGCCCATGGTTTACCAAAACAGGATCCGGCCGTTCCGGAACTGGAACGCTGCCTACCTTGACGGAGTTCCGGTGTTTGGAGGTATATGATGTGGGTCGGCGTTCCATGCATGAAGAACGGGGATTTAACGGGAAAACGGAACGGGCTAGGCTCGTCCGTTCCAAGATTTCTGCGTCGCAACTTGCAAACCCGATTTTCACCATCTTAGGACTAGGCAGGGCATCATGTTAGCAGCTACTGATTTAAGAAATATTAATGGTTCTAATTTATAAATTTTTCTTAGCTGACGAGCTTATATTTTTTCAGCACGGTGAATGGTTTACCATGCAAAAACCCTGCAACAGTTGATGTTTGTGAGAGCAGCATCGAGGAGTCAGAATCCTAGAGCGATCACTATTGCAAATACGGTTTTCGGGTCAAACCCAGATATTAGTTCTGATGTTCTTGCCGAAGCTTTCCAGGTGGATAAGAGCATCGTGAATCAGATCCAGACCAAGTTCTAGAAACCATGCATGCACCAATAATAAATCGATGAGATTATTTCTTATGTTGCTAGAATGTCATCCTCTTGGTTGTGAGTCTCCTAAGTTTCTTTGCGAGTTGCATAATTTTCTGGCTTCAATAGTTTTTTTTATCCGTCTATCGATCTTGGCTTCATTTTTCTTGAGGGCATCTCCAACCCAACTCCAAAATGGAGTATTCATTCGTTATATAGAAATGATTCTCCTCCAACCTATCTTTATTATAATTGTTTTATTTTTTTGCATGAATTAATTATAATTTATAATTTATAATAGTCACGAAATAGAATTAATGAACAATGTAATGACAAAAAAATACAAAACATAATTTGCTACAAACATTTATGCCAAATTTTTTGTTGTTCTTTGATCAAGTATGCACAGACTGATTCATCAATGCACATAGGGTTCATGCTTAGTATATTGTTTTCTTCTTTAAAAGCCATTATCGCATTCCTTTGTTTCTCAACATTAATGAGTTGTTGTCGATGTACCTCAGCATTCTCTATAAAAGCCACCATTTTCTCAGTACATTTGGCCATGGTGGAAATGTCCTTCAAGTGTTCTTCAATAGATTTTCTTTTGGCTTTGGCCTTTTTTTTTTGCCAATTGGACGCTGAGAACTCCCTCCTGATGGATTATCTTCATCCATGTAACGCCCCAAAAATTTAAAGGTCCACACGAACTACGTGCATGCAATTATTAAATTCTTTTGTATTTTAATTAAATGTTTTAATTGCATTAACTAATTGTTGTGCATATTTACATGTTTAAAATACATTTTTCTACATGATTGCATTAAAATATATTTTTAAAGGTTATTCGAGTTGCGATCGAGGAACGGAGACCGAGGGCTGAAAAATAGAAAATGTTTTTAATAAATAATTATTTTTAATTATTTAAAATATGGTGGTCGCTTCTAGTAATTTTGAAATTTAAAGGTTTTGAGGTGATTTTATACGCCGTGACGTAAACTTTATCGGTGTTGGGTTTTCAACTAAAATACGAGCTTTTGGCAACCCGACTAGTAAATTCACATATTTAATTAAAGAAAAACTTTGTTATTATTTTATTAAATCCTAATTAAAACTAATGAGCTTAAATTTTATGGCTTGATAGGCCTAAAGCCTACTTAGTAAATAAATTACTATTTAATGTATTAAATTAATTCACAAACCCTATTCTAGAATAAAATCAATCGGCCACCACCCTATTTTATTTTCTGAAAATGCTTCCCCCCTCCCCAACCCTACAATCTCACGGCAGCACACACACACACACCTTGGGAGGAGATTTTCGAAAGGCAAGCAAGAAGAAGCCATAGTCGTCCCTCCGTTCTTCGTCGTCAACAGTTTTTCGTGCGTATATAACGCAAAGGCACGCCTTAATCTTCCTTTTCTCATCCATCATATCATATTATGTTTTGAATTAGTGTATGCATGAAGATCATTGAAGATTATTCTGGAATTTCGAAAGCCACCTTGCACATGCATTGAACTTTCGAATTTTATGCCTCATGTTGATGCTTTGATTCACGTTTTGTTTATTCTAAGGGGCTGCCATGATGTCTAAGTATGGTTAGGTGATGTTTATACTGGTTTATGAGTCCCACACACCACACATGAATCGGCCATATCAAAGAAATAGGAGAGAAAGCAAGCACATGCAGAAGCCGAAAGTTTCTGTCAAGAGCTTGGGCTCGGTTTTGTTGTGCAGGAGATTGAGGCTGGTGGGCTCGTTCCAGGGGCTAGCCAGGGACATGAGGGAGTCAGGGAGGGAGTCCTAGCCACGCTAGGACTCGCGCTCTAAGGCATTGAAGGAGTCCTAGCAATCTAGGACTCCCACCCGAGAAACAAGGAGATCGAGTGCAAAGTTCAGTGATTCGCACGGGCTTGGGCGCGCGGTCTGGGGTTCAAAGGCTGGGTTGAGATGATGCACTAGAGTCCTAGGAGGGTGCACGAGGGGTGGTACAAGGGCTGGGCTCGCTGGTTCATGGGTTGGGGAGAAAACTTAGAGTCCTAGGATTTCACACTTCTCGGCCAGATTAGGTGTGTTCTAAGGACAATCGTTTTCATGGTTTGGGTTGTTTTTTTGGCAAAGTTAGAGTTCAGTAGGCTAATTTAAGATGTTGGGCACGTTTTGGCTCGACATGGTTTGGGGGTAACTCGGGAAAATCAAGAGATGGCTCGGGGTCGAAGTTTAGGTGTCAAATAGGGTTTTAAAATAAAGAAAAATTGGAAAACGGCTCACGGGGGTCGAGTCGTGGTCTATAAGGGCTAAAATAATATAAAAAGACTAAATTTAGAATTTAGGAATTTTATATTAAAGTTTGGTATTTTTTCGGGATTAAAACACCGTTAAAACAATTAAGAAAAGATAATTGAAAAAGTCTAACATTTAAGCCAAATAAAATTATGAAAAAATTCACGTAAGCTTAAATAATTATTTGAGACATGTTAGAGTCATGAAATCAAGAAAAAAGTCGAAAACATAAAATGTCGAGTCCAGGGGTAAAACAGTCTTTTTACACCGGGAAATTAGTAAAGGTCATGGCAGTGCCCGAAATGCTGTTTTTATGAAAATATGATAATTTTTATGTGTTTATGAATGTTCATGATTAATTTAGGATTTTTAGATGTCTAAATGATTTTTATGATTCAAGAAGACATTTAAAATACATGTTGCATGCTTGGTTTCAAAAATGAAAAATGTAAATATTACTCATGAATTTTCTAAGTGATGTGAATGTAAAATGTTGAAGGATGTGAAGTGATTGTGACTAATTCGTTAATGTTGGCAATGTCGTGAGGGTTATGGTCCCAGTGGAAGCCCGACGATCGTGTTTTAATCATTGCGAATATGTGGTAACGGTTATGTGGTAACGGTAAGAATGGGAATGTCGTGAGGGGAAAAGGCCCCAGAGAGAACCCATTTATGGGAAAAGGCCCCCGAGGGAACCCGGACAAGCGTATTTCTATTCGATCATGATAGGTCAGAGCCTAGTTGACAGGTGAGAGTGTTGCTGGTGTCCCCCGCCGCCCAGTACTGAGGTTTCACGTAGATGGATCCATCGATTTTCATGTCACGTCATGTCAGGAAAGTCACAATTAACGATCTGAATTCAACAAAGGAAAAAGGAAATGATCATGATTATGTGTAAGGTTTTATGTCATGTTATGTTGAAAAAAAAAGGAAATTCATGTTTGCATGTCATGAAAATGTTTATGTTTAAAGTTTTATGCATCATGAAAATGTTTACGAAAATGTTTATGTTTATGCATCTTCATGAAAACGATATTTTAAGTACAAGTATTTTTCACCAGTTATATGTTGGCTGTTGTTCGCACCAAAAATCAAATTGGGCTCAATTAATTGTCTAAGCCCAAAAATTTAAATTAATAGAGAAAAACAAGAGGCTCATTAGTGTATTTAAATAAGCGGATAACGTCCAAGCAAGCAGATCGTGGAAAGAGAAGGAAATCGTGGGAGAAAACGGGAGAAGATCGTGAGTCATGGGAGAGTGGAAGGAACCGCACCGCACAACAAAGAAAAGGGAGGAATCGGCTAACAAACTCTACACACACAACTCCACAGACAAAATTCTGCAAAAATACTCTCTGCTAAAATTTCAATATTCAAGCAATAGTTTTTCAAGCTTTCCAGCAAATTTCTAGCAATTTACGTCTCTTGTTTTAGATTTCAACAACTTTATATTTATATGTTTATGTCTTGTAAATTCCTACGGTTTATTGAAAATATAAACAATGTCAGGCGTTTATTCCTCAAATTCCAATAGTTTTCTTCATTTGGCGTTATAGTTGTTTTAGGAGATTAGAACTGACGGTCAAATTTAGAATTCACTTTCGTTTGTTTTAGAAGTTAGATTTTTATCATTTTTACTCAAATCGGTGCATTTACGCACCTGGCACGCCTGCAACACCAAATATTGTGCAAACATATTTTTGGCACGCCCGGTAGGGACCATCACTATGCCGCCAAGGAGAAAAGAAAACATCAATCAAGGGGATGTGGAGTCTCAACCAAGCCAGGAAGTGATTCACGCTCCACTGACAGAGCAGCCGGCCGCTACGGCCGCTGAAGAGCGGACCAGGGAGTTGGATTTGCATCCAAGTAATGTTCCAGAGACGTATGCTCATATTTCAAACCGTTTGGTTGAAGAATTGACTGCGATGAAAATTGAGGAAATATCACAAGCACTATCCAAGGCTGTGTCTGATTGCTTGAAGACAGTATTGGGTAAACCGGACCAGTCAACCGACAAAGAGCAAAGCATAAAGGAGAAAGAAGGGAGCAACCAAGTCCAGGGAAATAACCAAGTCCCTGAATTTGACCAGGGAGTTAGAAACTCAAGGGCTGGCGATCCTCGTCGCCCGAAGTTCACTTTTCCGAATCATCCAGAAAGAAGGTATATACCACCTCACAAGAGAGAAGAAACCCTAGGAGGGAGGGCTCAGCCATATTCACGTGCTCATGGAGTGGGGAGTTCGAAGCAACCTGTTACTCAGGTGTACAGCGTAACAAATCCTCTGTATCAACCAGGAGCGTATGAAGATATGTCACACATGGATTATCAAGGAGTAGATGGGGGTTTCTCAGGAGGTAATATTGGTTTAAATGCAGGGATTCAAGCTCGGGGGGCAAATCACTACCATCACTCACTCCCAGCTCGGAATATGCACGGGATTGATCCAGAAATGGTGAGAGAGGCTGTTCAAGAGCTGTATGGGCCGGCCTTGAAACAGATTGGCGGCCCAGAGTTCCACAAACCGTATCCAGACTACATAGACGTGAATAACCCATATCCAAGGGGTTATAGAGTTCATGATTTCATTTTATTCTTCGGGGAAGATGGCCAGTCCAGCATGGAACACATAGCTAGATTCACCATCTAAGGAAGAAATTCCAGGGAATGGAGTTCAGGGATTTCTTCGTGCTAGCCGCCAAAGTGGCTGAATACGAAGAACTCTTGCGGGAAGAGTCATACAAGAAGAAAACTGTTATGGGATCTTGTTATCAGGAGGTGGAAGATATGGCATTGGCAGAGATTTGGTCAGCTAGTTCTTGCACAGTTCCCCTATTAAAAAAGAAGCCAGCAGAACCTGAAAAGAAGAACAGCCCCCAACTCCCCAAAGAATGCAATATACATTTGATGTGTCAAAGACCGAGGGAGTTTTCGATTTCTTGGTAAAAGAAAAATTCATCACATTCCCGCCTGATCACAAGATGCCACCTACAGAAAAGCTGAAGGGACGAGAGTATTGTAAATACCACAACTCCTATAATCATGTCACCAAATCTTGTTGGGCGTTCAAGAAAATTTTGGAAGATAGAATTAATAAGGGAGTTGTGAAATTCCCCAACAAACAAGAGTCTATTGCGGTGGATGATGATCCTTTTCCCCCGGTAGCTTTGGTTAATGTGAATGTGACAGATTTGAGGGATCTTCTCAATGAGAAAAGAAGCCGATCCTTTGCAGTGAAAGACCGAGTAGTCAAGAACTACTGGATTCCAAAGGGTCAATTGTTTGAAGCTCATGGAAGACATAGTTCCGATCAAATACGAACAGTTCAACAGCGTTTCCCCTAGAAATGTTGGTGAATCCGCGGCCTTTAGGCCGAGGAATCAATACTTCTTTGTAAGACCAGTGGTGGAAAAACAATGGTTTAGAGGGGAGTCATCTTGCAATCATCGCCAAAGGTATTCGGACAGGAGAAATGCATATGAATTTGAGTCATGAAGGGTGGAAACTAGAAAATTATCAGCCGATCAAGGCAGAGAACGACGTTCATACGAAATCTCAAAAGGAAAAATGATTGAGATCAGTGGAGTAAAGCCGAGATACGTCCTTCCAGCTAGAGGGGAGTTCAGTGAATCTTGGAGAGTGGCCCAACACAAAAAGTTCCCTAGGCCACCGACTAGGACACAAAAGAGACGACTATTGAGAGAAAGAGCTATTGCAAGAAGAAAGGAGTCCGCTAAGTTGAAAAATGAATCCAAAATTGATGTTCCAGTCTCCAGGGAGCCAGTGGGGAATAAATCCAAGTTTGGAAGATCGGCTACTGAGGATAAGTTTGTTGAAGATGATGATGATGATTTGTTAAGAGAAGATGATGATCAAGCAAGAAAAACAATTAATTTTTGCATTGGAGAATTTCACATCACTGTGGATTGTGCCACAGGAGTGGTGATACTACCCGAGAGATTTAAAATGATGGAAGAAGAGGATGAGGAGTTGATGCCCCAAGGATCAGTGCAAAAGAAAGAGCATGCAAATAAATTCCCTGAAGGGAGTTCAAGAGTGATTATCAAGGAGGACCACCCAAATAAGCCTTAGCAGGTGATACTTGAAAAACCTACACCGGCCATGACCAAGCACATAAGGCCGTTGTACATCAAAGCCCACGTGAATGGGAAGACAATGTCTAGAGTGTTGATTGACAATGGTTCAGCTGTGAATGTTCTTCCAGTAAGAATGTTGAAAAGTCTAGGCAAAAATGAAGAAGACTTTATCCCTTCGGAAGTTTCGGTTGCTGCATTTACAGGAGAAACAACCAAGACCATTGGGGTATTCCCCGTTGATGTTACTGTGGGGAGTATGTCATCTTTATGTGCATTTTTCGTGGTAAACTCATCTGCCAACTTCCAAGCGTTGTTAGGCAGAGATTGGATCCATGCAAACCAGTGCATACCATTCTCAATGCACCAGCTGTTGTTATTTTGGAAAGGGGATGATGTGGATGTTGTTGAAGCTGATGGACAGCCGTTTCAAACAAGTGCAAGTGCAGTTGAGGCTAGATATTACAATGGGGATTTTGGGCCCATCAAAATCCGTAGCAATAGCAAGAAAGAAAATCCACTATACATGCAGACGCCAACTCCAAGCTCGGTGTTGGAAAGAATCCTCAAACCTACTGTTATCGTGCCGTCTAGGTCGATAATTCAGCCGCTCATTGAGGAGATTGATGATTGACTTGAACCAAAAAGAAAAAGAGGTAGCTGTAACCTCTATATGGAAGGCACATGTGCAGCAAGTACGGGATAAACTAAAGGAAGAGGAAGCATGAGAAACTTATAGAACTGAAGTTGTCCAAGAAGTAGAATATGAAGAGGATGAACTCCAAGTTGAAGAATTGTTGATGGCGCCATCTCAAATGGAAGATGGCCAACATGAAGTACAAGACTCGTTAGAAGAGATCAACTTAGGGGAGCTCGATGATCCTAAGCTGTTATATGTGAGCACATTGCTGGAAGACGGGATTAAACAACAGTGTATCAGCTTGTTGAGAGAGTGAGTAAATAGAGCAAATGAACTTTTATCCAGCGGGGAGTTGGCCTCTGAGGACACTTTGGTGTTGGCTTGAATAATGAAAATCCGAGTCCATAGTATCCTTCGAGCAACTCGAAAGGAAGCTACATGGGATGGGATTTTAGGCCACCGAGGCATGGCTGGAAAAAGTTTAAAAGCGCATGGAAGTTTGGTTTTGATATAAGAGTAGACTTATTGGCCATTTTTGTATATGTTTAGTTCTTTATTTCGAGACTGAAACTCCAACAACTCAAACCCCAAGGACTGCAACTACGTTATGTGATGTAGGCCTTAGGGCCACTGGGGTGAATATCCGTTGATATGATTTAACAATGAGATTGATCAGCGAAAGTGGGACATTAAGCCACTTTTATCATTTTGGAGGTACTTTTTTCATTAGGGAGTCGGCCTTATGGCCACTCATTATATATGCATTCGGTTGATATTTCTAATGTTCTTATGGTACGAGAAATCATGGTGAAGTAGACCGTACCGCCATTATATAAATTGATTGTTTGCATCTGCAATGACAGACACATGAAGTAGGCCTTTAGGCCACTTAGAATATGGCAAGAAAGAAACTTACCGAGCGGGGAGTTAAGCTCAACAAGCGGAACAACGAATAATAAAGGGAGAAAAGAAGAGAACAAGGGTGCTATGCGTACCCCAAGAGGACCCAGAAGTTGACTTTGATATAAAAATAGGCTGACTAGCCATTTTTATATGTTTTAGCTTCATGTTGTAAGAGTTTATTTGAAGTAGGCTGTAGGGCCACTAATGTAAATATTTGTTGGTTATGATTCAAAAGCGAAAACGATCAATTAAAGTTGGCCAGTAAGCCACTTTTATCATATTGGATTAATTTTGTTTCGATAGGGAATCAAGGGAGGAGATAATGGTGAGCGGGGAGGATATAATGGCGAGCGGGGAGTTTTAAGCCAACTTATGGTTTTGCTCGAAGTTATTGAAGTGAGTTGGGTTAAGTGGATTAAGAGCGAATAGAAATTCCTTCCCAACCTCCAATACACAACATCACATGTTACAAACCCATCTTCACTCCACATCCATCATCCAAAAACCACAACACCAAGCCAACAGTCAACAAATATAAAGCGGAGCCACCACATGCAAGTAAGTAAACATGTCCACGGGAAAGAGATCCGACTGAAGTGCAATGCATGCAAATGACTGCTTGGGTAGGGAGAATGTGACCCAAGTGATGTGCAACACACAAAGAAAATATTAAAGTTACCTTTTGGCTGACAATTCATGGTCATATGCACATTCATTGAACAAGTAGAGCCAGTGCTCTAGCGGGGAGTTATGCCAACACATGGCTTGAATCAGTTGTTTGTCGGTGGGGTACACAAAACCACCCAACTCCCCACACGAAATCGATAATAACAAAGAAACAAAGGGCAGTGGTGAACTGGGGAACCACGACAGTTGGGGAGTCGGTCTAGCGAAGAATGACAACAACAAAATTTTAATGTATTCTGGTTTAGGCAAAGTCACAAACACCATGAAGGCACAATGGTGATCAAAATAACATGGGTTGGCACGACCGACGTAGTGGAAGAAACAAGGGAGGAAAGTGGAGCTAAGATGGTGACTTTGCGCAGAAGATGCACTCGCGGAGTTCGAATCAGGGAGGAGCGATGAAGAAGAGCTTGTAGCTGTGATGTGGTTTGGGAAAAAGAAACAAGGGAAGAAGGGTTGTGGTCGGATTTTCAAATCCAGAAATTGAGTGAAAAAAGTGAGGTGCGGGATTATGCAAGATAGAGTAGAAGAAACGACGAGGAAGGAAAGGCGAGCAAGCTCTAAGGGGCAGTTATGTTCCAATGGCAGCAAAAAGCAGCAGCAGACAAGGGAGGAAGAAAAAGAAGAAGAAAAGGAGCTGAAAGTTGAGTTTGAATCCTACTCATAGAAGAGGGAATTCCAAGGGACTGAAGCGCAAAGTCTAGTAGTGAATTGGGCTCGAGTGTTTAACCCAATACTACGGGCTAACTTCAGGGGATAAATGCTTGCGGGCCGCTCAAGGTAAACAAATTGGAAATTTTACATACAAGCATTTTGGCCCAATGGGCCAATGCTTGCAGGGGGGCATTTGTTTGCACCTAGGAATGTAAATGAGCCGAGCCGAGCCGAGCCGAGCCGAACAGTATCAGGCTCGGGCTCGGCTCGTTTAAATATTTGCTCGGCTCGGCTCGGGCTCGTTACGAGCCTTTGGTTTGAAGCTCGGGCTCGGCTCGTTCGGAATTTATGAAGCTCGGGCTCGGCTCGAGCTCGGCTCGTTAATGGCTCGTTTATCTTGTTTAATGAGCCTGGCTCGGGTTCGGCTCGTTAAACAAGCTTGTTATGCGAGCTCGGGCTCGGCTCGTTAAACTATTTGCTCGGCTCGGGCTCGTTACGAGCCTTTGGTTTGAAGCTCGGGCTCGGCTCGAGCTCGGCTCGTTAATGGCTCGTTATCTTGTTTATTGAGCTTGGCTCGGGTTCGGCTCGTTAAACAAGCTCGTTTCTGCTCCGAATCCAACTCCAAACCACAAAATTATGCAGAAGCGGCATTCAATGAAAGAATCTTCAAATCTACATTCATCTCCAATTCAAAACTACCCTTATTACAATACAGTAGAAATGCCTTATTTGAAGAAGAGTTCCAGCAGATCATATGTCAATGGTGTTAGAATTAGTCCCGTTTTGAATATTCCTCCTACTTACATTGCTAAAGGTACAATAATAAGTTTCTTTGGGATCGGTTCTTTTTTCTAATGATCAAATAAGAAAAAAAAACAACTTAATTAAACCCAACAACCAAATAGGAATTCAACATGATAAAACATAAAAGAATTACCAGAGCATGAATGAGCTTGCTGTTCTTGCCTCGCTCCCTCGTGAACCCAACTTCAACAACCTAATAGGAATTCAACAAGATAAAACATAAAAGATATTTAAATTAAAACATACAAACAAACTTCACCAATTCAATGATAAACATTCGATGGTAATGACCTTAATTCAAATGAATATCCTTAAGCCCCGAATTTTCCTTTTACATACAAGCACAAAAATTCAAAATGTTAGAATTAACCAACCTAAATTAATAGAAAATAACACATATCTAATAAAGACACAATTAAATTAAATATCAATTTACTTACATTTTCTTTTCTCTTGACTTGGTACCGGGCACGTAACCAATCTTCTGCACAAAGCAACATCTGAATCGTATCCACTCCCAAATTGGCACGATATGAATCAATAACTCTACCACCAGCGCTGAAAGCCGATTCAGAAGCGACAGAAGTTATTGGAATTGATAGTACATCACATGCCATCTTTGACAAAATCCTAAACTTTAAGTTGTTCATCTTCCACCATGACAATGCATCAAATTCATCATCTTCTTCACACAATACAACCCCTTCCTCAAAGTACAATTCAAGTTCAGACTTCACTTGCTCCACACTATCAACATTCTTAATATAGTTGGCAAATGTTGTCCTCACTTTACCCTTTCCTTTTGCACTAACAATACTTGAAACACTAGAACTTTCTTTCTGAGCATCACCTGAAACATCCTTTTCAGCAACATTATTTTTGTGAGCATCAACATATTCACGATACAACAAACGCAATGTCTCATGAACTGTAACGATGTTCTCAATTGCATCAACTTCAGAATAGATTTCTGGAAAACACCATTCAATCAACTTCATCTTATTCCTTGGATCTAATACAGCTGCCATAGAAATTAACAAGTTACAGTGACCCCAATACTTGTCGAATTTAGTCTTCATTTTGTTAACCATATCTTTCATGAAACTACCTTCACCCATACTTGTATTATTCAACAACCTCTTTATGTTATAAAGTTCAGGTAGAAACAAATTTGAAGTTGGATATTCTGAACCTGAAAAATGTAGATAACTATATTAGATATTCAGACAATAAATAATTTTATTAAGAAACAAGATTCAAGTTTAATATATTACCTGAAATGATGTGGGTAACTTCATTAAATTCTTGAAGAAAAGAACAGACTACACGGACTTTCTCCCAATCCTCCTCACTTGGCAAAGTGTTATAAGTAGGATCCCTTTGTTGATATCTTGGGAAGACGTCCTTGAACTCTAGAGCAGTAGACAACATGCAATATGTTGCATTCCACCTAGTGCAACAATCCATTACTAGTTTCTTTGAAGATAATTGCAACTGTTTTGCAATTTCACTGAAAATATTAAGACGAAACTCTGAGGCAGATATGTGTTTCACACTCTCACGCACATTGGAAATAATATTTTTTATCTCCGAAAGCCCATCTTGTACCAAAAGATTCAAGATATGCGCACAACATCTCACATGAAACAATTTTCCACCGAGAGGAAGATTGTTTTTATAAGAGAGATTCTCTTTCAACATCTGAATAACTACATCATTGTACATAGCATTATCAACTGTGATTGTCCACACCTTGTTTTCAATTCCCCATTCAACCAAACACTTATTCAACACATCACAAACAACTATACCTGTATGAGGTGGGGGGACATCACAAAAATTCAAATTCCGCTTTTGCAAATTCCAACTGGAGTCCACATAATGACAAGTGACAACCATATATGAAATTTTCTGATCAGACCTCCATAAATCCGTAGTCACACTGACCCTATTTATGTCCTTTAATTCTGCCACTAATTTTTTCTTCTCTATTTCATAAGAAGTAATACAATCTTTCTTGGCAGTGGCACGACTGATTTTTTGATAATGTGGACTAGAATTCTTCATCAGTAAGTTGAAAAATTCATACTCTGCAAAGACGAATGGCAATTCATGAACAATAATCATGTGAGAGACAATCTCCCTGATCTTCGCTTGATCGTATCTGAAATTCTGCACTGCATTAACAGATTCTGACTCCGACATGGTTGTGCTTATACTTATATTTTTTTGTCCTTTCTCGTTCATCCGCTTTCCTTATACAACTTCTGCTATGCCTAAGTAAATGTGATGTAGGACCAGACTTAGTATATGTCATTCGATGTTTGCAATGAATACATTCAGCCTTTATCAACCCATCTGAAAGAATAATCTATTTAAAATCAATCCATACAGGAGATGTGCGTTTTCTTTTCTTCGGGGCATATGGATTATCGCCTTCATCTTGAATATTATCAAGTTCAACCACAGCCTTGCTTTGAGAAGTTCATTGGTATCATTTGCACTTGGTTGAACTCCTCCCACAACAGGAGTTGTGCATGATTCTTGAGCAGATGATGTGTTTGGAGTCGACATGTTTGGAGTTGATGAACAACAATAAATACATTAATTAGTACCAACAGATTACATACTCATAATATTGCATTCAACCAATCCAACAAACCTGAGAGGCTGAAACTTATAAGATAAGTATAAGTTTCAGCCTTATAGTACTCATAAAAAACGTAAGGCTGGATGAGCCGCCAAGCTAGCTAGGAAAAGGACTTCTCAACTTGTAGCTCTTGATAATACAAGACAATAGATCACTGAGTCTTTGAACACAACAATATATCAATTACAGTATCGAAAGACTTACTCCATCTAATGGTCCATTAGAATACACTTGACTTATAAAATCTTAACACCATGTATTTCAAACTTCTGATAAGGTTGGTGGTGGCCATTTTCAATAAATAACTCAACAGAGGTACGACACACAAAAAATTAACCAATTATCATTCTAATCAATACCATACCTCGGGAAACTGGTGCCGGACTAACTCAGTGCTTTGAACGGTGGTGGTGGTGGTGGTGGTGTTTTGCTTCCCTCTCGGCGAGTGGAACGGCGGTGGTGTTGGTGGTTCAAAGCCAACGACGGTGAGTGGAACGGGGTGTTAGGGTTAATTTCGAAAGAAAATGTGGATGGATATAATGAGCTCGTCTGTGAAATATATGATATAAATATCGAATCAGCGACGGTTTCTAACAAGCCGTCGCTACTTGCGACAGTTTTTTAAACACTCCGTCGCTAATTGCGACGGTTTTCCACACCGTCGCTAAGTAAATCGGCGACGGTTTAAAACAAACCGTGACTGGAAATGTGATTACATACGAAAATTGATGTGTAAGGGCAGTGTCTCTCGCGCATATGCGCGACACCGATGCGCGCATATGCGCGAGGTGGCCAGTAGCTTCGATGCGAGAACAGAGTCACTCGCGCATATGCGCTGAAGTGCGCGAAAAACCGTCGCTATTAGCGACGGAATGTTTGAAAAACCATCAGCGACGGTTTGTTAGCAAAAAACCATTGCTAAATGTTCAGTATATTTTAGTTTCCTTTGTTAATTGCGCAGTTCATCTTATTACTTCAGCATGAACTTATTTTTTTACTTCGTCAACATTGACATGCCGAAGTAAAATATAATAAAAAAATATAGTGAAGCCCGTGTTTTTAAACATCCGAAGTAAATATATTATTTACTTCGCTTGTGTTATTACTGAAGTTATTGGTAATGTATTACTTCGTAATTTATTATTGCCGAAGTAAAGCCTGCCGAAGTAAAATCAGATTTTTCTACTAGTGATTATTGCCATAACATTCACATTTTTAATATAACTAGGTAAAGATACGTGCGACGCACGTGAAAATACATTTCTATTATCAATAATTGTTCTTAAAGAAATGAGATCAGAAGAGATTAATTTACAAAAAAATATATATTAATGATTTCATACTATATTAGTCGATAGAAATGAGTAATGCTATGTACAACCAAATTTGTACAATAATTCTTACAATTCAAAAAAATCAATAGAAATTTCATTTATCAAAATCTCATGATAAATTAAATATAAAATCTCATTAGATAATAACAAAATCTCACGATATAATTGTTGTAAATATCGCAGTACTTTATATTAGTTGTACCTTTAGCATTATCCGTAGGAAATTCAATGTAATATAATTTATACTATATGTATTATAAAATGATTGCAAAAGATATTTGTTTAAAAAATTTTATGTGTTATAAATCTAAGGTTATTCTTGATTGGAAGGATTTCAAATCCATGGATTTCAATACATTCAAATGTATTTTTGTTATTTAGAGATGTAACATCATAAACTTCAAATCCACTCATTTCATGTTTATATAGTAGTATTTCATGTTAGTTATGATATTGCTTCAAGTCCACCAAATAATAATGTTATTTGAAATTTATTCTACTTTATATAAATAATAATATGTAAATAAGTAATGTGTAGATTCAAGATTTGATATATTGTTTCATTGTTAACAATAAAATTATAATTCTAATCCATAAATTTGAAATCAATTTATCCAAGCACAATCTAAATAAATTAATAATTGTTGAAAAACATATTAGTAATAAATATTATAATTTTGTATAAATTAGACATTGGAGAAAATATAATATAAAATTGATATCACAATAGGTATTAAAATTAAATTTGAGAGAAGAAAAAAGTATAATACATAACGTTGACCACTTATTTTATCACGTGTTATTGATTTATGAAAAATAAAAATATAATATACATAATATATTCTAAATCTTAAATTAAATTATTGCGTCAAATTTTTTCTTCTTTTATATTTTTAATTTATATTGCTTTCACGATTTTTTTTGTCATCAATTTTTTCTTCTCTTTGAAAAACAATATTCTCGCCATCTTCATTAGCAAATCTTATGAGAAGAAATGTATATTCTTCTCTATTTGATGCCTCTACAAATCTCCACACAATTAAGTGTTTTGTAGAAAAAAAAAATTTGTTTCATCAAGCAAATAAAATCAAAGAATTTTGTTATTTCAGTATTCTACAAATTATATTTATTTTTTATAAATATTTTAACTTAATCTACAAGCAAATAAAATCAATGAATTTTGGTTATTCTATCTTCTAGACAACTGACAAAATATGATTTAATTAATATTTTATTATATTTATCAAAAAGTGTTCAACTCTTTAATGATATAACATATTTATGCAATATGTTATTTAAATACAAAAATTCAAAATTAAGATAACATAATTTTTTTTATATTTCATACTATATTATTGGAAGTATTAAATTTGTATATATTAATTTTTTTCTGAGAAACTTCTTGCATATATAACTCATTCAAAAGATTATAGATTTACAAAATAAAACAAATCATATTCAATTTAATATTTTGTGAAAAATATATGTTAACTTCATCTACAAGCAAATAAAAACAAATAAATTTTATATTTCTTATTATCAATCATAACTCATAAAGCTAAATATTGAGCAATAATGAATATTTTTGAAAGATTTATTCATAATAATTTTAAAAATTTACCTTCAAATATATATCATTTCAGATTACATAAAGCTATAATTGATTTACTTATATCCATCTTTATAAAAATACATCTTCGTTATACAAGTGGAGCTATGTCGATTTTTTTTTTAATTATGTAGTGCATAAATGAGATGTTATGTTGGAAGAAAAATAATTGTTATCATAACACTGGTTGTGCGCTTGCTTGCAAAAAAAGGGGAAAACAAGTAATTCTACTGAATAATAAATGAATCCCAAAATATATACTTTCAGATGAACTCTTGGATAATGTTCTAAAAGTTGGGTCTCATATCTCAAGGAGTGCTGTCAACTACTTTTAAGATCTATTGTTTTTTAAAAATATTAGGCTATTAGATTATATGAAATATTGATTGAATATGATACATGTATATGCTTTATAAATTTAATTAGATATTATGTGCGTAAATATATATTTTTGATACAATTTTATTAGAATCCAACCTAATAACTTATATTTGAGAAGCTCATATCCCAAAAAAGTAAAATAAAAGATATTTAACATCATATCATTATACAAATTAAGTTTTTGTGGAAAAAATATTTTCATTTTATTTACAAGAAAATAAAACAAAAGAATTTTATTATTTAAATCTTCTACAAATTAACTTTTTTGTGAAAAAAAATTACAAATTAAGTTTTTTGTGAAAAAATTCTTTTTCACTTCATCTATAAGCAAATAAAACCAATATATTTTGGTTTTTCAACCTTTTCAAATTAATATTTTTGTGAAAAAACTTTGTTCAATTCATCTACAAGAAAATAAAAATCAAAAAATTTTAAAGTTTCAGTTTTTTTGGCAACTTGATCATTATCTAACATAAATGTAGTTTGACAATTTTGTCCTTTTCATAATAACTGATTTGACAAAAACATCCTTACTAAATTTTTTCTGTATGTACAAACTAAGGACAAAGTTGACAATACACAATAGAAAAACTTTGACCTTAATTCACACTTTTATATATGTATAGATTTTTAATTTTTAATTTATTATTATTTATCATACATAATTATTTTAATATTATAACTCATTAATTATCTCAAATTCGAGCTCACGATCTACCTAAACGAGCCGAGCTCGAACTCGAGCTCGTGAACCACTTAAACGAGCCGAGCTCGAGCTCACGATCTATCTAAACGAGCCGAGCTCAAACCCGAGCTCGTGAACCACTTAAACGAGCCGAGCTCGAGCTCGAGCTCACGAGCCAGTTAAACGAGCCGAGCTCAATTTTGAGCTCACGAACCTATTATCGAACATGTTCACGAGCTAACGAGCCGAACATCATTAATCTCAAGCTCGGCTCAACAAAATTGTCGAGCCCAAAATAAGGCTCGGGCTCGGCTCAATAAGCTTAACGAACGAGCCCGAACGAGCTTTTTAACGAGCCGAGATCCGAAAAACTCGCGAACAGCTCGGCTCATTTACATCCCTATTTGCACCAAAAATCAAATTGGGCTCAATTAATTGTCTAAGCCCAAAAATTTAAATTAATAGAGAAAAACAAGAGGCCCATTAGTGTATTTAAATAAGCAGATAACGTCCAAGCAAGGAGATCGTGGAAAGAGAAGGAAATCGTGGGAGAAAACGGGAGAAGATCGTGAGTCATGGAGGAGTGGAAGGAACCGCACCGCACAACAAAGAAAAGGGAGGAATCGGCTAACAAACTCTACACACACAACTCCACAGACAAAATTCTGCAAAAATACTCTCTGCTAAAATTCCAATATTCAAGCAATAGTTTTTCAAGCTTTCCAGCAAATTTCTAGCAATTTACGTCTCTCGTTTTAGATTTCAACAATTTATATTTATATGTATATGTCTTGTAAATTCCTACGGTTTATTGAAAATATAAACAATGTCAGGCGTTTATTCCTCAAATTCCAATAGTTTTCTTCATTTTGGCGTTATAGTTATTTTAGGAGATTAGAACTGACGGTCAAATTTAGAATTCACTTTCGTTTGTTTTCGAAGTTAGATTTTTATCATTTTTACACAAATCTGTGCATTTACGCACCTGGCACGCCCGCAACACCAAATATTGTGCAAACAACTGTATTACGTATTACTCGTTATAAAGATTATGGTGTGTTGAGTCTTTAGACTCACTAGGTGTGATGGACGCAGGTAGTATTGAGGGAGGATTTGATGAGTGATTTGACTAGACTGATAGCCCTCCAAAATCGGGTGTTGGTGATTCTGTATTGGGAGAATAGTCAGATTGGGATGAGTTGATATTCCCGCAGTTTGGTATGAAATTTGGTAAAATAGCGTTTGATGACCTAAAATTCTCTTGGTCCTTAAGCAAAGACCATACATGATCCAGCCGCCAAGTTGACCCAGCTGATTGCTTAAATAAGGCCTTTGCTTGATCCAACTATAATAAGGTATGAATTATATCTTAGTCACATAAAGTAAAAAATATAGTTTTATAGAAATATGATAAAAAAGTTAATTACTCACAATGTCTTTCTCAGAAACACCACTTGGACGGCTAAGTTCCACCTGGCTAACACATGAACTAAAGTTTTGGACAATCTTGTTTATGTTGAACCAGCGACATTGGAGGGCCTTAGTAGTTCGAGGCTCTGTTGAGTTACCACCAGCGAGTTGTTCGTTGTATGTAGCTGCCACTCGTGACCATAACCTATCGCGTGATTGGTTTATACCAAGTATTGGATTTTGGGAGACATAAAGATAAGCCAACACGAGTAGTTTGTCCTCCTCGATTGAGAAGGCATCACCACGTTCAGATGAAGTCATTTGATTGGAAATAATTATTCAATTTGTAGGAGTGGTCTCAATGCTTTGTATGCTGCTTCAATTTATAGCCAAAACATTTTGATAATAAATCTGGATCAACGGTCTCAATTAAAATAAAATCTGATCTAACTGTAGAAATTTAAATTATTTAGATTGATTTGTTTGGGGATACAAAATTTGATCTAAATGTGTGTATTGAAAGAACTTTATTTTAAATGTACAATGCATCTTTGACATATTATATAGTTTCTTTATTAATGGGTGAAAACTCGTGCCAGATGACTTTTCTTTGCTAACAAATACACAACCCGTGACAACTGCAAAAATATAGACAAGAGTTGACAGATGAGTTGTCTCTGATTGTGACTAGACAAAACGTGATAGATGACTGCAACTAGAGAACCCATCACATGGATTTTATTTGAAATGCACAACCCGTGACAGCTAGTATATAGACAAGAGTGGGCTATTGAGTTGTCTCTGATTGTGACTAGACACCACGTGACAACTGACTGTAACTAGACAACTCCTCAGTTGGCTTTTAGTGGAATGCATAGCCCGTGACAACATGCATTATATAAATTAGACAACCCCCCTTGTTAGTTGGCTTTATTAAAAGTGGCTTTTATTCCATATAATATTTAAAATAAATTAAAATATCTAACATAACTAAACTAATAAGTGTCACCACTTATTTAAAAACCAGTGACTTCTTGATAATTTACTCAACTTGCTCAAAAATGAATTTTCATGAGGGAGGTCCTTCAAGTTTTTCTTTCTATGCGCCTCGTTGTCATCTGACGACGAATATCAACCTAGTGCCAACATACAGAATGAGTTGAATCGCATTGACGAACAACAAACGGTTTTAAGCCAACTCATAAACAGTGCTACCGTTGTCTCCAATTACTTCCAAGAAAGTGATAATTTGCACCGTCAAGGCTTGATCACTGGCCATGTTGTGATTAATTGAGACAGATTAGATGCCGAACAACGCTTGTACAATGACTATTTTCCTGAGTCTCCAATGTACAATGAATCAATGTTCAAGAGACGTTTTCTTATGTCTCGTCGGCTATTCTTGCGAATTATGGAATCCGTTCAACAACATGACAATTACTTTGTACAGAAAGTAAATGCGTTGGGGAGGCCCAGGTTGTACCCATACCAGAAAATAACAGCTGCAATACGTATCATAGCATACGGTATGGCTTCAGATTCAATGGATGAATATATTAAAATCGGGGAGTCTGATGCGATTGAGAGTTTAAAAAGATTTAGTTGGGCTATGGTGGAGGTTTTTGGTGACCGGTATCTTAGGTCTCCAAATGATGAGGACATTGAAAGGATTCTCCTTATTGGAAAACAACGTGGATTCCAGGGGATGCTAGGAAGCCTAGATTGTATGTATTGGAAGTGGAAAAACTGTCCAACAGGTTGGGCTGGACAATATGCTGGTCATAGCGGAAAACCAACCATCATTTCGGAGGCCGTAGCAGATTATGAGTTGTGAATATGGCATGCATACTTTGGTTTGCCAGGTTCAAACAATGACATTAACGTGTTATCAAAATCTCATCCGTTCGTTAATTTGGCCAATGGTGTAGCTCCCCCTGCTAACTATGTCATACAAGGAAAATAATACACCATGGGATAGTACCTAGTAGATGGTATATATCCAAAGTGGGCTACTCTAGTGCAAACAATCCACAATCCACAAGGTCCAAAGAAGAAATATTTTACAGCACGACAAGAAAGTTGTAGAAAAGATGTTGAACGAGCATTTGGAGTATTGCAATCAAAGTGGGCGACAATCACTGGACCTGCACGAGTTTGGAGAAAACAAGTGCTGAATGATATCATGACAACATGCGTTATAATGCATAATATGATTATTGGAGACGAAAGGGAATTGAATGTGCCAGTCACAGATTATCGCGAGGCACTCATCCCAGATGTTGAAATGGCAAGTGATGAGCATGTCCGATTTCAAGAGGTTCTTGCACGTCATCGTAAAATAAAAGATAAATTGGCTCACTATGCACTCCGAGATGTTATTATTGACCATTTGTGAGAGGAGTACAGTAATTCGGAATATTAGTATTTTAATGGTCAATTTGTGAGTTGTTATTTAAATCATATGTCGTTTATGTTTGTCTTGATTTATATTATATGTCTGTTTGATGAATGTTGTATTTTGTTTGCAATTTGATGACAAAATAAATGTATTGTTTTAAATAAACGAGTCGAATACACATGTAGTTGTGTTATGTTTAACGAATTAATTAAGTTTAGTTAAATAATACATTATGAAATTAATTATATATATATATATATATGTGTGTGTGTGTGTGTGTGTGTGTGTGTGTGTATTTGAAAATTAAATAAATTAAAGAAACAGAGTATTTCTTAAAATTTAAAGGAAATGGGTTGAAAGTGAAATAAATTAAAGAAATAGAGTTTTTGGTAATATTTAAAGGATATGGGTTAGAGAAGATTTTTGAAAATATAGATCGTGAATCTTTATTTTAGAGGATATATGATGAAAAATAGAGGATATGAGTCGGAGATGGCCTGAGTACTAAAGTCATGATCAACATTTCAAAATACGTAAAATCTATAGAATTATTTTTTAATAAAACTATAATCACAAGTTGACTTGTTGAACACATATTTAACTATTTTGGCATGCATATAAATTTGAGAGAGACCGAATGTCGCATATTAGTACTTTTGGAAAATTTTGGATTTTTTGGAAAAACTATATAGAATTGCAAACCAAGCCGAACAGTATCAGGCTTGAGCTTGACTCATTTAAGATTAATTCAAGCTCAAGCTCGAGCTCGAGCTTGATTCGAGCTTTTATCATCTGACTTGAGTTTGGCTCGTTTAAGATTGATAGAGCTCGAGCTTGAGCTTTATTCGAGCTTTTATCATCAGGCTAGAATTCGACTTGTTTTGAAATTACTAAGCTTGTGAAAAGCTCGAGTTCGACTCGTTAAAAGTTCGTTAATCATGTTAATCAAACCGGGCTCGAGCTTGGTTTGTTAATAGCTCGTTTATCATATTTAACAAGCCTGACTTGAGCTCGGCTCGTTTTCAAGCTCGTAAAACATACAATTGAGCTCGAATTTGAGCTTGATTCGAGCTTGTTAAAATTAAATATATATATGAACTAATTTTATATTAGACATAAAAGTTTAACTTTTATTAGTACTAATATTTTTATTTGTCAACTCAACAAATGAGTCAAGCTCGAGCTTACGAGCCACCTAAACGAGCCGAGTTCGAGCTCGCGAACCTATTAACGAACATGTTTGCGAGCTCACGAGCCAAATACGCTTATGCTTGAGCTTGGTTTGATTAAGTTGTCGAGCTCAAAATCGAGCTTGAGCTTGTTTTGATATGATTAACAAACGAACTCAAACAAGCTTTTTATCGAGTCGAGCTCCGAATAGCTCGCGAACGATTTGGTTTGTTTACATATCTAGAATTGCTGTATTTACCCCCACTTGGTTTTCGGGGAATATATCGAGATATGTTTGCATAGTTGTACATGGCACATACTCTCAATAATGTGTGAGGGACAACATATATATATATATATATATATATATATATATATATATATATATATATATATATATATATATATATATATATATATATATATTACACAAGATGTTTTGTGATTAAGATGTTTTTGTTTTGAATTTAGATGATTGCATGAATATCTTATATAAGAAATATACAACGAGTAACATTCTTGGTACAACATAATTACATAAACCAAACATATAATATACATATATACATACATATTACATATATGTGTGTAGGGACAGGGAAATAATTAAAGTTTAATAAACGACATTTCACGTTAAATTTTATTAACTTTTGCGCTTTTGTTGCACTTTTTCATTCGATTTTTGGATCGTTTCATTTATTTTTACATGTAAACAGAATTTCTACATGAACCTCGTTGCATGTGATTCTATTATAAGTGACCGAGTCGAAGGGGCTGATGGAGACGATTATCTTTCTTGCTCTTAAATTTTTATTGAATAAGAGACATGTCGGGAAAGGAACGACTAAGAAAGTCCCACCTGCATGCTATTCTTAAATTTTAGAGAAAATTTGATCGACTCCCCTTCAATAAATATTATTCCACCAACGCAAGCATGTTTTTTAAGCGCACCGACGCACACGTTGCGTGCTTATACAATGTTTTTTTTATAATTCATTTGATTTATGTAAATGAGGATCAAAATATAATTATAAGAATTTAGTGATCGACTACACTGCAATTTTGATATATGAATTTAAAAAATAAATAAAAAAAGAAAGGAATAAAATAAAAACCTAAATAGGAATTGAACCTACAGCTTATGCGTAAGAAACCAAAACTTGGTCCACTTAACTACATGTGATTAACATTTAAGTTTTAACACTTTATTGATATATATATAATTATTAAAACAGACTATGACACCAAAAATTAGTTACTCTAATTGGCTCAAACTTAATAATATATTATATATATAACGAACTTGTATATATATTTTGTATTGAGAAAGGTACTTATAAATAACATAAACTTCGGGAAAACTGCCAAATTGATCATGTAAGTTTTCATGTTTTTTTATTTCCATCATATAGCTTGTCAGAGTTGGATTTTAATTCGGAAACTTTATTTTTTTGTTAGTTTTTAGTCCTATTTCGTTGGAGTGCCAACATGTAACCGGAAAATGTTGATCTGATACCGAAAACTGATTGACACATTCAAGCTAAAATGTCATGTCAAGCCTTCAGTGTAATAGTACTAGTCTAGCAAAAAAAAAAAAAGTTATATGACTAAAACCCAACTTTGACATATATGAGGACGAAAATAGAAATTATACTTGCAGTAGTAAAATGACTATTTCTCCCATAATTTTCTATATGCTTAAATATTTTATGTAAATCTAAAAATATATATAATTTATATAGTATATGTAGTTATCCAAAAGTTTTCAATTATCAAAGAGTTGTGCATGCTAACTAGGCGAAGCAATCGAAGCTTTTAATAATGGGATATGTTCCATATTTTTTAACACGATTTTGGGATAATGAGACGATGCACGAGATGTTAATAAAAGTAAATATTGTCACGAGTTGTATGTGTTTACTTGGATTTTTAAACAACTCACCATTTATTTATTTTTTTAATGATGAAAAATATTAACAAAATAAGTTGAAACACTACTTTTCTGCGAAAGGGAAGAATCGTGTTTGAAGGAATTAACTATATATATATATTAAGTCGTGCTGTATCTATGCCCCTAATTAATTAGGTAGGTAACCTAGTATACATAATGCATGTATACTTGGCAGGTAAATCTTCATTTCATTAAACTCGAATTTAATTAAGTGTTTTCTTTTTGGGAGTGCTTGGTAGAGGTGATAAGGTGGGTTTATTTTTTTAACCCACATTATCCCTCGTTTGGTACGCGTGATTATTTAACCGAGTCAATACCTCCTATGAATTATTAGGTTATATTAGGTGGGTTAAAATAATACCTCCTCACACCCATAGCATTATTTATCCAACTCTTAATCCTTCATATTTTTTCAATTTTACCCTTCTCCTATATCCAAACTCACCACCACGACCGCCGCTTCCGCAGGCCTCCGGCCGACAACCGCCGCCGATTGCCGGCCGATCGCCGCCGGCAGCCGACGCCGGACCACCGAACGTCGTCGCCAACCGATAAATTCCGGCCGGTCGGCCGGCAGCCGTCGACGCCGTTGACTGCTGGCCGCACCGACGTTGCCGGAACGTCGCCGCCGCCGCCGCCGCAGGAGTGGAAGAAGAAAGGGCAATTTTGTCATTTCACCAAAAAATTAAAATTATCCTACACTTAAAAATCATACCAAACATGAGTTTGCTTCGTTTTTTCTTAAAATAGAAAGGAAAATGAAACAAAGTAGTAATTAAAAGTATCACTTAATTAGTCGATGGAATCGAGTTTGCTTCGTTTTTTCTTAAAATACGAGCGATGATCGAGCTACTTGGATCCAAATTGTGACATTTATAATTTAAAGAAACTTCAAGTGTTAAAACCTTTGCGCATGATGTATGTAGCTTGACAAACTAATTTTATAGAATATAGGAACATGCATCGAAGCCAACTGATGCTACCAAAATTTTTCTGAACTTGATCAATCGATTTTAAGCTTGAATAACAAGTACTGATGGAATCAACCTTGGAGTTATCGTTCGATAAAAAACTGATCAGATCTAATGAGAGCTACTCAATAAACCCGTCTTAGTTATCTTCCACACGCTCCTAATTTTGACGTCTAGCAGAGGAGTCAGATGGAAAACGAGGGGAGGATGAGTTCTTGGGAGCCATCATATTTCGGGGTAACAGCACAAGCCCCTAATGAAAAGCTTAAAAACCATAAAACTCCGAAAAAATATTAATAGGCTGTTTAATATATCCTCAATTGTTTAAAGATCAGGCACATTTAACTACCGTACTGAAAAAATAAACACATTTGCATCATTTGTAAAATATTTTATGCCTGATTTGGATTTTAAATGCAAGTAATTTTACATAATGAGTTTTTTTACGCTTTTTTTGAATTTTTACAGAGATATCGATGTAACTTTCCCATCAAAAATCAAATGCATGAACTACTAAAAAAAGTATAATTTTTATGGCTCACTTTATTTTAGATATATAGCTCTATTAATCTTTTAGTTGGGAATGGAAAAAGAAATCAAACAACAGACGATTTACCGAGGGCCCAAAAAATCATAAATTCATTATTATTCTGGAGTTTAAATTTCTCCTTTTCTTAGCTCAATTTGAGTTGAATATGGTATATATGCTGGAAACCAATAATCTCCATGTGTGCGAATGTCACTAAGGAAAAGTTTGGTAAAACAATGCCACGTATCAGATTCCTCTTTGATTCCAAGCCTCATATGGTAGGGAATGGAAAATCCATTAAATAAATAAAATTAAATTACTTATAATCATACTTATCTATATATATTGATCCTTAATTGCGTAGATCATGGCATCAAACTACGTGGCATATAACGCATTACGACTCTTTCCATTCAAACAAGAATTATATCAACAATTATCAAAATTAAATAATATTGTAATATAATTGGTCCTATCTCTGGAGCTGTACCAAAATTCTGATCACCGAGTGAAGGGGAAGCATGCCAAAGGATATAGAGTGGAATATATTTGGATCGATCGGTCCTGCAGTTAGTTAACATCGGCTAGGTGTAACTATTATGTATACTAGTAAAATATGTACACGTGTTGCACGTGTTATTATTTTTTTTACTTTGATCAAATAATACTAAACAATTAACATGAAATTATTTTCAATTCAGAAGAGTTGTTCGATTTTAAAAAGAAATTTTATTTAGATTTTTTTTCTATCTAAAATATAGAGTGATTTGAGGATGTTTTTAGTGGGATAAGATGAGTAAATATGGAATTAAATATTTTGGTCTCGAGTTCTTTGCCAAAAACATATGAGCATTTTATTAACTCTAACAGTGTGTTTGGCAACCAGGATTTGGGAGGATTTCATGGGATTTGGATTTCAAAATCCTATTTTTACTGTTTGGCAAGATGTTAAAAAAAAAATTCGGATTTGCGTAGGATTTCATGCGATTTCAACAATTATATCCAAATCCCATCAAATTTGATAAGATTTGGTGGGGTTTGGATTTTTAAAACATAAAATTACTTTTTTATCCAACATATCATTCTCCACCAAAAGTTTTTAAAGGTAGTTAGTAAAATTTTAAAATTCCAAATTCGAATCCTTTTTTCTCCAAACAAGAAATTGATTTGTAAATACCATTTTTAAATTTTATACCAAACACCAAATGGAATTTCAAATACTTGAATTTCCAAATCCAATTCCAAATCCCACAAAATCCTCAAAAATCGTGTTACACATGGTAAGGAATTATCGAGGAAAACATGACACAAAAGAAGAATATGACGGTGAGAGGCGGCTGATGGCTGGAGGAAGGTCCATGAAGAGAGATCAAAAGCACCATAAGAATAATCCCAGGTCAAAAATCAAGAGGGAAATTCAAGTGCTTCATATGTAATAAAGAATGACATTTCAAATGTGATTGCCCTAAGAAGAAAAAAAAAATTCAAGAAAAGAATAAAGAATCAGTAGATGCCTCCACAGCCAGTGATGGATTTCACTCCGCAAATGTCTAGGTCGCAACCACATCTAATCAGAACAAAGGATGGGTTTTTGGATTCAAGCTGCTTCTTTCATATGTGTCTAGGTTCGTCAGGAAGTATTTGATATGCATCCTTCCAAAGCGCCAAGGCTGAATGATTTCACTTCTCTTCCCTATCAGAAGTTATGGTCGGTAATCGGTAATGATCATATAATGAAGGTTGTCATGTCAATTCTTAATGATCAGAAATACCTGTCCGAATGGAATGATACACTTACCACACTTGTCTCGAAAGTTAAAGTGCCTAATTCTTTGAAGGATTTTAGACCATCTTTGCAATACATGCTATACCTCTTGAGAATTAGTGCTCACTTTTTCAGTAGTCAAGGCAGGATATTTATCTTGGTTTGCCTACATTATTTTTGCGCAATAAAGATTACAATTTGGGTATTTACGAGAGAGGGCGACACAAAAAATTAAGGGATGGTCTTCAAGATTTTTCTATATGGGCGGGTGAGAGATGCTCTGTAAATCAGTTTTATTAGCAATTCTTTCTTATGCTCTGTCTAGTTTTAAGCTTCCAGTTACTCTTTATCAAGAGTTGGAACATATGTGTGCAACATTTTGGTGGCAAGATAGGCATGATAATAGGGGAATGTATTGGCTGAATTGGGATATTTTGTGCAGTCCCAAAGGTACTGGTGGATTGGGTTTTTGACGGTTATATGCTTTCAATAAAGCTTTGCTAGCTAAAGAAGTGTGGAAGATCATTTAATCGCCCGATTTATTGATGGCAAGAATCATTAAAGCTCGATATTTTAAATATGTAGACATCACGAAGGCTGGTTGGAGGGAAATCTAGCTTAAATTTGGCGTTTCTTATTGTGGAGTGGTGAGCTTATAAAGAAAGAGTTATGCTGGAGAGTGGGTAATGGACAAAGCATGACAACTATAATGGAACTAGAGTGGATATTTTCATTACGAGATCAAGTGTCGGGATAAAGTAGCAGTGCAATGGTTTTTTCCATTCCATGAAGCTGAGGCCATTCCCGACATTCCATTAAACAGATGCAGTGGTGCCGATATCAGATTTTGCATAGGTAGCAAGAATGAGAAGTATGCTGTTAAGGACGACTATATCTTGGAAAGAAACAACTTGGTTCCTTCTCCATTTCAATCCCTATAATTTTTGGTGGAATATACTATAGAAGCTACTACATATCTTCTTATGACGTGCCTCTCGATATTTCATCCCTACAGCGGTGAATTTATCTTCTCATCATGTGCCACCATGTCCCAACAAATGTTACATATTACTTAAGTAAGTTTTATCATACTTCTACTAGCCACTATCTTTTGTTCTGTCTTATTGTTAGGATGTTTGTAAAAATATTCTCTTTTGCTCTAGTTTAAAGTCAAATCGTAATGCATTCTTCTTGATTTTGTTGCATATCTATCGAAGACTCCTAAGCAAGAGAATTTTGAACTGCTTGTTATTCTCTGTTGAGCTATTTGAGATGAGATTTGTAAGATAACACATGGCTCCTTGGGGCATAAGATTAATATTAATGTGGATTGGGATTAAATGTTATTAGATCATATCCAAAAATATAGTTTGGTGTGTGCTACTACTGATTCTGATAAGTAGCAACTATCAGAACATTCGTGGATACCTCCGTTCCCTTATCATCTCTGACCGGATGTTGTTGCTGATTTTGATATTATCTAAAACAAATTTAGTGTTGGGGGTAGTGGTGAGAGATGCTCAAGGGCTGATTCGTGGTGCTCAAGCTTGTTCAATCCAGCATCCAGGGTCGTTTGCGGGTGCAGAGCTGGCTGAATTCGCTACGGTATAGATTTTTGCTTACATCTTGGATTCGACGTGTATATTTTCAGACTACTTTAGTGTTGTTCGGGCACTGCATAATCCTGATGTCTAGCTTGGTCCAATCGGAGCCTTGTCATTAGAAACTCGGTTTATGTTAGAGCTTGCTATTTTCACTTCTCTTCATCATATGCGGCTGACAGCCAATGTTGCGGTACATCTTTTAGGCTGCAAAACTTTGTTTCTCTTTCCGAATCTTGAATGGCTAGACCCATTAATCTTGTAAGTCGGGACTTGTCAAATTAATTCTATGCAACGTTTTCATTTTTAAAAAAATTCGGCTAATTTTATCATATTATATAATTATGACATATAGTAATAAAATGTTAATATAATGTGCAGTTAATTGGGGTTTTTTTTAAAAAATATTATAAATTAATAAACTAATCGTAAAAATGTGGCAAATTCTAAAACTTTGTAAAACTAGTACAATCCGGGACTTACTGTCCCGGATTCAAAATTTTTTTTTTTTTTAAAAAAAAGAAAGCGGGGGCTCGGATTTAAAAATAAAATAAAAGAGATCGGCGACGGTTTATGTAAAACCGTCGCTAGTTGCAACAGTAAACTAAATTCCGTCGCTCGTGCCGACGGTTTTAATAAAACCCGTCGCTAAGGTAAATCCGTAATACTCTGTCACGGATTCTAAGAAGCGTGTCGTCTGTGTTTTCCTCCTCCAAGTAGAAATGCGGGTATTCTTTCTATCATTGTCGAAAATAATTGTTTCTCATATTCATTCTCGCAACTTATTTCTTTCATTTGATTTATACATGCAAAATCTATCTTCTCTACTTCGACCATATATTAATATTTTTTTTTATTTTATCGTCCATTTCATTTGAAGAGATACGAAGATGTAATGTTTAATTTCGTTGATAATATTATAATTATATATTAAGAATTAATTTTTTTATGAATTTTTTTTATAATACTTGTCATTTGTTTCAGATATTAGGATCGTCCGTTGATATTATTACAAGTTCCGTATAATTACGTTTGAGAAAGTAATTTAATTAATTTTTTAATATTTTGTTTGTATTATTTATATTATATTAATGTAATTATAATTTTGTTCAGTAACATTATATGATTAAGTATAATTTAGTTAAACAGTATATTTTTAATATTAATCGCGATATTAAAAAATAGTTTGAATATTTTAATAATAATAATTATGATTTTTTGATTTTTGAAATTATTTCAAGGTTAGTATTTTTAATATAAATAATTTAATTTAATATAAGAATTAGTTAAAATTGGTGTACTTAATACTAATGAAATTATAAAGTATTTTGTTACGTTTTTAAAGTATATTGAGAATAAGTTTTAAAATTTCACATAATTTTAACCTCCGTAATTTATAATACAATTAATATTATAATTATACATATACTATACATAAAATTTCACGTAAATATAAAGTCCGAAATTTATATACATATTCTAATTCCAATAAATTTTGTAGATATAATATTATATCACGAAAATTAAATTTAAATATTGTAATTATTGTAGATATAATATTATATCAAGTAAATATAATTATTGTAATTAAATTAAGTATATTAATTAAATTTTGTAATTATTTTAAATATAATATTATATCACGTAAATTAAATATAATTATTGTAATTATTGTAAATATAATGTTATATCAAGTAAATATAATTATTGTAATTAAATTAAGTATATTAATTAAATTTTGTAATTATTGTAGATATAATATTATATCACGTAAATTAAATATAATTATTGTAATTATTGTAGATATAATATTATATCAAGTAAATATAATTATTGTAAGAAATAAGTTGCGAGAATGAATATGAGGAACAATTATTTTCGACGATGATAGAAAGAATAATGCATTTCTACTTTGAGGAAGAAAACACACACGGAAACGGCTTCTTAGAATCCGGGACAGTGTTTCACGGATTTACCTTAGCGACGGGTTTTAATAAAACGGTCGCATATAGCGACGGTTTTGTTAACCCGTCGCAACTAGCGACGGTTGTTTATAAGCCGTCGCCGATGTCCTTTTAATTTTTTTTTAAAATCCAAGCCCCCACTTTCTTTTCCTTTTTTTTTAAAAAAAAAATTTTTGAATCCGGGACAGTGAGTCCCGGATTGTACTAGTTTTACAAAGTTTTAGAATTTGCCACATTTTTACAATTAGTTTATTAATTTATAATATTTTTAAAAAAAACCCCAGTAAATTGCTCTGATCGTGGACTTCAGCTTTCCTCTCTTCCACGGCAGTCTCTGCTACGTCTTCTCTCTACGGAATATTCACATATAATTTTAGCTCCGGAAAAAATAAAGAAGATTCGCTTATACATTCAAAGATTTAAGCATATTTTACCTCACAGAACCCCAATCCCACTTATAATTTAGCCAGATCCATTTTCTTTCTAAGCCATTTCAGGCAAGATTCGACTTGTTTTTGCAAGCTTCTGATCAATCCCATGTAAGAATTGTTCAAGATCTCCACTTTTTTTTTTTTTACATTAATTAAATCCTTTCTTTTCCTTTGTTAGTCACTGATTGAATCCTCGTACGTTTTTCTTCTTCCGCACCCATCACATATTGTTAACTGAGTCTATAAATAAAAAAACTCGTGTTAAATTTGATGAAACTCAAATTTTCTCGGCAGTAGTCTGCATTTATGGGTTTTTTTTTTTTTTTAATCTTTTTTCGGTTTGTTGTTATCGCGATTTGAGTTAGAATATTGGTTAGTTGTTTTTATTAATTTTCCACTTTTATTTTCTTCAAATCACTGTGCCATCTTGAATAGAAGTGTGCAAGTCTTTGTCGAGTTCCTTTGTATTTAACCAATATAAGTACTATGCGTATTGCAGTTTTGAATCTAAGTTTGATTTTTGTTATATGATCACAGTTCTTGTTTTTTTTTCCTCTTCTGGTTTCACTGTAACATTTTAATACATCCTTGAAAATTGGAGTTGTAGGGTTTTATCACATCAGCCAAATGTCAACCCTCACTAGATCAATATATTGATTTTTTTTTTTACAATTTTGTTGTGTAATAAGGAGGAGTATTTCTTTGTTTACCTCTCTGTCAAAACCTTAATAACTTTTTTAAACATTTTTTCTTTGTGATACAATTTCAGATATACATTTCTATTTTGGATTCCTTGAATTACTTGCCCTTCGTGTCCTATTCTAAAACATTAACTGTTGCCTCTTGATTGTAGAACATCCTGTTCTTGGATTTCATTTTATTCATATTTGTCTTACCTTTTAGAGTTGGGTGGAATAGTTCTCTGCTGACTGTTTAAAATTAAAATCTGGCTAGTATACAAGTACTCTTGTTTGTCAGGCTTGTTGTCTTACTATGTCATTCTATGTAGTGTGGTGCAATTGTTAATTTTGGTGTGGATTAGTTCCCTGCCTCAACATCAGAATCTTTGATTGCACTGAATCGGAGGGAAATGAGGGATGTGTTCTTGGTTGGGAACAACAGTATCCACATGTCTGGGTCCATTCAGTCGATATGCCCGTATGAGCAAGGATGATGATGAGGATTTGGGAGGTGCAGATGACGCACTTCTTTGGTCTAGAGATCTCGAAAGGCATTCGCATGGTGAGTTCTCAATTGCAATGGTTCAGGCTAATGAAGTTATTGAGGATCAGAGCCAGGTAGAGACAGGCCGAAATTCCACCTTTGTTGGTGTGTATGATGGCCATGGTGGCCCTGAGGCTTCAAGATACGTTTATGATCACATCTTTCATCATCTACTTAGTGAGGCTTCATTCCCTTTTACTTTTCTATAATTACTTTAAGTTACTGTCAGAACCAAAACTTGTGAGTAAAGAGACAGAAATCATAATTTTATGTGTATATGATGAAATGTTTAAGTCTTTGATTTGAGCTGCCTCCTCAATTTTCTCTTATAAAAGTTTCTAATGTGTCAAGTGGCTTAAAGTCGAGTTATTCATATGGAAGCAATAAATGTTTTTAAGTTTAGTTACTAATTTGATTAACTTGCATCAAAAGACAACCTTTTGTTTTGTTTTTTATGTGCGTGTGTGTGTTTATATTTCTATCTCTGGATAAAGAAAGTATTATTGCACAAATAGGAATTTTCTTGAGCTGCAAGTTGATAAATGTTACATTTTTTTCTACAAATTTGTGAATGGAGTTAGCAAATGCTTTGATGACCCTTTCTATTTACAGGACTTGCTCGAGAAAATGGTAAAATTTCTGAAGATGTTATTAGGAATGCATATTCTGAAACAGAGAATGGTTTTCTAACTTTTGTCAGAAGAGCTTATGCAATCAAACCGGGAATTGCTGCAATCGGTTCTTGTTGTCTAGTTGGAGTTATCTGGAACAGTACATTATTTATCGCTAATCTGGGAGATTCGAGAGCTGTAATGGGTTACTTAGACAGATCAAACAAAATTGCTGCTGAGCAGCTGACAAGAGATCATAATGCTAGTATGGAGGAAGTTAGAAAAGAACTTAGAACTTTACATCCAGAAGATCCACAAATCCTAGTTTTAAAGCAAGGTGTTTGGCGCGTCAAAGGCATTATACAGGTTTACCACCCATTACCTATGAAGAAGTGTTTAGTAGTCTACGGGTTATGCATCTCTTGTTTTCTTCATGTTGTTCGAGGCTCACTCTTAACGAAGTATTATTCTACTGTACTACAACGTGTGAAACATAAGGACTGACATTTGGATTTAAATTGAAATATTCCCATCCGTTCAAATAATACAGAATCTTGATTGAAAATTATCATGATGTACACACTGCTTGGTTATCAAAGTAACATCATCATATAAAACATGCTGCATATAGTCAATATCTGGTCACTTCTTTGCTACTTGTGCTTTGTTTAGACGTGTTATGGTATGTTAATTTCGAAGACGAGTTCAAATTGGCTGTCTAAACCAGTGGAAGTAAGGGAAGGAGGTTAAAACAATGCATCAGGTTTAATATTTCTTTTTTCTGCAAGGCTTCACTTAGTTTCATACAGAGCATATGCGCTCTCATGCAGAGTGAAGTTTTCAATTTATTTTATTGATCTTTGAATGAGCTATTGAAGTTTGATGACGATTATATATATATATATATATATATATATATATATATATATATATATATAGGCATGTTGATCCCATGGTTTAGCTTTGATTTGCTATTACTTTGGCGCATAACCTTCAATCCCTTGGTTCTATTTTGCGGCTTTTGGTTTTTTTTTTGATTGTTAATTTTGCTGCTTGGTTCTATATGCGAAAGTTTATAGACAACCATAAATCAAGATTTTGTGTTATATATATATATATATATATATATATATACATATATATATATATATATATACATATATATATATATATATATACATATATATATATATACACGCACCGATAAGATGAACTCTTTGATTCACTTTACGGCATTGTCAGAGTTTTTTGCCACTTCTTGTCATTTTATGATATTGTGAAGGACATATCCATGTTTGTTCCAGGTTTCAAGATCCATAGGCGATGCCTATCTGAAGCGATCAGAGTTTGCCCTGGGTCCATCTTTTCCAAGATTTCACCTTCCTGAACCTCTTCGTCGTCCAGTTCTAAGAGCTGATCCGGCCATTTCTACAAGAGATTTACGACGTGACGACAAATTTGTCATTTTTGCTTCTGATGGTCTTTGGGAACACTTGACAAATCAGGAGGCTGTTGAGATTGTACACAACAACCCAAGGCCGGTATGTTACACGCTGTTATATTTGATCTTAATCTTTTCTTTCGTTCAATAATATTTTTGCCTTCCCATTATTTCACGGCCTAGTAGGGTGTAGCTCGAAGACTTCTTGTATCAGCTTTGCGAAAGGCTGCTAAGACTAGGGAGATGCCGTATAATGAAATCAAGAAACTTGATCCCGGGGTCAGGAGACATTTTCATGATGATATTACCGTTATCGTCATCTTCATAGACCACGAGATGTTGGCAAGTAGAAACTCTGCACCTCGTGTCTCAGTACGAGGATTCATCGATGCTGATGGACCATCAAGTTTTAATTTTCAGTAACTGATTAGTGATGCAAATGCAAATTTGAAGGTTGCTGACTCAGGAAAAGCCTGTTGCAGCAAGTTTTGAGTTTTTCTGCCTAAGCTCTGTCTCTTTATGTCACATCTTTTTTACATTTTGAACATGATTATTTTCAATCTCAATTTTCGCTCTCTCACATGTTTCTTCTGTACAGAGCCAGTTAGTTCTATTTTGTACTTTGGTTTTTCGCGACGGATTTCAAATTCTAATGCCCACTTGGTTCCATAAATAAACTTGCTTTGTTGACATGATTCAAATCCATTGTACGATTTGTCTATTTTCTTGCTTTCCTTGCTCCTCCTAGTTTTTAAAAAATATTATTGTTTGAAACCGGCTTTGGACTCAAGTGGTCTCACCTTCTTTTCGCATGTAAGTGGCTCGAGTTCGGGCCTTTCCCCACCCCATAGTTTAGGAAATAAAAAAATAAAAATATTGTTGTTTAATAATACTCATCGATTCTTGATCCTCCTGCACTTAGTGTGGTAGAGTTCTACTCTATTGATTGATTTTCAAACACACATTTAGCTTCCAAATTATTTATTTTAATGTCCTTTAATAATTTTATTTGGTGCATACACATAATTAAGATAATATATATGTGTCTTAATCGAATGATTTTTGAACATACACATTTACTTTCCAAATTATTTATTTTAACGTCCCTTAATTATTTAATTAGGTGCATGTACATGATTAATATATATTAATAAATGCATAATATTAACGCCGAGATGAAATTAATTTATCAGAAATTAAATGCTTTACATCTTTTTCGTATTAGAATTAGAGTTAGAATTAAATTTTCTAATTATATTTGCAGTCCATATCAAAAAGATTTGTTATATAAACACGTGTGTATAAATGTATATATATGTAAATACATACACATTTATATTTAATAATAATTAGATACTTACACATTTGAAACTCACGTTTATCTCTGATTAATGGTTGTTCTTACAGTTTCTTTGGAGTCGAGTTAGGTCTAAATTCTAACCTTAGCATCTGGAAAGTCCATTGTCCCAATATGCATTTGAAAGGAAATTTATATCATGTTGTAGAAATGTCGAGTCTGTAGTTGTGAGATGTACATAAATAGTTATCGGATATATCCATCCAACTACCTCTGATTAATGGTTGCTCGTACAGTTGCTTTGTTTGGTATGAACCAGAGCTGGCAGTATGATAGGATGAGTATGATCAATCTTCAGCCCGAAGGAGGCTCATGGTTTTTATGAATTTCCAATTTGATTGTGTCGAGTCTTTTCTCTACATTCTTCATGTTGTAGTTCTGGGTGGCCAGTATCCAAAGAACAGGGTTCTGCCAAGGTATTTCACTGTTGTTTTGTTGCTTTCTACTCTTGCGTCCGGAAATGTAGCAACTTTAGCATATTGATATCAAGTTCTTTAGGAGTAAATTTATTCCATTCCTTAAATTATGTGTCGATTTACTGTACCATATTCCATTCCTTAACCGGAGACAAGTGGTTTGTTGATGCAGGCAAGAAAAAGTAAAGGGATTTGGTATTAAAGCTTTGTTTCTTAAAAGTAGAAACTTGGACCATTTTAATGAATACTTATTATATTGGTGAGAGGGTTGTGATTTTGTTTTCTTGTTACATATAATAATGGTAATATGGACATGCATCAACTTCAGTGAAATTCGCATGAATACATATTTTGATGTCTCTAGATCGAAGTGTAATATTAAGTATGATTATCACAGGTAGAGGAGTAAACGAATCGAATTGAGCCTAATATGCTGAAAAATATAAGGTTCAAATTTGGTTCGAAATAGATAATATAGAAATTCGAAAAATTTAAAATTTTTCATTTGAAGTTCGAAAAATTTAAAATTTTTCGTTCGAGTTCAACTCCAACTCCGGCTCGAAAGAAGTTTGTCGGCAGAATGAAGATTTCATAATTATTTTACATCTATATGTGATTTTTATTAAATTGGGTAAAACTTACTTTTAGAAAATATTTTTGGCAGCTAAATTTTTTTTTTTTTCATTTTCTAAATAAAATTTGAATACTCAGTAGGAATGAAATTGTGAGCTCTATAATTATGTCAAATTCAATCTCTATTATTGGAATATCCATTTCATCATCATCACCATCGGTTTATTTCATCCTACCTATGTGGGCATTGCCCCCATGATAGGATGGATGGTCAAGATTTGTCCATGCATATGTAGGACCCACAATTTTTTTTTGAAATTGTATATTTGGCAAGATCTTGGCCATCCATCCTCTCATGGGGACAATGCCCACATGGGTAGGATCTCATTAACCATCACCATCATCATCGTTTCTTAGTGAGGAAATATGTTTCCAGATCCATTTGATAATTTGGCTCTTAAATAGATAAAATAGAGCTTTCTTGCTTCCAAGATACCAATAAATTTATCATTATTTATGGTCTTTGATTCATATTAATTAAACACAAAAATACATGTGAGACGGTCTCGGTCAATTTTTTGAGACAAGTCTCTAACTCGATCTAACTCATGAAAAAATATTACTTTTAACTTTAAGTATGAATCAGGTTGACTCGTTTCATAAGAAAAATCCGGTAAATCATCTAATAAGATACTTATTCTTAATTAAAACTGATATGTCAACTTTGTCATTAAAATAGGTTGAGAAAATGTTTTACCACGCATATTGGGAAAAGAAAATTAAATATAGTTGAAAAAATGTTTTACCACCCGTTTGCTAGCGCCTAGACGCCCAGGTTGTCACTTAAGCGACGCTTAGACGGTGTTTTCTTTTAATCCTGAATGTACAATGTTTTTTCTTTATATCCATATTTTTCAAACATTTTCTCTGTACTAGATTAAAACTCAAAATTCATGACATCGTCATTCTTTCCATCTAGACAAACTCTTATTCTTGATGTTCTATTTACATACGGGAAAAGATGATATATATATATATATCTACATATCTAAAAGAGGGAATAAGTTTGTGATATATATATATATATATATATATCACAAACTATATATATATATATATATATATATATATATATCACAAACTTATATATATATATAGGCGCTTGAGAAGAAACGCAGTGGAGTCGTTGGCGCTGGAGAAAGGAGGTTCCGAGAAAGCAGGTCGCCAAGCCTTTTTCGGAAGCCGATCTCTGAAATGAGGGAAAGAGAGAAGCAACTCATAAATAAACGACATGGAGAAAGGGTAAAGAAGCTGAATGATAAAGTAGGAAACAACTAAAAAAAAAGGCACACGAGAGAAGGAGGAGAAGAGACCGAACCGAAGAGTCGCAAGGAGCCAACCGATATGCAGAAGTAGAGGAAGCGCACGGTAGAGGTGGCGTCACGGAGCTGGAGAAGAAGCGCAGTGGAGTCGGAACCAATGTGCTGGAGAAAGGAGGTTTCAGAAAATGCACGTCGCCGAGCCTTTTTTGGAAGCTGATATCTGAAATGAGGGTAAGAAAGAAGCAAAGGAAAGATGAAAAAGGAAGAGGACAGAGAGCAAGTGCAACGGGCAGAGAAAGAGCGAGGTGGGAGAAAGAGCGCATTACACGTCTTTTTGGCCTGGGGTACGGTGCATATGTAGAGAGGTGCATGTGATACAAGTGTAATGGGAGCAACCGGGAACTTGCAACAAACTGGCCATCACAAACTTATTCCCGCCATCCGGTCACAGGTGAGTCTCCTTACACGTTCACGTGCACAACATCAGTACCCAATGCCAAAAAGACGTGTACTGCGCTCTTTCTCCCACCTCGCCCTCTCTCTGCCGGCTACATTTTCCCTATCTCCTCTTCCTCTTTCATCTTTCCTTTGTTTCTTTTTTACCCTCATTTCAGATATCGGCTTCCGAAAAAGGCTCGGCGACATGCGTTTTCTGTAGATGATCAAGGAGCTGGAGAAGAAGCGCAGTGGAGTCGTAGGCACTGGAGAGAAGAGGTTTAAAAAACTCACGTCGCCGAGCCTTTTTCGGAAGCCGACTCTGAAATGAGGGAAAGAGAGAAGCAACTCATAAATAAACGACATGGAAAAAAGGGTAAAGAAGCTGACTGATTAAAGAAAAAACAACTCTAAAAGAAAGGCACACAAGAGAAGGAGGATAAGAGAACGAACCTAAGAGTCGCAAGGAGCCAACCGATCTGCAGAACTAGAGGAAGCGCACGGTAGAGGTGGCGTCGCGGAGCTGGAGAAGAAGCGCAGTGGAGTCAGAACCAATGCGCTGGAGAAAGGAGGTTTCAAAAAGCGCACGTCGTCGAGCCTTTTTCGGAAGCTGATATCTGAAATGAGGGTAAGAAAGAAGCAAAGGAAAGATGAAAGAGGAATAGGAGATAGGGAAAGTGTAACCGGCAGAGAGAGGGCGAGGTGGGAGAAAGAGCGCAGTACACGTCTTTTTGGCATTGGGTATTGATGTTGTGCACGTGACACGTGTAAGGAGACTCACCTGTGACCGAATGGAAGTTCTAGAAAAATCAACAAAGACATGTATAACAATGCAAGTTCTAGAAAAATCAACAATGTATGACTAACACACAATTAAGAAAAAATTGGAGCATGATATGATGATTGCTCATAGGCCCAAATCTCACAAAAAATGGTATGTGTGTTAGACCCCATCCACTTGTCATTTCAACACATCATCAAGAGCAATTTCCCATAAATATAGCAGGAAGAATGCAAAATCAGTTGCACACAGAGAATACATCAGTTTTTTTTTCATAGACTCGCATCAGAGGCATTCAAGATTCAAATGAGAGAGATAACGAATATACACTAGATGCTTTATGGATCAAACAAATTCATTTTGCCGGACTCTCTCCTCTCTTTCTTCTTTATTTTTTTTCTCGAATAAACATGCAAAAAAAATTTGAAAAAAATAGAAGTTGAAACGAGAAATAAGGCTATATACCCCTTCCCACACCTATATGTGGCAATGTTCTCAATGACACAAAAATTAGATGCACAACGTAGACAGTAAAAACGCAAAAGAAGTTAGAAAACTCCCCTGAAAATTTTTGGACATCATGGAGCAAAGCTTTATATTGTTGTTGCGGTGTTAACGAAGCCTGCGAGAGAAGATGTGAAAAGGGGTGAGAACAAATAATGTTAGATAAACGAAAAGTAAATTTTAATTTTTTTTTTTAGAAGATGTCTTCGGACAAGGCGTGACCACGCCTTGTCAAAAGACATCTACTGTGTTTAAGGCAATTTTTTTTTTCAGAAGATATCTTTGGACAGGGCGTGGCCACGCCTTGTCAAAAGACATCTACTGTGTTTAGGGCAATATATTTTTTTTTAAAAAAAAATTCAGCAGAGGTGTTTCAACAAGGCGTGGCCACGTCTTTTGCGAAATCCTCTACTGGAATAAAATTAAAAAAACAAGAACTAAAATTTGGGTTGCCTCCAAAAAGCGCAATTTTTTTAAGTCGTTATGCTCGACATCAAAAGCACTCATTCAAAGAGCGGCTGACGCCCAAAGTACGTGTCATATGACACCATATATGGGTCTTGGTTCCATGTGCCCTCAAGTTTGGCTTGATGTATGCAATGTAAGCTCGTCTCCTCAACAAAACGTGACTTTAAATAATAGGCATGAGATGAGAGTATCATCGTTGGCTCTTGAAGAACAAAATATGTTGAATTCGACAATGGAGAAAGACAAGGATCTCCTAGATGTATGTACGATAATATTATCGACGAGCTCAAATCGATAGTCTCAGGAGCTTGTTCATCTCTCAACTTCATTGGTGCCTCATCTTCGCGTGATATTTCTTCCAAAACTTTTTCAGACTGAGGTTCAACAGTTTCCTCATTCAATGCCACGCTCTTGTTTACCATATCATTCAATCGACTTATGATTATTTCAAGACTATATCCCTCATCTTCTTGATGTTCGAAATGTTGGTCTGTAAAATAAGATTGGCTAATTTCTGGAGTGTATTGATGGCTCTAACTCTGCAGCGAAGGATCCCAATACTGATGGTAGTCAAAGTCGGCCATATCATTTAGCAAATATATCACACTGTCTTCACATCGACTAAGTAATGGACTACCAGTTTTTAGTGCTTCATTAAATACCCATCTTCGTGTAATTGCATCCAAACCTTTAAGAAAAAGTCTAATAAGAACATAGTTAGAAAAATCATGATTCCTGAATGTTGTTACTAAATTTTTGAATCTCTCCCATGCTGCGTAGAATGGTTCTTCGTTTTGTTGGGCAAAACTTGTGAATACTTGTCGATGAAACATCTCAAAGTATTTCACAACAAAAAGTTCTCAAATTCTTCTTTTCTTGATGAATCACATGTACAAGAAGAAAAATAATAATAGCAAAACTCGAAAAAACTAACATTGCACCGTTCCCCGGCAACGGCGCCAAAATTTGGTGTGCTGTCGTTGACCACCAAATTAATTCCTACCCTTTTAAATAAAAACGAGTGTAATGGTGAGTAGGGTCGAATCCACAGGAAATGGGGGATAATTCCTTTCGAGCAAAATGTAATTAAAAAGGGGGATTTTGGGATATTAATTTAATAAAATGCTAAACTAAATTTAACATGCAAGAAGAAATAACAAATCAAGATGAATAACTAATTAAATGTAAATTAATATTACCAAGCTCGATTCAAGGGATTTCTACTATTCAATTGTATCACTGTTCATCGGCTAACATATATTTATTCATGCAGATACAAGCAATTAACCTTAGAATTATAGGGATAGCCGCTAAAATTCTTGTGTTTTCCTAATTTAATTGACCAACCCAGCATCCAGTCAAAACTTATTAATAATTAACTGGGCACGATAGCGTTCCATATTAATTAAAAATAGCATTTTTCGTTTTGTGAAAACAGTTAATCCTAAAATCTAACAATCGAGATAGCTGCAATTGATAGATCGAATTTCGTTGATTTATTTAAATTAAATATGTTATGATAGCACAACACGCCTAATCTATCGCTACTCATGTACCAATCGTCCATGACAATTACGGATAACTGAATTCATAGATAGCAGTAGAAAATTATATATCGAATTAAATTGTCAAATTAACCGATATACAACTTTCGTATAAATAAATCATAAATCAACAAATACTTGAACAAAACACGAATTTTAAATTAAATCACAAAAGCCTCACAGTGATAAATTGAAATAGTAAAAATATCCCCTGAATAGAAATAAAACTTAGCCTAAGTTGTGGATAGAACTGGGGAGAAAATCTTTGCCCTTTCTTTTCTTCTCTTCACGTGAGATTAGTGGAAGGAATTGTGTATTGTGTGAAAAATCTGCCGCCTCCCCTCTTTCACGTTAGTTTTGTAGGTTTAAAAGACAAATTGGGCCCAAAATTATAAAAGTCTAATAATCTAAATTTAAACCTAATCACTAAAAAATAAAAGATCTTAGGAGATATCCTATTAAGAATATAGAGTTTTGTTATGGAAAAAATTTTATCTTCTATTTATTCCTTGTTATGAATATTCCTCAACTCTCACTAGGCAGCCGAGAAGTAGTCACAAGGCGTGGTCACGCCTTATGTAAAAACATCTTCTGAATTTTTCTGCTCCACGTCTTCCACTAAGATTATATCGGCAACTTTAATTTTTTGATATAAAATCACTCTTTTTAGCCCGAATTTATCGCAAGAGCAGAAAACTTCCTCCTACAATAAAATCACACAAAAATGTGTCAATTAAGCACGCTGGTAGTGGTAACAATGAGAGATATGCCAACAAAAATGCAAACTATTACGAGCCTATCAAGCATCTCTAGGTTTTCTTACACAAATAAATCAAACTTGGCTATTGCTTTTAAAAATCACAGTATATATTATTTCTGATATTTTTTACCAAAAAAACTACAATTACTTTAGTTTAGTTTATATCTATTTAATTGTAATGCATTAAAAAAAACCCATACAATTAAACATATACATATATTTATCATCTTTAAAGTATAAACGAAATTTATCATATATTGCATAAAAACTTGGGTAACACCTCAAAAATTTGAAGTGCCTATACCTAGTATATATATATATATATATATATATATATATATATATATATATATATATATATATATATATATATATATATATATCACCTCGCCACCTCCACCGAACACAATACCATCACCGCAACCACCGCGCACCGTGCACAACAATGCCATCGCGCACAGCACCACACGGCCACCACCACCACCACGCCACCACCGTACACCATTACACATCATGAAATAAAATCTCTTTAGAATAAAATGAAAACGTTATTCCACCAAATATATCTATTCTATTATATAAATTAAAAGATATGAAGCTCATAATAACTAACTTAGATAACATCAAAATATTTTACTCCTTATTCTTCATTAAAAACATTCACCTTAACTCGATCCATGCTTTATAAGTCAAAAACCTTCCCTAAAAAACTTTCCTTCTAAATTGAACTCACTACAAAAAAAAAAAAAGGTTTAATTTGATCAAATCTTCTAAGCTAAAAAAAATTTTGTGTGATCTTTTTAATATAATTATTTTAATTTAGACGCACTTTCACCAATATAATAATAAAAAACGAAGATTAAGCTTCCACAACGTTCATATTCCTTTTTGAAAAAACCAAAGATTAAGTCATACGTGTTCAATGTGACAACGAATTGGATAAAAAAATAATAAATGGGAACAAAACCCTTATCCTTGTTACCATCACGAGGTTACACTTGTCAAGAAATCCTTGTATATTTCATTTCCGAATCTCCACGTATTGATCAAACTCCCACGCCGAATTTCTATTTATACCCTTGCAAATCTCTTGAGAAATCATTCGAGTTCAATCTGTTAATACAATCTTGTGAGTTATCTGGGAAGTTGCTATACAGTTTTACATAATTTGACAAAATGCAGGCAGCGAAGGAGACAGCGGCTAATGTTACGGCTTCTGCCAGGGCTGGCATGGACAAAACCAAGGCTTCCGTCCAGGGAAAGGTTTGATTTGTACCTTTAACGTAGTAACATCTTTGTTTTGTTGGGCTGTCCGATCAAGCTTTTGTTTGTTTGTCTGTCAGGCTGAGGAGATGAAAACGCGTGATCCACTACAGAAAGAGATGGCCGCCCAAAAGAAAGAGGCGAAGATTCAGGAGGCCGAGCGCGAGAAACAGGGGGCGGTTCAGCAGAACAATCTCGCCAGGCATGAGGCGGATGCTGGTGGGTTTGGGCACGGACACACCGCCACCGGGGGAAACCACCATACAGCTCACACGGCCGGGGGGGCTGTCCCTGGAGGAGCTGGACATGTCGGGGGTGGACACCTGACTGGGACGGGACACCATGCTCTCTAAAGCGTTAAAATAATTGCAGCCCAGTATTAGAACAAGGGTTTGTGATTGATGGAAAGTAACGGCGTCTTGTGTGTGTATTAGTATCTCATGTAATTTCTACTTTCGTGAATAAATTGTGGTAATAAAAAACCCTTATTTGATCAAAATTTCTTGACAAAAGATTTCCCATGAGATACAGAACCTTTTAAAGTAAGCCTGTTATGAAATGAGTGTGTCTCCTGTGAGACGATATCACGAATCTTTATCTTCAATCTTATCAATATTCACAATAAAAATTAATATTTTCAATATAAACAATAATATTTTTTCATGGATTATTCAAATAAAATATACGTTTCACAAAATACGACCAGTGAGATCATCTCACATGTTATGAAATATGTCAAAAAAGACACTTTTTAATGTTTTAATTCATTTATTAAATTTAGGTTGGGTTTAGATGGAAGATTTTAAATCTATATTTTTAAATTGTAAAAAAGTAATATCATATATTTTAAATTTATTCATCATTTGTCTATATAGATAGTTAGAATGAATTTCCAAAAATTCATCTTATTGATAAATAAATAATTATTATTTTGTTTTAAAATTTGATATATTACATTCAATAAAAATAACAATTGAAAAATACGTGATATTTAACAGTTGCGCCAAAGATCCATCACCCTGGCAATGGCTAGTCCCAAAGATTTTGGTTTGTATACCATCCACTAGTGCAAATTGTCCGAGAGCGAAGTTAGAATATTTTTTTACGGTATCTGATGATTCTAGCTTAGTTCATGACGTGTTATGATTTTGAGATGATTGATTAAATTTATTTACTTGGACCAGAAATGATACTCCAATGCTCCAATTAAGAGCAGATAATGACTTTCGACCAGAAGAAATAAAATTACTCAAGATAGCTCCATACTAGAATGAGGTAGAGTTTGAATCGAAAGTATCAGTAAAAGATGTCAAGAAAAATAAAAAGAAAAATTACAATGAATATCCTTGAAATAGTGAGATAAAAATCAAAAAGTCAACCATAAAATCACGGATGACAAAGATTATGAATTTTTCATATGCAAGCATATTGATTAATATAATTTATCAAAAAGATATGCATATTATTATTATCAATAAACATTTGGGCCTTGAACTAATCGAAACAAGAATCATCATACATCATTCCAGGATTTTTGGTAAGAATTCATGGTGAGATCAAAAGAAACAAACTCAGATTGATTATTAATTATCAAGAAATTAATAAAAATTAGAGATTGATAGATATTTTATACCTAGTAGTGAACATTTATTTAGTTTTATATGCAACGCCAAAATATTATCTAAAAGATAGAAGAAGGAGGTAAGAAATTCACTCATTTCTCCAAACCACAAGGACACTATATTTGGAAAATCTTACCAATATGATTGACTAATTCATCCCAGATATTTCAAAGAAAAATGAATAATATATTTAAAGATTATTTTAAATTCATGTTTGTCAATATTGATTATATTTTAATAGCATCTAAAAAAATGGAAAAACATATCAAATACTTAGATATATCTCTAAAGTTTGTAATAAAGAAGGACTTATTCTATTTGAAAATAAAGCAGTCGTTGCTATAAAAAAGATTGAATTCCTTATAATAGAAATCGATGAGTCGGGAATAATTATGCAAGAACATATAAAAGAAAATGTGCAAAATTTTCTAAACGTACAAAAAGAAAAGAAACAACTTCGAATGAGCTTTTTACGAGTTGTTAATTTTGCTATGATGTTTATTAAAAATCTAGCAAAACACAGAAAGTGTTTATTCGATTAATAAAAAAAATGCAAAGTTTATATGGATACAAGAACATACAAAAGAGCTTATCCAACTAAAGGATATTTGTAAAAAAAAATAAAAAATAAAAAATTCCAAAAAAAATTATTCCTTAAGAAGAAGATGACATGCTATTATATACAGACGTTAGTGATTATTGTTGCCAGTAGTTTTTATCAAGCTCACACCAAATAGAAAACAACCATGTAGGTATTGTAATGGTCTATTCTCTGATGCAAAAATTAGAAGATGACATATAAACAAAAAATAATTTTATGCAATAAAAATAGCTTTTGAAAAGGACTATTATTTTTAGTTGCAAAAAAAATTTACTTAGGGTGAAGATTTTCTTGAAAAACATAATATAATCTACACTCGCGAATTAAAACTAGATTATTAAGTTGGCAAGCTTATTTCAAAATTATATATTTTTTATTTTGTGAGTATTAAATCTCATGCAAATATTCTTGTAGATTTCTTAACAAGAGTTGAGCAGTGATGATATCAATGTCATTATAAAAAATCAAAGTCATTTGAGGGAACACCTTGAAATGCCTCAAAACGAGTTTAACAAACTTGCTCTAAATGTGGAAGTTGCGGGTAGATTACATCAAGCCGATAAGAGAATTGTCTCTGATCGAATTATAGGAAGTTTACAAGCTTATACCCAGCAATGGTCTGTAATACAAAGACCTATCCTCCAAAGCATTGAGAAGCCACTGTTTTCCCAAATAGAGAGTTTTCGAGTATATGATGACTCTATGATTGTAGAAGGAGATTCAAATATCCCTAGAACAAGTGTTAGTCGAGATCATCTTCAGATTAGTCGGCTAAAACAAAAATTGAAACTTCATATCCTTATATCGAGTCTTCAAGTCAACCATCCACCTCGGAGATTGAAGAATGAGAGTTCAACCTTAGACATCATACATACAAGGGTAAATTTAAGTTTGGTACTAATGAATATGCAGTTTCTTCATTTCAGGTATATCAACAGAACGTAGAGAAATTGAAAACAAGAATAAATATTAACCTAGACACAATCCGGGTTGATGTAGCAGGAAAGTATCTCAGGGTTTGGATGAAACCAAATTCATATCCAAATGAGATCAAGGCATGATATGAATTCGGGGCTTTTGTCTTAGTTTATACTACGTACATCACCCAATTTCCCAGATATTTCATGATTATTTAAATGGATTCATGAATCAGTACACAAGATGTGGAAAAACAATGACTATTTTTCTAGAAAAAATATATTGGAGAAGCAGGAAAGACTTACATGAAGCCTTTCATTTAATGAAGCTAAGGAGGTCAGATACAAATATTCAGAAATTTATCAAAGATCCTCCAACCGTAGAGACATCACATATTGCTTCATTACTTGAAAATGACATCTCTACCAAAAGAGCATAAGGTCTATGAGTCTATCTAACCAAGATCGACCTAGAACGGACCAAAAACATCTTGCAGAAAAAGGACTAAGTGGTAAGGGACCACAGAAAAACAATTTCATCGGGGACCATACAAAAGGAGAAGAATATTCTCCGATAAAGATAAAGTAGACATATGATCCAATCACTCCATTAGTGGAGGATGAACCAGTACTAAAAGACAATTCCACTAACTAGTGAAAGATGAATCAATCAACCACCCATAAAGATAAGCCAATAACTAGTGATTGTGGTGGAAAGAACCACCACTCATAAGATATCGGTCACAGCTAGCAGAATAACTCACAAAATTTGAGGTTCAAATTTCAAATCCACCAAAACTTTTATAAATATCAAGACAAAAGAAAGATAAAGACATCATTCAACCTCTTCATTTTCTCTCAAAATGAACTTGTAATAGTTTTCTTTATTGGATATTGATAATTTATAGTAAGACGTTTGGAAATCGATATTCCATGTTAAATATAAACATATCGATTTCATGGGAATCATAAAATCAAGTTCCCGAGTCCTAGTGGTGATTTTAGTGGCAAACTCATAGTTTTTCTATTTTCGGGAAGTAGCTTTAGTTATCGTAGCTTGTAGAAATTTAATTGATTCATTATACTTTGTGTTAACATTCAAATCTCACACATAAAGAAAAGAGATGATAAGTGACAATTCATATAAATGATAGTATTCCTTTAGTTTCTTGCAGTCGCTTGAGATGAGAATCAGAGAAAAAATTTCAACAGTTTATATACCATACACATATGATACACCGGCAGCTAGATCACATTTATGTTTTAAGTCGTTGGAGGATGATATTGTTATAATTGAGATTCGAACTCAATATATCGAGACCAACTTGTTACTAGGTGAGCTACAAATCAGTGAACGGAAAATTATGTTTAAAGTAGAGAAGAAACAATATAATTAGCCACAAACAATCTATATATATGTTCTCTAGATCATATATTAAAGTAGTCTTTACAAGAACTTATATTTTAACTTCTTTCAATTTTCTAACCAATGAAATATTTGAAAATTGTAGGTAGAAGATGAGAAAACATTTGAAATAAACTCTTCCAAACACTACATTGAAAATTTATACACAACATGAAATAAAATATGTAGAATAAAATAAAAACATTATCCTAACGAATATATATGTTCTATTATACAAAAGACGCAGCCTTCATAACATACATAGAGGAAATCAAAATACTTTATTCCATATACCCATAAAAACACTTTCCTTCTAAATTGAACACAAATCTTTTAAATTGAAAATAATTTTGTACTAATTTTTTAATAAAATTTGATCAACACGGAAAATAAAAACATTGTAACATTTGATTTATATATATTGTGATCGTTATTTTACTTCAGACGCACTTTTACCAATAATAATAAAGAAAGAATAGCTTCCACCGCGTTATCGTGCTGCAATAATATTCCTCTTTGACAAAAACAAAGATTAAGTCATACGTGTTCAATGTGACAACGAATTGGATAAAAATATAATAAATGGGAACAAAACCCTTATCCTTGTTACCATCACGAGGTTACACACTTGTCAAGAAATCCTTGAATGTTTCATTTCCGGATCTCCACGTATGCATCAACCCCCACGCTGACTTTCTATTTATAGCCTTGCAAATCTCTTTAGAAATCATTCGAGTTCAATTTGTTAATACAATCTTGTGTAAATTTTCTGGGAAGTTGCTATACAGTTTTACAGAATTTGACAAAATGCAGGCAGCGAAGGAGACAGCGGCTAATGTTACGGCTTCTGCCAGGTCTGGGATGGACAAAACCAAGGCTTCCGTCCAGGGAAAGGTTTGATTTGTACCTTTAACGTGGTAACATCTTTGTTTTGTTGAGCTGTCCGATCAAGCATTTGTTTGTTTGTCAGGCTGAGGAGATGAAAACACGCGATCCACTACAGAAAGAGATGGCCGCCCAAAGGAAAGAGGCGAAGATTCAGGAGGCCGAGCGCGAGAAACAGGGAGCGGTTCAGCAGAACAATCTCGCCAGGCATGAGGCGGAAGCTGGTGGTTTTGGGCATGGATACACCACCACCGGTGGCGGCACGACAGGCACTGGGGGAAACCACCATACAGCTCACACGGCCGGGGGGGCTGTCCCTGGCGGAGCTGGACATGTCGGGGGTGGACACCTGACTGGGACGGGACGCCATGCATGCCATCTAAATTAATTGCAGCCCAGTATTAGAATGAGGGTTTGTGATTGATGGAAAGTAATGGCGTCTTGTGTGTGTATTAATATTTGAAATGCATCTGATATATATTATCTCATGTAATTTCTACTTTGGTGAATAAATTGTTGTTATACTATCTAATATTTACTTGTTCCTTGTTAATTCAGTCAGTTAAATAAATGATAAAAAACCCTATTTGATTAAAATTTCTTGACAAAAGATTTCCATGGAAATATGACGACGATGCAGAGAATGCTTGAAGATAGATTCATGAGAGTAGAACTTGTTGTAAATACATTTGATGCATTCCCCTTTTATGTGTTTCAATCCAATGTTTATAAATATGATCTATACTTACAATTGTATCGGATGCTCGAAAATCTTGTGAAATGTGTCACGTGTCTTTGTTATCTTCCCAAATATAGTACTTGGCGATTTAAATTTTCTTGGACACTGGCTGAAGTATGCAACCAAGAGAATCTTTATTATATTTTCAGTCCTTGGTGAATAAGTTCAGAAGCTAACTGATTGTTGCTCATCAACTCAGCACAACGTGACATAGCTTGATTCAGATTAGTTTATTTCATCGTAGGCTTATCTAATTAGTTCTTTCTTTGCATCGCTATGATTCAGTTTGTAAGCTCCGGATTTTGAGTTTATTATATTAACTAGATTGATTATTTTAGTTCATATTCATCAAAAGTTAAGTTCAAAATTATATCTTAACACCCACCCATGAGGAAAAAAAATATATTAACTCTTTGTGTTTTCAAATCTTGAGTACACGTATCCACATTGTTTTTCAAATTTTGAGCATACACACCCTTGTCCGTGGTTCTGTTTCCGATTTTTGAATTGAAACCCAGAAAAAAAAATTAGTTTTGATTTTGGTTTCACAATTTTTGAAAGTCATGGTCGGGTTTACCTCCGGACTCTTGATATCTAAATCTTAAATAATCTTAGTACATGTAATTTGTTCGATGACTCTCTCGTTTTCAAATTTTCTTCACTTGGAATCTTTTAAAAATGTGGGTCACTCTCTCTCGGTAACTCATCTTCTTTTCTCGAAGAATGAATAAAAATCAAAATATTTTTCAAAATATGTATTGTGATCACTTTGATCGATCATAATAATCATATCCAATATCTTGTTTATATATTATAACATAATATCTTTCAAATTGGGAAACCGGCTCTCAAAATTTATCTTAGATGTTTTGTTCCATAATCTAGGTCTTCATAATTGAATATCATATTCAGATACTAAATCATTGAGAAAATTATTTCAAACATTACTATCAAATTATCTTCTACACATTAACAAAAATGATCTTCTTTCTTAGGCAAAACTTGTGTGAGACGGTCTCACGGGTCGAATTTTGTGAAACAGATCTTTTATTTGGGTCATCCATGAAAAATTATTATTTTTTTATGCTAAGAATATTACTTTTTATTGTGAATATCAGTATGATTGACCCGTCTCATAGATAAATATTCGTGAGACCGTCTCACAAGAGACCTACTTTTTTCTTAATAGACTTATTGCATATATAGATTGATTCAAAATATCTATCACATCTTCAATCATAACTTTTCAAAATAAAAATCTAAAATATTTCATATATATCTCATTATTTCCAATAATAACATATGATATTTCCCTATTTTTGCCATATATCAATAATTTAGTTTTTTAAGAAAAGAGACGTCGAGGTCAATTTTTCAACGTTTTTGTGAAAAATAAATAATAAAAGACAAATTTGTCGATTCATAATGAAAATTTTATCTATCTTCCATACTTTTATCTTTTATGTAGTATAATTATAATAAGTGTACATTAATTTTAATTAATTCATAAACTCTATCTAATACATAACTTGACATGAAATATATTTAATGATTTTTTTAAGGAATTGTTGTACAGGAAATAAATATAAAACATTATAATGTGTGTATCAGAAGTTAGTGTTGTGTCCGGTGTTGTCAACACTGTACACAACACGGCAGCGGAAATTAATTATTTGAAACACAGTTATAAATTTAATAAATTAACACCAGATTTAAATTATGCACAAGTACGAATACTTGTGCGGTGCCTCATGGCAAAAATTTCACTAGAAAAATTATGTAAACCGTTTACACCAAAAACAACAATACTAGTGAGAAAACAAAACCAAATTCCTTGACACTCCAAGGAATTAAAAATGCATCAAAACAAACCAATAAAAACTAGATGCATAAAATCAAAAAGCGTGTTGCTTAAAATCAAAAGACGACACTCTTCGATCAACACTCTGCGTCAGTGTTGTTCTTGAGTGTTGGCAACACCAATCGGCAACACGGTATAACAGTGAATCAATCACACAAACTTTCCACAATCTGAACTCTGTATGTGCACTCCCGAAAAACCTCCAGCAGATCCTCTCCACAACAAAGTGATCACACAATCACACAAAAACGCCTCAACAAAATATAGGTTCGGCTTTTGTATTTTTCTTCTATGTATGCGCTCTTCTGCCGACCTCACGAAAGAGTCACAGCAAAGGACTCACACGAAAAGCTTCAACTCTCCAACTCTCTCCTCAAGACTTCTCTCTATCCCACGCGCATGACGGCTACAAGGAACTCCATATTTATATCTAATGCTTGACCTAAATATCTTCCCATAAAAGAGTCCTACAAAATATAGAAAGAAGATTTCATTAGATATAAAAACCTTTTTTAAACAAAGATAAAATATCTTAGAGATACAAATCACATTGAAAACAAATCATATAATATATAGAATAAATCAATCAAGATTTTATCATCTAGAAATAAATCAAATAAGATCTCATAATCTAGAAATAAGTAAATAAAATCTTTTAGTCTAGAAAGGCAAAATCTTAAATTGATATTATCAATTTAACAAAATAATAAAGGAATAAAATATTCCTTTCAATCTCCCCTTTTTGTCTTTCTGGACAAAACATCCAAAAATGATAATCTTGGTAAGCATCGCAGTCAGTTAAGCTCCCCCTGCATTTGAGTATGTCTCCCCCTGAGTCAAAGTTCGTCTCCCCCTGAATTAACATGTTAGAGCACTGGTGTTATTGACAGTGTTGTCAACACCATCGTTAGAACACCTGAAAACATAAGAAGACATACGAAAGAAAGATTCAATAATCAAGCAAACAGATATAAGAGCAACCCACAAACAACATTACAAACAGAATCTTAGCAACTCGAGATGCTTCAGCACCATCCATAGAACCATGTCATTTTTGGTTCTCCTTCTCCCCTTTTTTGGCCAGAATGTAAGCCAACTTCCAAAAACGCTCTCTACTCAGCTACTTGTGCTTCTTAGTAAGCAATGGATTCTTTGGGCTTTTGAATCTACTGTAGATCAAAGTTAATTTGGACCGTAGCAAACACTCCATGATCTCTGAAGAATGCCGTCAAATTTTGTTAGTCATACACCGCCATGTCAATATTCCTCTCTTCAATAAATTCTCTACTCATATAGAGGGCCATAGGACTAACTCAGCTTTAGCGTAAAATTTGGTGGAGACATAATGACTTACATCATTATCAAAAGAGTCAGTGTTGTCAGAGGTGTTGACAACATCGGACTCAACATCAGCAGTATCTTTAGCCACCTGTAAAAATGTGAGATGAAGTTATAAGGATATATAAGAAGTTACGCACAAAGAAATCACGAGAGTAAGGAAAGATGGGAGAGTAAGTGAAAATAAGCAAGAATAATTATCATTGATTCAACGAACAAAACATATATACTCTTGCTCCAACGAAAAAAAATCGCATTGATTCACTCCTTCAGTTCTGAACAATCCACATGGTGAATGTAATATTTTCGAAATTTACCAAAAAAAAAAAACTAATTATGGTTTAATCCCAAAAACAAATAGTAAAATTGATTCAAACTTGTGTTACGACGATTTCAAAATACTATCTTGTGAAAACCCACGTCGATTATAACCCACTAACACAAGTAGTCACATAAATTCAAAATTTAGGTAATCAAGGTTTTCATCAACCATCATGAGTCAATACTGATATGTCACTGTACATGATGAATTCACGAAACAAAAATCAGTATGCATGTCCTAAATATGCCTCTAATATGATGAATTATCAAAATGTCAGGAAGTATATAAACTGTGTTGTGTCAGAACTTGGTGTTGGCAACACCTCCTGGCAACACCTACTGAGTTTTATTCAAACTTCCATAAAATTTTATTTTGATCAGAAATGGTAGCTCCCACACTAGAAGAACGGTCTTCAATGGACTTCCCTAGGTAGCTTTTTCCATTACTATTTTTTACTTAGAAGTGGTAGCTCCCACACTAGAAGAACGGTCTTCAATGGACTCTTCTAGGTAGCTTTTTCCATTTTCTTCTAAACAATTTTTTTTATTACCTCTTTTCTGTTTTTCTCCTTTTGCTCACATTTTCCATGTCATCTTTTCTCTTTAGACAAAATCACGATTTTCATGAATGTGCTCAACTACTCAATGCCTTGGATTTGAGCAAAATCTATTTCTCAACATACGATTGGAAGTATGAACACTCAGGGGTGCCTTTCAGAAATTTGCCTTCACTGTTCAGTCATTGCACAAATAAATAGGATGATTATGAATATGCAGTATGCCTAGCAGCCTAAAAATATACATGCAAAAATGGTGTTGTCACCGGTGTTGGCAACACCAATGACAACATGTGTGTGTGATTATTGTACGCACATGCTGAGAGACTTCCGAAGATTGGAAAATCTCTCAAAGTCCAAAGGTTTCGTGAATATATCAGCCAGTTGATTCTCAGTCCTAACAAATTCCAGTCGAATTATGCCTTTTTCAACCAAATCTCGAATAAAGTGACGTCTTATGTCTATGTGTTTTGTTCGAGAGTGTTGAACAGGATTCTTAGAAATGTCTATAACACTTGAGTTGTCACAATATACCCATCATGAAATTACTTAACTTGAAATCCAAGAAAGAAATTTAGTTCTCCTACCATCCTTATTTCGAACTGTGATGACATGCAATCCACAAAGTTATTCACAAGTATTTGAGATGAAGAACAGAAAATAATATCATCTACATATACTTGACAGATCAAAATATCAAATTTTAGTTTTTGAATGAAAATGGTTTTGTCAACATCACCTCGTTTGAAGCCCAAGTTTATCAGATTGTCCGCTAACCTACCGTACCATACCCGTGGAGCATGTTTCAGTCCATACAAGGCCTTATTCAATTTGTAGACATGATCCACGTGGTGAGGATCTTCAAATCCCTTAGGTTGACTGACATAGGCTTCCTCATTCAAAATGCCATTATTATTATTCTTGAGTTCAATTTGAGACACAAAACACGAGTGACTTACCTGGGAAAACGTGGAGCTCATGCAGATTAAACCAATCATTTTGCGGTAGTCCACTTTTTCTTTATTTCTTGTTTGCACACCATCATGTAATTCACCAATGATTTGTGATGATGGATGATTCTTCTGAATCTTGCTTGGAACTTCTTTTTCACAATTGATCATCACATCATCATTATCATTGTTATCATTATCCACGGTTTCTGGTTGGTTCAGAGGCGGTGTTGTGCTTGGTGTTGCTTCACTGGTCTCAACACCAGACTCAACACTGTTTCTGGTCAGTGCCTCACTTATATCCAGCCATTCTTCTACATCAGCCTCCGGTGTTTTAACTGTCAGATCTGCAAGATCATCAAACACAACGTTAATTGATTCCATTGTAGTCCTAGTTCTTAGATTAAATACACGATAAGCACGACCATTAGTAGAGTATCCAATAAAAAGACATTTAACACTTTTTGAATCAAATTTAGCTAGATTATCTTTATCATTCAGCACATAAGATACACATCCAAAAATATGAAAATATTTAAGGTTTGGTTTCTTCCCATGATAATCTCATATGAGGTCATTGTAGAACCACTCCTTAAATAAACACGGTTGGAAATGTGACATGCCGTATTTAAAGCTTCGGCCCAAAAACATTTTGACACATACTTAGAACTAAGCATGACCCGAGCCATTTCTAGGAGGGTTCGATTTTTCCTTTCAGCTATGCCAATTTTTTGAGGGGTCTTCGGAGATGAATATTCATGACTGATACCTTTCTTATGACACAAAGAAACAAAATGAGAATTTTCGAACTCCTCACCATGATCGGTTCTTATTTTAACCACCCTCATATCATACAGATTTGTTATCCTAGCATGCAACTTCTTAAAAGCATCAAATGTATCAGATATTTTCTCTAAGAAAACTTACCCAAGTAAAATGCGAAAAATCATCAACACAAACAAACGAATATTTCTTACCACCCAAGCTTTCAACTTCCATCGGACCCATTAAATCCATATGCAAGAGTTCAAGGCACCGTGTTGTCCCAAGTGTTGCAACACCGGGTGCACAACACGGGTTTGTTTAACTTTCTGACACGGTCCACAAACATAATCATTAATTGACTTAAATTTGGCATACCTCTCACAGCATCAAACTTACTCAGATCCTTCAAAGTCTTGAAGCTCACATGTCCTAGTTTTTGATGTCATACATCTAAATCACTCACCTTGGCACTTCGGCAACCACCAACTTCTCCCAATTGATAACAATTGTCAGCTGAACGAGTACCTGACATTACACAAACATTGGCATCATTAAAAACTTCACAATTATTTTTATTGAACTTAACATGTAAATCATTGTCACAAAGTTGACTTATGCTTATTAAGTTTGAGTTAAGTCCTTCAATGTGTAGAACATTATGAAGTTCAAGAAGCCCATCAACATTCAGTGTTCCTTTGCCTACAATTCTTCCTTTGGCACCACCACCATAGGTTACACACCCACTTTTTACTTCAACATAATCCGCGAGGTGTTCTTTAGATCCTATCATGTGGTGTGAGCACCCACTGTCAAAGTACCATGCACCTGCAGTGTTAGTTTTTAAAGAAGTATAAATGATATTGCAATGAATAACAGCTTTTGGTACCCAAACTTTCTTCACAGGAGGTTTCTTGGTTGCTGTGTTGCGCCTGGTGTTGGGCAACACAGTGGGCAACACCAGATTTGCATGCCAGTTCATATAGTCATTTCTCAGTTTAAAACAGAAAGGTTTGATGTGACCTGATTTATGACAGTAGTGGCAAATAAAATGTCGTTTTCTTTGCTTTGATTTACAAGTTGACACTTGCTTCTTGGTTTGTGGCATCTTCACTGGCGGGTCAACTTTCAAATGAGAAGAGGAAGCTCTTTTTTGTTTCAGCATTTGTTCCGAGGCTTGCTTTGAGATTGACAGAGTCTTCATGGGAGGTTTCACTGTTAAGGGGACAGAGCAGTCTTCGCTTGCCTTTACAAACATGGTTGATTTTGATTTAGAATTCGAAGTTTCACCATGTTCATATGTGCTCTCAACATATCCAAGACCAGTTCTGTTGTC